>NC_133168.1:91777143-92097012 GCF_040802235.1 Manis javanica | reverse complement strand
CAGCGGGAGGAGGAGGAGCAGCAGGCAGGCTGGGGTCCTGGGGCGCCAGGTGCCGCCTGCCCGAAGGGGAAGAAGGTCTCCTCCACATGCAGCCAGGACACCAGCAGGGCCGAGGGCCCGATGACAGCAGCTACAGGGCCACGCGGGTGAGCAGAAGAGACAGGTTATCCCGGGTTCCCCCCATTATCCTGCTTCCACCCCATCCCCACTGCCCTCTGGGCTCCAGGCCCTGTGCAGAGGGTCCTGTCAATCACCAGCACCCAGGGAGTCCCTGTTACGGGAAGGCTTCTGAGCGTCACCTACTCACAGAGGAGGAAACTGGGTCCCAGAGGGGGCCGGGAACCACCCTTCAGTCTGGCACAACCGATCGGCAGTGGAGCGGGATTGCAGCCGCACCGGTCTTTAGGACGCCCCCACACCGTGCATGGCCCAAAGCTTCCCTGAGGCTGGGGAACAGCCCACCCCCTGCTGATTGCCCCAGCCCAGAAACTCACCTGGCCCTGGCCCATAAGTTTAAATCCTGAGGGACCTGAAGCACTTAAACAGTCCTTTTCTGCCTGCCCTCTGACCTGGGGGCTCCAGCTGGCAGGACAGGCCGTAGCTGCAGGACAGAGGGACACCTGTGAGCCCCTGGAGCCCCATGGCAGGGGACCCTTCCCCCAGAGCCTGCCGGCAGATACAGCCCACACCCCACTCCTGGCAGCCTCACCTCTGGTCCTCATGCAGGAGCTTCACTCTCCGGAAAAAGGACAGGAAGTGCTCCTTGGGCTCCAGGTCATACTGCCTGGCCAGGAACTTGTATGTGAGGAGCTCCACTACAAAGTCAGTGACCTGGGGCAGAGGAAGGACAGGATGCAGACGAGGAGGGGGGTGAGGAGTGGGGCACTGGGATGATCCCAAATCTATGCTCACAGAAACCTGCCTTCCTTCCAATGCCATCCAGCCTTGCCTGTTCCCACTGTTGGGTCTCCAGCTCCTCCTCCAGGAAGGTGGCCTTGATGCCTCCCAATCCCCCACCTTACAAAGCCTTTAGTCTCCTGAGCTCTCCGTGTCTTAACTCTCAACACACGTTAGACCCAGGGGATGGCCCAGACAAGGTCCTGTCCAGGGGGTCTTGACTACATCCCTCACCTTTCATGACTGGGCACTCAACTCTCTATTTTATACCATCACCCTGGAAGGCAGCAAGGTGGCAAAAGTACATTGAAACAGCCCCCTGAGCCCAGAATGAGGCCGGTACGTCCCCACCCTTTCTCAAGGTGGAGGACCGCCAGGGCTCTCCAAGGGGCAGGCCTGCCCAGAAACAGCACCCGGGCCTGGCCTGGGCTCGGGGCTACCGAGAAGCGGGAACTGCATTGGGGAGCTGAGGCCTCAGGCGGGAAGGCACTGCCAGCCCCCGATGTGCTTCCTGCTCTGAAGGAGCAGCATCCCTCCCCCTGGGCAGGGCCTGACGGGGAGACCAGTCCTGCCCACAGGCTTCCCCCTGGAGCCCTCAGCCCCGCCTGCCCTGGGGCCAGGACCGGGGCTTAGGTGGGCCCTTCTGGCAGTCCTCTCCAAGAAGCCCAGGTCCTGGGGTAGAGGGGGGACTCAGGAGGGGGTGACTGGTGCGGAGAGGTTCGGGCTCACTGGGGGCTCTCTCCTCGCTAAACCCCACCATCCTGCCCCCCTGAGCCCTGCCGGGTCACTCACATCCACATGATGTTCCTGTTGTTTCTCTAAGGCATCGTACAGGATCAGTGCGAGCGGCGGGATCATGCCCTGTGCGACCGGGGTGGGGAGGTGATGAGTCCCCACCTGCCTCAGGGGCGCCCACAGAGCCTCCCCTGAACCCCACACCCGCAGCCCCCAGCTCCCTTGGACCACCCTGTGCGGCCTCCCCCCTTCCCTTCGCCCTGCTCTCCCCTCCCGGGCCCTCCCAGGGCTGGCTTTTGGCCATTCCCAGGACCTGTGGGCCCGGCACCTGTCCTCCAACTTCCCCCTGTACCCAGCTGCTCTCGCCCCCCTTCTGGTCACACCAGAGCTGGCAGTTCAGAGCTGGTGGGACCAGGAGCAGGTGCAAGGTCACCCCACCGCCCTGACCCTGGCCACCCCACTCTCACCTGCTTCTTCATATCCTGGGATGCCCTGGGGGACTGGTGCCATTTCCTCACTATGGCCCTCGCGTCCTGCAAGGTGCACGACACTCAGGTGCTCATGCTCCCCTCCCACGTGCCTCCCACAGCCAGACCGTGGTGGATGGATGCCTTGCCCGAGCCCCCTGGCACCTACGGTATCCCCACCTCCAGCAGGCTCTCAGCCCAGAGCAACCCCACCTCCGGCACACACTCATACTCATGCGGGTCCTTGGGCCATGGACACCGCCATGAGAGGGTCAGGGGAGGCCCCTCTGCCTCCCAGGGTGCCCTGAGCACTCACTGTCACCCGGCAATCAGCACGGCTCCCCTCACATGACCAGGGGGGTGCACAAAGCTGAAGCACTTCTTGTGGTCTCTGAACCCTTGCTCACCTGGGAGGCCCGCCCGCCAGGCTGACGGCAACCCTCCATGTACACATGGGGAGCCTGAGGCCACAGAGGGGTCATGACAGGCTCAGGGGACCCAGGGGAGAAGCCGACCTTGCTCAGCCACAGGCCCCAACCCTGCTGCCGACGCCACACCAGCCCCAGCCCTGACCGGGGGACTGTCCCCTGGGTCCTCAGTGGATGTCAGGCCCGCAGTCAAGTAGAACAAGGGAGGGAGACAGACGAGGCCCTCATGGGCCTGGGGGACCCTACTTTCCCTATCAACTTCCCCTGCACACCCCGCACTCCTCGAGTCTTTCCCAAAGCTGTGCCGCAGCGCAGCAGAGGATTTGCCCCAAGAACCCCTCCCTTCCAGACATCCAGCCCCCATTTACCTCGAGGAGCTGCTTCCCTTTAAGCCCCTTGTTCCTCTTTTTAAGTTTTCTGTAGATCCAGGAGCTCTTCCTACGGGGAGGGGAGAGGAGGAGGGACACATGCGGCCAGCAGGCGGAGAGTCTCGGGGCCGACCCCTTTTCCCAGGGATCCTAGAAGGCCCACTAGCCCACAGGAGGCTTCCCACCACGGCCCTGAGCCCTGGAAATCTGTGGCCTGCAGAGGGGGCTTCATGTTTCCACCCAGGGCCTCCATTCCCTGTTCTCCCGGGGGCGAATCTGCTTTGGGCCAGGTCGCTGTCCTTGGGGCAGAGACCTCCTGCTGCAGAGCACAAGCTCCAGATCTCCAATGGGCTTCACCCCACACCTGACATTGGAGGAAACTGATTCCTGCACGGGTACCCCTGGCCTAACCCACAGGGAGCCAGAAGAGCCCGCCATCCCCGCCCCTATGCTCTGCCACCTCCCAGGAAGTCTCAGCACACTGAGGGACACCGCAAGATGTAGGCGTGTCCCTGTCCACTCAGGTGCCCCGGTCCCAGGGACAGGACTACCCACCAGGAAACATGTCCCCAGGTGTTCTCCAGGCGACGTACATGAGGGTGCTGCAGGGCGACGATGATGGCACGGAAGGACCCGAAATTTCTGAGAGCCAGACACTCCTGGGAGGGAAGACAGAGCTGAGAGCGTGGCCTGCTTCTCTGCTCTATCCCCCTATGAACTCCTGTCCTTAGGAAGATAGACACCCAGGGAGCCCAGCACACCTGGTACCTGCTGAGCAGCCCTCCTGGGTGGAGGACTGTGGCTCAACCCAAGGAAGGGTCCAGGGATGGCTGTCCCACCCCCGGGGCCTGCTAGTCCAGGTCCACAGGCACCCATCCTGAGAGCTGGCAAAGGAGGGGACCCCGGGGGCCGTCCCATGACAGACCTTGGCCACCTGGATCCAGAACTCCACCACTCGGGCCCTGTCCTGGGCTGTCGTGCTCGGGCCCCCGAGGCAGGAGGAGATGACAAAATGAAACGTGGTACCAAAGTGCTTGATGACGTTAAGGATGTTGGGGTTCAGGAGTACAATGGATTCCCTCAGTGGATGTCTCTCTACATAGACCTTGCATTCACCACGTTCAACCCTACTGTACAGCTCCTGGGGATGACAAGAGGTGTCATCCAGCTGTGCCCCTGGTGCCCCTGTTCCCAGGCTGGGTCACTGGTCAGAGCTGGGGCACAGGCAGCTGGGGATGTGCTGTGAGCCTTGTGGCCATCCAGACTTCAGACCCCGTCCACTGAGGCGCCCAGGACCAGATGCACAGGACCCCAGAGTGATGGGACACAGAGGGGCTTTGCTCACAGGCACCCTCACTCACGTCTTCCCTGAGGCACAAGGCAGCTCACCCTGCCATCCTGGGGCATCTGCCTCTCATGCTGCCACCCCGTGGATCCCGATCCCCACTCAGGTGCAGTTTCCCCTGAAACAACTCCACCCAGGGCCTTTGTTGGTGTCTGTGTCTCCCACGCAGTCAGGTCCATGGCAGGGGCCTCTGAAGTGCGGAGGCCATAGGAGCCTGCCAGGCCAATGGCCCGAGGACCTAAGGCCCTGGCAGCACCTCCCTGAGCACCCCTCCCCTGCCCTGCCCCTCCCAGCCCAGCCAGGCTCTGCACACCTTCCCTCCGCTCCTTCTCATTGGTCTGTAAGGATCCCTAAGGGCCAGCCATACTGTCCCCATGTGGTCAGTAAGGGCATAGGGGTGAGGAGAGTCTCCCAGGGCACATGCTGAATCCGTGGGGAAGCTGGGACATGTGCCCAGATCACAGGAGTCCACGTCGGAATGGCAGGTCTGGGGCAGCCCGTGACACAGGGAAAGCCCACCCCCGACCCTGAGATCCTGCTCCGCTCACCGCACACATCAGGGTCAGCTGCTCGGCCACCAGGCGTGGGGCAAATGCCAGGATGGTCTGCTCCTCCTCCTTCGGCAAATCCCGGGTGCTCACGGTACAGGGGCTGGTGGGCTCCAGGACCACCTGTGGCTCTGCCCGGCCCTGTGCCATTCCTGCAGGTGCCATGGGCCCCGTGCCCGAGGACTCATGGGGCTCCAGTTCGGGGCCTGAGACCACTCCTGTAATATCCCAGGGGCTCGCAGCACTGGGGCTGGTGGGCTCTGGATCTGGAACTGGCTCTGCCACGCCTGGTGCCATTCTAGCGAGTGCCCTGGGCCCCAGGCCCGAAGGCTCATGGGGCTCCAGTTCAGGGCCTGGCCCCTGGGCTGAGGCCTCTGCTGGGACATCCTCCGGCTCTGCAGGGGCTGAAGCAGGTGACACTGGCCGTCGCTCCAGCACAGGGGTCTCAGGGAGCTCCTGGACGGGCTCTAGCCATGAAGTCGGCCCTCCCCGTGTCTCTGGAGCCAGGTGCATCTGCCGTAGGTCTGGACGAGGACACAGAGAAAGGGTCACCCCGGGGCTGATTCCCCGCGCCTTATAATCACAGAAGAGCCCACACTGCCTTGAAGGGAACCCCAGTCCGGGAAGCCCACCCTACATGGTCCTCTGGCCGCAGCCCCTCACCTTCCAACTCTGCCACCGTGGGCCCCAAGTGCTCCTCCTGGACCAAGTGGTGGAGGACTCAGCCCACCAGGGTGGATGAAAGCTGGCTGGCATCGATGGCGCAGGGCACATGCTCGGGCTCCCAGGCAAGGCGCCTAGCCCATCCAATCCTGGGGCTGGGGTAAGGCCGGGGGGTGGCAGAGTGAGAAGCCTGGTCCTTCCAGCCACACTGCCCTCCGGGTCCACCCTTGTGTGGGCCTGGCAACTGTGCCCTCCCCTGCCTGTCCAGGCACCTGCCCGTCCTCCTTCCTGACCCTGCGTGTTTGTCCTGGGACCCCATCCTCTCCCATCCTCCCGAATAGGAAGTCCCCAGTTGTCAGGCCGCCCATGGGATTCCAAAGATGACTGACCTGCTAGGCTCTGCTGTGGGCTCCTGGGGCTCCAGCTCAGGGCCTGCCAGGGGGGCTAAGGCCACTGCTGGGACATCCTCTGGCTCTGCAGGGGCTGATGCAGGTGACACCGGCTGTCGCTCCAGCACAGGGGTCTCAGGGAGCTCCTGGACGGGCTCTAGCCACCATGCCGGCCCTCCCCGTGTCTGTGGAGCCAGCTGCATCTGCCGTGGGTCTGAAGCAGGACACAGAGAAAGGGTCACCCTGGGCCTTATTCCTCGCGCCTTACAATGACAGAAGATCCCTCACTGCCTTGAAGGGAACCCCAGTCCGGAAAGCCCACCCTACATGGATCTCCTACCTTGCGGTGCTGAGCATCGGGGTCCGTGGCACTGACGAAGTTAGAGGCACACATCGAGTGAGTAAAGGAAGTAAACAGCACCCTTGCCTCACCCAGAGGCTGGGGCGGCCCGGAGAAGCAGGCTGGAAGTCAGGCAGACAGAAAGAGAGACACTCCTCGTGGATACCCAGTCGGGCTGTCGGGGTCTGATTCCAGACACGCGGGCCTTTGAGAAGCCGCTGAAGTGCATCCTCAGCCTAGACTCTCGCAGGTGCCCACGGCCTTCCTCAGTCCCTCGCATCCAGGGAGATGCCTCTGAAGGGGAATCCTGGCCTCCACTCAGGTGACTTTCCCGGCTCCCAAGGGAGACGGGGGATCCACTGAGGGAGACGCAGGGGAACCTGGCGCTCGAGACTTTCAGATCGGCAGCCGGGCTAGTCCCACTTAAGTGGCTGACGAGCGCCCGATGTTGTGGTCCATAGATGGCTTCCTTCTATAAGGACAGTGAAAGAAAAGGCAGGCTCGGATGCCTATACTCACCTCCGAAGTTATCCCGGACGAGCCCCCAAAAACGATGCAGCTTCTCACACCACAAGGGTATGAAACTAGAAATAAATCACGCAAATAAAATGAAAAAGCCTACCACCGCATGGCGGATTCACAACATGCTCCTAAACAACCAACGGATCAATGACCGAATAAAAACAGAGATCAAGCAATATATGGAGACAAATGACAACAATAAAAATTGAACTACGCAAAATTGGTGGGACACAGACAAGGCGGTGCTAAGAGGGAAGTATATTGCAATACAGGTCTCCCTCAGGAGAGAAGAACAATCCCATATGAACAGTCTAAACTGAAAACTATCACAACAAGAAAAAGAAGAGCAAATGGGGCCCATAGTCAGCAGGTGGAGGAACACAATAAAGATTGGACCAGAAATAAATAAAACTGAGGGAGAATGAAACAATACAAAGAATCGATGAAAGCAGAAGCTGATTCTTCGAGAAAATATACAAAATTGATAAACCCCTAGCCAGACTAATCAAGAAAAAAAGAGAGCCTGCACACACAAACAGAATCAGAAATGAGAAAGGAAAAATCACTACAGAAACACAAAGAATTAGGAGAGAATACCATGAAAAATTATATGCCAACACACTGGATAACCTACAAGAAATGGACAACTTTCTAGAAAAATGCAACCCTCCAAGGCTAACCCAGAAAGAACAGAAAATCTGAACAGACCAATGACTAGGAACAAAATTGAACTGGTAATCAAAAAACTACCTAAGAAGAAAACACCTGAACCAGATGACTGCACTGCTGACTTTAATCAAACATGTACTGAAGATCTAATAGTCATCGTCCTTAAACTTTTCCAAAAAGTAGAAGAACCAGCAATACTTCCAAACTCATTCTATGAGGCCAGCATCACCTTAATACCAAAACCAGGCAAAGACACCACAAAAAAAGAAAGTTACAGAACAATATCGCTGACAAACATACATGCATAAATACTCAACAATCCACCTCTAGGAATTTACCCTAAGAATGCAGCAGCCCAGTTTGAAAAAGACAGATGCACCCCTATGTTTATCACAGCACTATTTACAATAGCCAAGAAATGGAAGCAACCTAAGTGTCCATCAGTAGATGAACGGCTAAAGAACATGCGGTACATATACACAATGGAATATTATCCAGCCATAAGAAGAAAACAAATCCTGCCCTTTACAACAACATGGATGGAGCTAGAGGGTATTATGCTCAGTGAAATAAGCCAGTCAGAGAGAGGCAAGCACCAAATGATTTCACTCATATGTGGAGTATAAGAACAAAAGAAAAACTGAAGGAACAAAACAGCAGCAGAATCACAGAGACCAAGAATGGACTAACAGTTACCAAAGGGAAAGGGACTGGGGAGGATGGTTGTGGGAAGGGAGGGTTAAGCAGGAGAAAAGGGGCATTGCTTTTAGGAGACATAATGTGGGGGGGGGGGCATTAGGTGGGCTGTACAACACAGACAAGACAAGTAGTGATTCTATAGCATGTTACTACACTGATGGACACTGATTATAAACGGTATGTGGGGGTCACTTGACGATCGAGGGAGTCTAGTAAACATAATGTTGCTCATGTAATTGTAGATTAATCATACAAAAAATTATAACAACTGAATAAAAAATAAAAATAGAAACTATTATCATTTAAATTTTAAGGAGGGATTAAACAATTTCCAGACAAGCAAAAGCTGAGAAAATTTAGCTCACACCACCCATCTCTACAGTGTATTTTGCAGGGACTGCTATAGATGGAAGTGTTCCTAAGGTTAAATAGCTGTCACCAGAGGTAATAAAGAGGGACATACAAAGAGTACAGAATACCATACCTAGTATACAAAGAATGAGGAGGGGAAAAAAAAAAACAACCTTTAGATTGTCTTTGTAATAGCATACTTAAGTGAGTTAAGCTAGATTCTTAGGTAGTAAGGAAGGTACCCTTTACCTTTTGGTAACCACGAACTAAAGCCTGCAATGGCAGTAAGTATATACCTATCGATAATCAGCCTAAATGTAAATGGTCTGAATACACCAATCAAAACACACAGTCACTGAATGGATAAAAAATAAGACCCATGTATATACTGTCTACAAGAGACTCACTTCAAACCCAAAGACATACACAGACTAAGAGTGAAGGGATGGAAAAAGATATTTCATGCAACTAATAGGGAGAAAAAAGCAGGTGTTGCAGTACTTGTATTGAGCAAAATAGACTTTAGAACAAAGAAAGTCACAAGAGACAAGGACGGATATTATGTAATGATAAAAGGGGGTCAATCCAACAAGAGGATATAACCATTATAAATATCTAGGCACCCAACAGAGGAGCACCTACATATGTGAAACAAATACTAACAGAATTGAAAGGGGAAATAGAATGCAATGCATTCATTTTAGGGGACTTCAACACTCCACTCACTCCAAAGAACAGATCAACCAGACAGAAAATAAGGACACAGAGGCAGTGAACAACACATTACAACAGATGGACCTTACACATCTACAGAACTCTCCACTCAAAAGCAGCAGGATACACATTCTTCTCAAGTGCACATGGAAGATTTTCAAGAATAGATCATATACTAGGCCACAAAAAGAGCCTAAGAAAATTCGAAAAGATTGAAATTGTACCAACCAGCTTCTCAGACCACAAGGGTATGAAACTAGAAATGAAATACACAAAGATGACGAAATGGCCTACAATCACATGGAGGCTTAACAACATGCTCCTAAATGACCAGTAGATCAATGACCAAATAAAAACAGAGATCAAGCAATACATGGAAAGAAATAATCACAATAATTCACACAACGCAAAATCTGTGGGACTCAGCGAAAGCGGTGGTAAGAAGGAAGTAGGCGTACCTCAAGAAAGAACAACAATCCCATATGAACAGTATAAACTCACAATTAACTGAACTAGAAAAAGATGAACAAATGAAGCCCAAAGTCAGGAGAAGGAGGGACATAATAATGATTTGAGCAAAAATAAATAAAATTGAGAAGAATAAAACAACAGAATGAATGAAAGCAGGAACTGGTTCTTCGAGAAAATAAACAAAATAGATAAACTCCTAGCCAGACTTATCAACAAAAAAAGAGACTACGCACATGAACAGAATCGGAAATGAGAAAGGAAAAATCACTAGTGACACCACTGAAATATGAAGATTAGAGAATACTATGAAAAATTATATAGTAACAAACAGGACAACCTAGAAGAAATGGTCAGCTTTCTAGGAAAATGCAACCTTCCAAGGGTGACCTAGGAAGAAACAGAAAATCTGAACAGACCAATGACCAGCAAGGAAACGGCACCGGTAATCCCAAATGACAGGGACGACAGGAGCCTCAGGAAACAGTTGTTAATCCTGGAGGCGCTGCGTCCGGCGGCCTCTCCCCCGCAGCCCGTCCGCGGGTCCCACCGACCCTCGGCTCGCCCGGCCCTCGCCCCCGAGGCCGCCGACTGAAAACGGCGCACAGGGCAAGACGCCCGCCGGCCTCCCCGTCTGCGCGGCACGGCCCGCCCCCTCCGCCTGCGAACCCGGCCCGCGCGGCAGTGTCACGTCGGCGGCGGGGCCCCACGCCGGGCCCCGCGAGTCCACCACCCGCGTCGGCCGGCCCCCGGCCCCGCGAGGCCTGCGGGCCCGCCGAGCCCCTCGCACGGCCGCCCCCTCACCGGTCCGCCGCTCCCGCAGGCGGAGGCTGGGGTCCACGCGCCCCCTCCGGGGCCCGCGGCGGCGTACCTTCCGACTCGCAGAGCCGTCGCTGTCGCCTTCATCCCTGAAGCGGGGCCCGCTCTGGACGCTCCGCAGCAGGTACGACGGTGCAAGGCTGGAGGAGGCAGAGCTGGACGAGCGCAGGTCCGGCCGGGGCGGCGGCTCGAAGTCCGGGCCGATCGCCGGTGCCGCCTGGGCTTGCGCGCCGGGAGGAAGGCGCATCGAATACAGCGGCGGTCCACCATCTGGGCTCCGCCGGACTCGCTGCGCGGACGGGACGGCGGACCGGAGCACGGACTGAACAGCGTGGGCAGCTCCGCCAGGCGGAGCTCGCAAACCTACTGACTCTTCAAACGGCCGCTTCGGCGCCTGCAGCTACTACGCAGCCGCCGGAGACGTTTCCTGCGCGCGCGCCCAGTGGCTACCTGCCCCGCCGAACCGCTCCCTCATTGGCTTCCAGTGCTGTCAGTCGGGGGAGGGCCTGAGCCTTGTTCCCCCCGCTCACTGGCCGCGGCGGCCTTCCCGCGGAGGCGGGGATGCGCGGGAAGCTGCACGCTCATTGGTCGCGAGACCTGTGAGGTGGGAGCTCTCATTTTGTTTCATGTACTTACTAATTTTTCTTGACATGACCCACGTGTTATTATTTGTTTATTTATTTATTTCCGTGTCATTAGTACACAGTCACATGAGCAACAATGTGCTTACTAGATTCCCCCCATTATCAAGTCTCCCCACACACCCCATTACAGTCACTGTCCATCAGCGTAGTGAGATGCTAGAGTAATTACTTGTCTTCTCTGTATTTACTGCCTTTCTCGTGTCCCCCCGCTATATTATGTGTGCTAATCATAATGCCCGTTTTCCCCCTTATTTCTCCATTCCCACCCACCTCTCCAGTCCCACTCCGTTTGGTAACTGTCAGTCCATGCTTGGGTTCTTTTAGTCGGCTCCTGTTTTGTTCCTTTAGAAAGATATCTAGAAAATCTCCAGGCACTTGAAAATTAAGTAACTTAATAACACGTGAGTTCTTTACAATAGCCAAGGAATGGAAACAACCTAAGTGTCCATCAGTAGATGAATGAATAAAGAAGAGATGGTGCATATACACAATGGAATATTATTCAGCCATAGGAAGAAAACGAATCCTACCATTTACAACAACATGGACGGAGCCAGAGGGTATTACGCTCGGGGAAATAAGCCTGGCGGAAAAAGACAAGTATCATATGATTTCTCTCATCTGTGGGGCATAAGATCAAAGCAAAAACTGAGGGAACCACAACGGACTCACAGAACCCAAGAACGGACTGACAGTTACCAAACGGAAAGGGACTGGGGAGTGTGGGTGGGGACGGAGAAGGGGAATGAGGGGCATCGGGATCAGCACACATAATGCAGGGTGGGGAGCGGGGAGGGCGATACAACACGGAGACAACCTGTAGTGACTCTACAGCGTCTCACTACTTCCCTGAATCATTCTAACATCTTAGATTGCAAATACTTGGTTGGGCCATTTTTTTTCTCGGAATACAGACAGGTTTTTTCTGGTTCAGTTTCCTATGTATTGCAGATGATAGCTGTCTGTATTATGTGAGAACAATTTTATTAGTAAAATAAACAGTGACTATTTTTTTTTCCATAAGTATTTTTTTTGTCATGTGTTGAATGGTCGTTGTGTACAAGATGATGTAATAGATGGAATTGAATGAGAGAAAAATGATTCAAACGTGAATCCTGCCGGGAGATGAGTTGTGCACACATAAACAACTGATAGGTCGTAGGAAGGGTTAAATGCCTTGGAGAAAAATGGGGTCCTGTGGTGGCTGGTAAGGTGGGCCTTGCAAATGGGCGGTTGTTCTCCCAAGGTTTCATCATAACATTTTCAAATGCTCAGTGAAATCGGCAGGATTCCACATGGAACACTCCAACGCCTACCACCTAGTTTCTGCTACTTCATATTGTTATTATACCTGATTGATCATCTGTCCATCGGCACATCCATCTTTCTATCTCTCAGTCTGTGTTATTTTTAAAATTTGGAATGATGGGCTGGCATTCATAAAGGTGTGAAAATAGGGCAAGCATCAGTTTCTCAGAGTGATGTGTAAGTCAAAGTACAGGTAGGGAAGTATGTATGAAATACTGAATGATAGATGTAGGAAATACACACAGAGTCGAAGCATAGGTGGGGACGTTATTGTCACAGTGAACTTGGACTTTACACATATTAGGGAAATAATAGTGTATTAGAGACCGAATTTTTCAGTGAAATTGTATCTTTGTGTTTGTGAAAAAAGAAATGGATTACAAACTAACATACAGAATTTGGTAATATATGGAACAGGCTACATAATTGGCATGAATATGAATTGATATGAATAGTAGGCATTTACAAAATATTTAGCTTTTTGCTTGGCCTGTTTAAAACTTAACTTTCATGACCAGCATCCTAGGAATAGAGTGATTTAAACAAAGATTGTTATTGATCATAATTCTCCTGTTTTTGGAAAATGAGGAATTCTGAAGTTGAAGTTAGCAACCTTAAAATATATTCAGGGCAGTTTTGATGGAAAGTTATGTTGGCTCTAAAAGATGGTTTAAAATTTCCGTGTCGGGTCTAAGGTTGCATAGCTAAATACTCGATACGCTTGATAGCTTTCTACATTGTAATACATCTTTACGGACTAAGCCCGGTATGGGAATGAAGATTATAAGGGGATGTTTCAGCAGACGCAGAGGACGTTGGATTTGTACAGATTAAACCCGAAGTTGATACCAAGCAGACAGACATCACTGAATGTTTTCAAAATACTGGGAGTGTTTCTGACGAGGAGCTCGTGGTGTCCTGAAGGGCTAAGGCAGGTAGAGCTATTGTGGGGTATCAAAAGGCACAGTCATTGATGTATTCACAGTTAGTCCTTTCAGAAATAACAAGTGTTGAAGAAATGTAAAAAGCTGTTTGACTAGTATGTTTATAGCTATAAAATTTTAGTTATAAGACACCCTGCTGGGAGGTGGGGGAAATGGGTAAGTTACTACCTTCCGTGGGGACAAAATAGAAAGTAAAATGGAGAAAATGTTACATCGATAGGGATGATGCCGCCTTAACGCTGAATGCTTTTTTCCCCTTACACCGCGGGAGGGTGCCTGTTGGCAGTCAGTCAGCTTCAGAATTCCTTAACTTTAGCTTGCATGCTTTCTAAGTTGCAGTTTTAAGGAAAAAATCTGAGACGTATGGTTATTGTGCCGTGTGATTCCCCTGAATAGTGGACATGTTCTTGGGTTCTGTCAGATGCTGACTGTATTCATCCAAAAATCCTACTGACTTCTTGTGATAAAATTATGGAGATACTTTACGCAAAGACAAGCCCCTGCTGGCTTTGGTTCTTAGGCCAGCCATGACTTGCACCTGTGTGTATGTAAAAGCAGAAGAGAAAAAGGAAAACACACAGCCTCAGAAACCAGGAGCTGAGATGGATTCTTGTGCAATTGGCCACTCAGAGCCCCCAGTTAGGCCTCGTTAACACTGCCCGCCCCCATTTGTGTTTCAAATAAGCATTCGCAGAGGTCTGGGAGGAGGAGTAATGAAATCTGAGAGAGAAAATGAAGTGTGACAGTATTTCAGAATCTAAGGAAATGCACCCGCAGGTTCCTGCCCTGAGTTCTTTGTGCCCCTTAACTGTGTGAATGCACCCTGGGATTGGAAATGGGGACACCACCACACCCCCGCCCACACCCCTGGGTCACGGGCCCTAACTAAGCTTGTTTCTGGGTGGCTTCCTGGGACTTTCAGGGACTCACTTTAAAAAATGACATTGAATTTTATGAAGCATACTTTCACGTCTGTGACCTGCCTTTTGCCCAGAGGCTCCCCTCTCCCGGTGTGGTGTCCCTGTTCCCGCGGGCTGGTATTCTGTTACTCTGGCCTGAAGCGAGTTAGCAGCCAGCTGAGCTGCACCAGTTACATCGCCTGGCCGCTGACAGGAGCATAGTGACGTGTTGGAGCATGTTTATTGTGCATACGAACTGGAATGGCACTAGGACCGTGTGCCTGTGTTGGCTTAAACACTGGAATTTTATGCCCCTTCCGCCTTCCATCAGCTGGTAGCTGTTGGATTTTACAGTTATGCATTCGGGCTACAAATAGAGTAATAGTATTTTTGTTTGGCCAGATGTGGGGTGTGACCTTTGACATGGTGCTTGGCTGTGCCTGGGGATTTGATTCCTTCAGTTTAGGTGAAATTCCCTGCTTTGCTTCCTCTGATAGGGGAATACGCACTTTGGCTCTTTCCACTAGAGGTGGAGGAAGACAGGAAGAGTACAACTGGAACACACAGAGGGTATTCATTATTTTACTGGGTGTGATTCAGTTGGCGGGCTTTTCGTGGGAGTGTGAGCCTCCTGCGGCCGTTAGTTCTGCATACTGAGAAAGCGCTGTAATCACACTCAGTTTTCTTTGCTCTGTATCTAATTTTTGACCAGTCTGGGAGGACGAGTCCCTGCCTTTTCGTGGTGCCTTTGGTGCCGGGGTTCTTGTTCATCGAGCCAAAGAATGAACTTCGCAGACACTCAAGGTAGGAGAACAAGGTTAAAGGCTTTAATTTAGAATCAAGGTGAGAGGACAGAGCTCCTAGCTCACGCCAGCAGGGGACCTGAGAGTCCGTGGTTGGCTCGTTGTCTAGGGGATGTACGCGCAGTTGAGGATTTTCAGGAATGGGGGTAAAGGGCTACAGGTGCAGACTTGTTAAGTGGTCCCAGAATGCTCATTTTTGATGAGTAACAGAAGAAATTTGCTGCTGTGATTCTTTCTCAGGATAGCAGTGTCCCTCTGCGAGCATGTCAATTAAGACCGCCTGGCCTGCCCCCAAGGTGGGCTGGGTGGTTGCCTGTTTGCTAAAGTGTGTTAAGAATCTTACTTCTTAACTTTTTGAGATGTTTATAGCGCTTGTTTACTAAATGAATCTTTTGCTCAGGTTGCGGATTACTTGGTTAGGATCAGAGAAATAAACACAGCATATAGGTACAGTGACAAATAAGCTGGGCCTTTTGGCAAGCTAAGGTAAATTTTAGTGTCATGATCTAACTGATACAGAGAAGTCCCAGGTTATGCTGAGAGACTCTTCATCTGCAGAACACGCAGACGTTCCAGGCCGAGTCGCTCCTGGCCTTTTGAGCTTGAACTGATTTCACGGAAGAATGTCTATATTCTACTCTGGTATCTTCACCCTGGAGAGTTAGTGTGACTGACTGCGTAATGCTTATCACAGAGTTTCGCTAGGGACTCCTTCGCACATTGTTACGTTGTTCTGACTGTAATGATCTTGCTCTGCTTTTTCTCTGGAGGCCCTCACCCTACTCTGCCTAAACCCACGGTCCCTTGTCTCACCAACACCAAATTCAGAAAGGTGCTCTTACCTCTAAGTAACTCTTGTTATTTTCCAGAGGCCCCCTGGAACATGCCAGAGGAATTTTTTCTCCTCATTAGGGAAAATTTGGCTAATTTGGCTTACATTTATCTCAGCTGTATTTACCTGGAAAGCACTGTCAAAGGAATAATGCTAAACTTTATTCAGTATTTTACATTACAGATATTTCCAAATATCCTTATATCCACTGTCTTATTGTAGATCCACTTCTCCTCAGCTCTTTAACCATTGTAAATGGCAAGTCTTTTGTTATTTATAGTTTATTACTCCTAAACTGGCAAAGAACTAGATGCCAGCAGCGGTGCGTATCTGGGGGCGAGGTCGTGTCTGTTACAGGTCCTCGCTGGCTCCCCACACAGCTGGTCAGACGTCATCATACAGCGGTCAGCTCCCAAAATGAGGGTGAAAACCCCCCTTCAGAAGTCTGCCTCCCTCAGCACCCAACATCACCTACAACTTCAGTTAAAGAGAGAAGGGTACAGCTCCCAGCTATGCCCAGTGTTTTGCCCTGAGGATTTTCCAATCTTACCACCTTTCTTCCTGTTTGCTGGTTCTGTGATCTTTCTCCTTCCTTCTCAAACCAAATTTTTTCTGAAACTTCTCTACAGTGTTGTTTCGGAAGAAATATCTTACGTTATAAAAAATGGCCTGAGTTCCTCAAAATATATTACCTGAGCTGGGACCGTGCCGGCTGGCAAGGGATCCCTAAAGCAGGTACTGGGCACGGAGGCCGCGGAGGCATAAGCAGCCAAGGAGACAGAAAACCGATGTCGCCTCTCACCGACATGCCTCACTTTGCCCTGATTGGCCCCGGAGGATGGCTGGCTAGCCAGAGACGGGTAAGATTCCTCAAGGGAGGAACAACCTAAGACAGGCACAGTCGCAGAGGGGCCATCAGGAGAGAACTTGGGGGCCAACAGAGGTGAGGCGCAGATCCTCACCCCCACCCCCCCGACTCTGCAGAGGCCTGAATCTTCACCATCTCCGAGCAAAGTCTCCTCCTCCCATGGCTGCATCGCTGCCCAGGCTCAGCTTGAGACAGGGACCCTGGGCTTAGACACAATAGGGTGGGGGCATCTGGAAAAAGCAAGGCAGGGTAATTACAGTCAGAGCAGTGTGACTACGTGCAAGGAAAGCCCCTATCAGAACTCTGTATTAAGCATTATACACAGTGAGATCAGTAATATTCCCCAGGTGAAGGAAAGTAGTCCGTGTTTTTATTGTGCTAATTGTTTGTAATCATGTGTAAGATTTACTTGAGCCTCCTAAAAGGCCCAGCTGATTTTTTTTAACTTTACCTATATGCGGTTTTTCCTCCTTCATCCCCTAATCAAGTAATTTGCAGACTGGACAGTTCACTTAGCAAGCTAGCCCAGCCATAAACTGCATGGTAAAGACAGGAAAGATTCTATCTTAAAGCTAAGATTGCATTTTAAAACCCAGGAAGTTAAGAAGTAAGATTTGTAATGTCCTGCCAGAGGGTTTCAACCCTGGGCAAGTTCAGTACGGATTCAATGTGACCAATGAAATGATAGTAAAACGTTCTTGGGGTGAAAGGGTTATACCCAACTTTATTTCCACAGTGGCAGGTCGATCACTAACATCCCACCCAATCAGAGCGAGTCTGCATACAGTAAGCCCGTGTCTGCCTCTGGGCCTCCCTGCCTACACAGCCATCCCACACAGCCATCCTCTGGGCCTCTGACCTCAGCGCTGCCACCACTCCAGCCTCTGCTCTGTTCTCCTACAGCCTCGCAGCCGTGTCACCGTGTCACCCAGAGCACTGGGTGGGAGCTCTTTCTATAGAGTCAATAGCAACATATTGCCCACATGAGTGGTGAGCTAGCCTACTAGGCCCAGGTGAGAATCCTGGCCACAGGAACTTTCATTTTATCCACACTTAACACAGTCTTTAGCGAACATACAGTAACAGCCCACCTTGGAGGCGGGGAGGGCAGTCTTAACTGATATGCTGCCCAGCCAGGAAGCTGCTCTCCTGGAGGGAATCCGAGCAGAGGGAGGACTGATAAAAAACTTCATGTCTCATCTTGAGACCACTTCACAGGTCCACACCCCTAGCCCTTTGTCACATTCCTGAGAAATCCTTCCAAGGGGGGACCCCCACCCTTTCAGTGCACCTCCCTCTCTGAGGTAGCCCACACTCCCCTCTCTCTGAGTGTGCACTTTCTCTCTGTAAATAAAACCTTTACTTGACTGCTGTGTCTCTGCCCCTCAGTTCTTTGCTGCTGCGGGGACAAGAACCGAGGAGAATGCACAACGCCCTCCTAACAGGAGTCCCAGCCCAGGGGAGGGGTGGGGGAAGGAGAAGGCTGGGAGGGCGGGGGGAGAGGGGTGCGAGCATGGGATCAGAGAGCTTGGGGAGTGTGGAAGGGAAGCCTGGAGGAGGAACTAGGAGGGAATGGCAGCTGGGGAGGGAAGCCGTGGAGCCTCGGTGCTGGTGAGGCAGGGACCGTGGGTGCAGACAGAGCAGGGCGAGGGCCTCCGGAATAAAACCCCTACTGAAACTCCATATTAGACAAGTAAGCAAAGTCAGTCACATTCATTCTCTAAAGTAATATAAGCATTCTTGCGTGAGATTAATTAAAACTAAAAATCCAGGAGTAACTTGGCCTGAAATATTTGAATATCCCCCACATAAGAAAAGACCGCAGCATAGCCCATGTCTTCATTGTGTCAATTAAATGAGGTCATTGTAAAATGTACCTTAGCTTGATAAAAGTCCCGACTTATTTTCTTTAACTTTACCCAGATGCTGGTTTTCTTCCTCTAGCCCTAATCAAATGATATGCAATGTAGACAAGTAATAATGGCAAGTAAGGAAAATAATCTGGAAGACTGATAAGAAACTTAGTGTCTCTTCAATGATAAGCATTTGGGGACCATTTAGCAGGTCTGCATCCCTGGCCCTTTGTCTCTCACCTGCCTATAAATTCCCTGTGCATCACCCCGGGGCTATCTTGTCCCCTCTGGGCAGGGGCAAGCCAGGAGCTGTGTCCTCTGCTTTATCTCTAAATAAAGACCTCGCACATGCTCTCCTACCTTGAGTGTTTGCAAAGTTCATTCTGTGAGCCTGTGAACAAGAACTCCATCATCAGCTTCTCTGAAGGGACCGAAGACTGGGAGCCCCTAGAGCCTGTGCCTGGGTGCACAGTAGCACACCACGGGCCAGAGGGCCCTGCCAACTCCCCAGAACACGCCGGGTGGGGAAGGTGCGCTGCAGCCCACAGCCATGTGAGCCTGGTGTCCCAGCACCAGCAGCCCAGGCTGTGTTGCGCTTGCGGCCCCTGCACACACCGGGGGAGGATGGACCGCTGGTCCAGTGACCACCCAGCAGGCCCAGGGCTGCTGCTTTGTTTTAGGGCCCAGAAGCTCTTCTGTGTCAGCTTGAGACTGGTGGGCCGTGCAGGATGACAGGTCTGACCTGTGCCACAGCCCTGCCAGGTACCCGCCTGCCCTTCTCCTGCCCAAACCTACCTCCCTATGTGGCTGGGGAGCCTGAGGTCATCCCTGGGACCACCATGTAGGCAGATGGCTCTGAGGGTGCTGTGCGCAGGGCCAGGGGAAGGAGGTAGGGGTGGCCTGCGTGTCCAGATTTTACCTCCTGTCACCTGGTCACCTGAGGCTGTCAGGAGGGCCCACGTCTGCTTCCCCAGTCCCAATCTGGGGCTCCACCTGCAGCATAAGGCCTGGAGAGTCTCTCCCTCCTGGAACCCCCCAAGGGGGTGTTTGTGCTGATCCTGGAGCTCTCCTCCAGGCCAGGCCTCCCCTCCTGGGAGGGTGAACACATCCTGAGAGTCCTGGGGGAGCGTGTGGGGAGATTCAGAGCCAAGTGCCTCGGCTCAGCCTCCCCAGCCATTTGTCACAGACATCAGGCCACTCAGCCAGGACCCAGGAGGAGGACACCAGGGGACTCAGACCAGCCTGGTTTGGGGATGGGAGGCTGAGGGGCACTATGGGGGAGGACTGGGAACCCGGGAGCTTTGGGGGGTGCTCTGAGGTGTAAAGCATGGAGAAAGTGGGCTCAGACAAAGCCCCCCCAGTGGAAGGCATGCACCTCTTGGAGGTGCTTTGAGAGACCAAGTTCAAAGTTTTTCGCAAAGGAATTTTCTGGAATGTGTGGAGCAGCTGTGCCTCATTAAATGGGACAGTGCTAGACTGGCGCACTGCAGCCCTGGGATCTACTTGGGTACATCTGCAGTGGTGTTCAAGATGTGAAGAGACACCCTGGGGTTTCTAATGAACAAGATTTGGTGTCTGATCATAATCTACAGGTGACAGGAAATAAGGTTCAGTTTCTGTTTGAACAGCCCTCCCCCGTGTTGCTGAGTTGTGCCAGCCTGGGGCTTGGAGCGCCCTGTTCTTCCTCAGCACCTTATGGGGGGAGGACAGAGCATGGAGGACAACCTGGCAGAGGTCAGGGCCCCCATGCGTCAGAGAGTTTGAGGCTGGGGTGGGGTGGGCTGGGGCACAGGATGTCCGCAGGAGGGGCAGAGCTTTCAGAAGAAAGAGCAGTGTGGTGGCAATCCGTTCAGCATTTATTATATTCTGCACAGGGATGACCCCAACCCCCAGGAACCATAAACCTCAGAGACAACACCCAGAGCACACTGCACCTGGGGAGGCTATTTCTCAGGGATGAGGGGAGGAAGTTGTACAGGGAGCTCCCCTGTAAGCAAGTCCCGGTACCCTGTGACAGTCGGCCACCCCTGCATCCTCGGATGCCTCCGCTGGGCATCAGGAGGCCATGGTCCCTCGCAGCACTGCGCTGAGTCTATTTCCATCCTGGGAAAGGCCGGGCCTCGTGAGAACAACACCCACCTGTTCCTGGAACCCTGTGGCTATGACTCAGTGGCTGACGGCGCCCAGGGACAAGTTGGTGTCATGGCGGGAGGCCACCTGTACGAAGGGGAACATCCTCCACACGGTGGGGCGGCTCACCTCTGTCCAACGGGCCAGAAGCAGAGGGGACGACACAGCACGAAGGTGGCCAGGTGCGCCGCAGCTACATACGGGTCCTTGAGGATGCAGCGGCAGCCTGGGGAGCTGCCCGAGTCTGCCGACGGAGGAGGTGCCAGAGCAGCTGCCCCGGCAGAGGCTCGGGATGAGCAGCGGGAGGAGGAGGAGCAGCAGGCAGGCTGGGGTCCTGGGGCGCCAGGTGCCGCCTGCCCGAAGGGGAAGAAGGTCTCCTCCACATGCAGCCAGGACACCAGCAGGGCCGAGGGCCCGATGACAGCAGCTACAGGGCCACGCGGGTGAGCAGAAGAGACAGGTTATCCCGGGTTCCCCCCATTATCCTGCTTCCACCCCATCCCCACTGCCCTCTGGGCTCCAGGCCCTGTGCAGAGGGTCCTGTCAATCACCAGCACCCAGGGAGTCCCTGTTACGGGAAGGCTTCTGAGCGTCACCTACTCACAGAGGAGGAAACTGGGTCCCAGAGGGGGCCGGGAACCACCCTTCAGTCTGGCACAACCGATCGGCAGTGGAGCGGGATTGCAGCCGCACCGGTCTTTAGGACGCCCCCACACCGTGCATGGCCCAAAGCTTCCCTGAGGCTGGGGAACAGCCCACCCCCTGCTGATTGCCCCAGCCCAGAAACTCACCTGGCCCTGGCCCATAAGTTTAAATCCTGAGGGACCTGAAGCACTTAAACAGTCCTTTTCTGCCTGCCCTCTGACCTGGGGGCTCCAGCTGGCAGGACAGGCCGTAGCTGCAGGACAGAGGGACACCTGTGAGCCCCTGGAGCCCCATGGCAGGGGACCCTTCCCCCAGAGCCTGCCGGCAGATACAGCCCACACCCCACTCCTGGCAGCCTCACCTCTGGTCCTCATGCAGGAGCTTCACTCTCCGGAAAAAGGACAGGAAGTGCTCCTTGGGCTCCAGGTCATACTGCCTGGCCAGGAACTTGTATGTGAGGAGCTCCACTACAAAGTCAGTGACCTGGGGCAGAGGAAGGACAGGATGCAGACGAGGAGGGGGGTGAGGAGTGGGGCACTGGGATGATCCCAAATCTATGCTCACAGAAACCTGCCTTCCTTCCAATGCCATCCAGCCTTGCCTGTTCCCACTGTTGGGTCTCCAGCTCCTCCTCCAGGAAGGTGGCCTTGATGCCTCCCAATCCCCCACCTTACAAAGCCTTTAGTCTCCTGAGCTCTCCGTGTCTTAACTCTCAACACACGTTAGACCCAGGGGATGGCCCAGACAAGGTCCTGTCCAGGGGGTCTTGACTACATCCCTCACCTTTCATGACTGGGCACTCAACTCTCTATTTTATACCATCACCCTGGAAGGCAGCAAGGTGGCAAAAGTACATTGAAACAGCCCCCTGAGCCCAGAATGAGGCCGGTACGTCCCCACCCTTTCTCAAGGTGGAGGACCGCCAGGGCTCTCCAAGGGGCAGGCCTGCCCAGAAACAGCACCCGGGCCTGGCCTGGGCTCGGGGCTACCGAGAAGCGGGAACTGCATTGGGGAGCTGAGGCCTCAGGCGGGAAGGCACTGCCAGCCCCCGATGTGCTTCCTGCTCTGAAGGAGCAGCATCCCTCCCCCTGGGCAGGGCCTGACGGGGAGACCAGTCCTGCCCACAGGCTTCCCCCTGGAGCCCTCAGCCCCGCCTGCCCTGGGGCCAGGACCGGGGCTTAGGTGGGCCCTTCTGGCAGTCCTCTCCAAGAAGCCCAGGTCCTGGGGTAGAGGGGGGACTCAGGAGGGGGTGACTGGTGCGGAGAGGTTCGGGCTCACTGGGGGCTCTCTCCTCGCTAAACCCCACCATCCTGCCCCCCTGAGCCCTGCCGGGTCACTCACATCCACATGATGTTCCTGTTGTTTCTCTAAGGCATCGTACAGGATCAGTGCGAGCGGCGGGATCATGCCCTGTGCGACCGGGGTGGGGAGGTGATGAGTCCCCACCTGCCTCAGGGGCGCCCACAGAGCCTCCCCTGAACCCCACACCCGCAGCCCCCAGCTCCCTTGGACCACCCTGTGCGGCCTCCCCCCTTCCCTTCGCCCTGCTCTCCCCTCCCGGGCCCTCCCAGGGCTGGCTTTTGGCCATTCCCAGGACCTGTGGGCCCGGCACCTGTCCTCCAACTTCCCCCTGTACCCAGCTGCTCTCGCCCCCCTTCTGGTCACACCAGAGCTGGCAGTTCAGAGCTGGTGGGACCAGGAGCAGGTGCAAGGTCACCCCACCGCCCTGACCCTGGCCACCCCACTCTCACCTGCTTCTTCATATCCTGGGATGCCCTGGGGGACTGGTGCCATTTCCTCACTATGGCCCTCGCGTCCTGCAAGGTGCACGACACTCAGGTGCTCATGCTCCCCTCCCACGTGCCTCCCACAGCCAGACCGTGGTGGATGGATGCCTTGCCCGAGCCCCCTGGCACCTACGGTATCCCCACCTCCAGCAGGCTCTCAGCCCAGAGCAACCCCACCTCCGGCACACACTCATACTCATGCGGGTCCTTGGGCCATGGACACCGCCATGAGAGGGTCAGGGGAGGCCCCTCTGCCTCCCAGGGTGCCCTGAGCACTCACTGTCACCCGGCAATCAGCACGGCTCCCCTCACATGACCAGGGGGGTGCACAAAGCTGAAGCACTTCTTGTGGTCTCTGAACCCTTGCTCACCTGGGAGGCCCGCCCGCCAGGCTGACGGCAACCCTCCATGTACACATGGGGAGCCTGAGGCCACAGAGGGGTCATGACAGGCTCAGGGGACCCAGGGGAGAAGCCGACCTTGCTCAGCCACAGGCCCCAACCCTGCTGCCGACGCCACACCAGCCCCAGCCCTGACCGGGGGACTGTCCCCTGGGTCCTCAGTGGATGTCAGGCCCGCAGTCAAGTAGAACAAGGGAGGGAGACAGACGAGGCCCTCATGGGCCTGGGGGACCCTACTTTCCCTATCAACTTCCCCTGCACACCCCGCACTCCTCGAGTCTTTCCCAAAGCTGTGCCGCAGCGCAGCAGAGGATTTGCCCCAAGAACCCCTCCCTTCCAGACATCCAGCCCCCATTTACCTCGAGGAGCTGCTTCCCTTTAAGCCCCTTGTTCCTCTTTTTAAGTTTTCTGTAGATCCAGGAGCTCTTCCTACGGGGAGGGGAGAGGAGGAGGGACACATGCGGCCAGCAGGCGGAGAGTCTCGGGGCCGACCCCTTTTCCCAGGGATCCTAGAAGGCCCACTACCCCACAGGAGGCTTCCCACCACGGCCCTGAGCCCTGGAAATCTGTGGCCTGCAGAGGGGGCTTCATGTTTCCACCCAGGGCCTCCATTCCCTGTTCTCCCGGGGGCGAATCTGCTTTGGGCCAGGTCGCTGTCCTTGGGGCAGAGACCTCCTGCTGCAGAGCACAAGCTCCAGATCTCCAATGGGCTTCACCCCACACCTGACATTGGAGGAAACTGATTCCTGCACGGGTACCCCTGGCCTAACCCACAGGGAGCCAGAAGAGCCCGCCATCCCCGCCCCTATGCTCTGCCACCTCCCAGGAAGTCTCAGCACACTGAGGGACACCGCAAGATGTAGGCGTGTCCCTGTCCACTCAGGTGCCCCGGTCCCAGGGACAGGACTACCCACCAGGAAACATGTCCCCAGGTGTTCTCCAGGCGACGTACATGAGGGTGCTGCAGGGCGACGATGATGGCACGGAAGGACCCGAAATTTCTGAGAGCCAGACACTCCTGGGAGGGAAGACAGAGCTGAGAGCGTGGCCTGCTTCTCTGCTCTATCCCCCTATGAACTCCTGTCCTTAGGAAGATAGACACCCAGGGAGCCCAGCACACCTGGTACCTGCTGAGCAGCCCTCCTGGGTGGAGGACTGTGGCTCAACCCAAGGAAGGGTCCAGGGATGGCTGTCCCACCCCCGGGGCCTGCTAGTCCAGGTCCACAGGCACCCATCCTGAGAGCTGGCAAAGGAGGGGACCCCGGGGGCCGTCCCATGACAGACCTTGGCCACCTGGATCCAGAACTCCACCACTCGGGCCCTGTCCTGGGCTGTCGTGCTCGGGCCCCCGAGGCAGGAGGAGATGACAAAATGAAACGTGGTACCAAAGTGCTTGATGACGTTAAGGATGTTGGGGTTCAGGAGTACAATGGATTCCCTCAGTGGATGTCTCTCTACATAGACCTTGCATTCACCACGTTCAACCCTACTGTACAGCTCCTGGGGATGACAAGAGGTGTCATCCAGCTGTGCCCCTGGTGCCCCTGTTCCCAGGCTGGGTCACTGGTCAGAGCTGGGGCACAGGCAGCTGGGGATGTGCTGTGAGCCTTGTGGCCATCCAGACTTCAGACCCCGTCCACTGAGGCGCCCAGGACCAGATGCACAGGACCCCAGAGTGATGGGACACAGAGGGGCTTTGCTCACAGGCACCCTCACTCACGTCTTCCCTGAGGCACAAGGCGGCTCACCCTGCCATCCTGGGGCATCTGCCTCTCATGCTGCCACCCCGTGGATCCCGATCCCCACTCAGGTGCAGTTTCCCCTGAAACAACTCCACCCAGGGCCTTTGTTGGTGTCTGTGTCTCCCACGCAGTCAGGTCCATGGCAGGGGCCTCTGAAGTGCGGAGGCCATAGGAGCCTGCCAGGCCAATGGCCCGAGGACCTAAGGCCCTGGCAGCACCTCCCTGAGCACCCCTCCCCTGCCCTGCCCCTCCCAGCCCAGCCAGGCTCTGCACACCTTCCCTCCGCTCCTTCTCATTGGTCTGTAAGGATCCCTAAGGGCCAGCCATACTGTCCCCATGTGGTCAGTAAGGGCATAGGGGTGAGGAGAGTCTCCCAGGGCACATGCTGAATCCGTGGGGAAGCTGGGACATGTGCCCAGATCACAGGAGTCCACGTCGGAATGGCAGGTCTGGGGCAGCCCGTGACACAGGGAAAGCCCACCCCCGACCCTGAGATCCTGCTCCGCTCACCGCACACATCAGGGTCAGCTGCTCGGCCACCAGGCGTGGGGCAAATGCCAGGATGGTCTGCTCCTCCTCCTTCGGCAAATCCCGGGTGCTCACGGTACAGGGGCTGGTGGGCTCCAGGACCACCTGTGGCTCTGCCCGGCCCTGTGCCATTCCTGCAGGTGCCATGGGCCCCGTGCCCGAGGACTCATGGGGCTCCAGTTCGGGGCCTGAGACCACTCCTGTAATATCCCAGGGGCTCGCAGCACTGGGGCTGGTGGGCTCTGGATCTGGAACTGGCTCTGCCACGCCTGGTGCCATTCTAGCGAGTGCCCTGGGCCCCAGGCCCGAAGGCTCATGGGGCTCCAGTTCAGGGCCTGGCCCCTGGGCTGAGGCCTCTGCTGGGACATCCTCCGGCTCTGCAGGGGCTGAAGCAGGTGACACTGGCCGTCGCTCCAGCACAGGGGTCTCAGGGAGCTCCTGGACGGGCTCTAGCCATGAAGTCGGCCCTCCCCGTGTCTCTGGAGCCAGGTGCATCTGCCGTAGGTCTGGACGAGGACACAGAGAAAGGGTCACCCCGGGGCTGATTCCCCGCGCCTTATAATCACAGAAGAGCCCACACTGCCTTGAAGGGAACCCCAGTCCGGGAAGCCCACCCTACATGGTCCTCTGGCCGCAGCCCCTCACCTTCCAACTCTGCCACCGTGGGCCCCAAGTGCTCCTCCTGGACCAAGTGGTGGAGGACTCAGCCCACCAGGGTGGATGAAAGCTGGCTGGCATCGATGGCGCAGGGCACATGCTCGGGCTCCCAGGCAAGGCGCCTAGCCCATCCAATCCTGGGGCTGGGGTAAGGCCGGGGGGTGGCAGAGTGAGAAGCCTGGTCCTTCCAGCCACACTGCCCTCCGGGTCCACCCTTGTGTGGGCCTGGCAACTGTGCCCTCCCCTGCCTGTCCAGGCACCTGCCCGTCCTCCTTCCTGACCCTGCGTGTTTGTCCTGGGACCCCATCCTCTCCCATCCTCCCGAATAGGAAGTCCCCAGTTGTCAGGCCGCCCATGGGATTCCAAAGATGACTGACCTGCTAGGCTCTGCTGTGGGCTCCTGGGGCTCCAGCTCAGGGCCTGCCAGGGGGGCTAAGGCCACTGCTGGGACATCCTCTGGCTCTGCAGGGGCTGATGCAGGTGACACCGGCTGTCGCTCCAGCACAGGGGTCTCAGGGAGCTCCTGGACGGGCTCTAGCCACCATGCCGGCCCTCCCCGTGTCTGTGGAGCCAGCTGCATCTGCCGTGGGTCTGAAGCAGGACACAGAGAAAGGGTCACCCTGGGCCTTATTCCTCGCGCCTTACAATGACAGAAGATCCCTCACTGCCTTGAAGGGAACCCCAGTCCGGAAAGCCCACCCTACATGGATCTCCTACCTTGCGGTGCTGAGCATCGGGGTCCGTGGCACTGACGAAGTTAGAGGCACACATCGAGTGAGTAAAGGAAGTAAACAGCACCCTTGCCTCACCCAGAGGCTGGGGCGGCCCGGAGAAGCAGGCTGGAAGTCAGGCAGACAGAAAGAGAGACACTCCTCGTGGATACCCAGTCGGGCTGTCGGGGTCTGATTCCAGACACGCGGGCCTTTGAGAAGCCGCTGAAGTGCATCCTCAGCCTAGACTCTCGCAGGTGCCCACGGCCTTCCTCAGTCCCTCGCATCCAGGGAGATGCCTCTGAAGGGGAATCCTGGCCTCCACTCAGGTGACTTTCCCGGCTCCCAAGGGAGACGGGGGATCCACTGAGGGAGACGCAGGGGAACCTGGCGCTCGAGACTTTCAGATCGGCAGCCGGGCTAGTCCCACTTAAGTGGCTGACGAGCGCCCGATGTTGTGGTCCATAGATGGCTTCCTTCTATAAGGACAGTGAAAGAAAAGGCAGGCTCGGATGCCTATACTCACCTCCGAAGTTATCCCGGACGAGCCCCCAAAAACGATGCAGCTTCTCACACCACAAGGGTATGAAACTAGAAATAAATCACGCAAATAAAATGAAAAAGCCTACCACCGCATGGCGGATTCACAACATGCTCCTAAACAACCAACGGATCAATGACCGAATAAAAACAGAGATCAAGCAATATATGGAGACAAATGACAACAATAAAAATTGAACTACGCAAAATTGGTGGGACACAGACAAGGCGGTGCTAAGAGGGAAGTATATTGCAATACAGGTCTCCCTCAGGAGAGAAGAACAATCCCATATGAACAGTCTAAACTGAAAACTATCACAACAAGAAAAAGAAGAGCAAATGGGGCCCATAGTCAGCAGGTGGAGGAACACAATAAAGATTGGACCAGAAATAAATAAAACTGAGGAGAATGAAACAATACAAAGAATCGATGAAAGCAGAAGCTGATTCTTCGAGAAAATATACAAAATTGATAAACCCCTAGCCAGACTAATCAAGAAAAAAAGAGAGCCTGCACACACAAACAGAATCAGAAATGAGAAAGGAAAAATCACTACAGAAACACAAAGAATTAGGAGAGAATACCATGAAAAATTATATGCCAACACACTGGATAACCTACAAGAAATGGACAACTTTCTAGAAAAATGCAACCCTCCAAGGCTAACCCAGAAAGAACAGAAAATCTGAACAGACCAATGACTAGGAACAAAATTGAACTGGTAATCAAAAAACTACCTAAGAAGAAAACACCTGAACCAGATGACTGCACTGCTGACTTTAATCAAACATGTACTGAAGATCTAATAGTCATCGTCCTTAAACTTTTCCAAAAAGTAGAAGAACCAGCAATACTTCCAAACTCATTCTATGAGGCCAGCATCACCTTAATACCAAAACCAGGCAAAGACACCACAAAAAAAGAAAGTTACAGAACAATATCGCTGACAAACATACATGCATAAATACTCAACAATCCACCTCTAGGAATTTACCCTAAGAATGCAGCAGCCCAGTTTGAAAAAGACAGATGCACCCCTATGTTTATCACAGCACTATTTACAATAGCCAAGAAATGGAAGCAACCTAAGTGTCCATCAGTAGATGAACGGCTAAAGAACATGCGGTACATATACACAATGGAATATTATCCAGCCATAAGAAGAAAACAAATCCTGCCCTTTACAACAACATGGATGGAGCTAGAGGGTATTATGCTCAGTGAAATAAGCCAGTCAGAGAGAGGCAAGCACCAAATGATTTCACTCATATGTGGAGTATAAGAACAAAAGAAAAACTGAAGGAACAAAACAGCAGCAGAATCACAGAGACCAAGAATGGACTAACAGTTACCAAAGGGAAAGGGACTGGGGAGGATGGTTGTGGGAAGGGAGGGTTAAGCAGGAAAAAAGGGGCATTGCTTTTAGGAGACATAATGTCGGGGGGGGGCATTAGGTGGGCTGTACAACACAGACAAGACAAGTAGTGATTCTATAGCATGTTACTACACTGATCGACACTGATTATAAACGGTAAGTGGGGGTCACTTGACGATCGAGGGAGTCTAGTAAACATAATGTTGCTCATGTAATTGTAGATTAATCATACAAAAAATTATAACAACTGAATAAAAAATAAAAATAGAAACTATTATCATTTAAATTTTAAGGAGGGATTAAACAATTTCCAGACAAGCAAAAGCTGAGAAAATTTAGCTCGCACCACCCATCTCTACAGTGTATTTTGCAGGGACTGCTATAGATGGAAGTGTTCCTAAGGTTAAATAGCTGTCACCAGAGGTAATAAAGAGGGACATACAAAGAGTACAGAATACCATACCTAGTATACAAAGAATGAGGAGGGGAAAAAAAAAACAACCTTTAGATTGTCTTTGTAATAGCATACTTAAGTGAGTTAAGCTAGATTCTTAGGTAGTAAGGAAGGTACCCTTTACCTTTTGGTAACCACGAACTAAAGCCTGCAATGGCAGTAAGTATATACCTATCGATAATCAGCCTAAATGTAAATGGTCTGAATACACCAATCAAAACACACAGTCACTGAATGGATAAAAAATAAGACCCATGTATATACTGTCTACAAGAGACTCACTTCAAACCCAAAGACATACACAGACTAAGAGTGAAGGGATGGAAAAAGATATTTCATGCAACTAATAGGGAGAAAAAAGCAGGTGTTGCAGTACTTGTATTGAGCAAAATAGACTTTAGAACAAAGAAAGTCACAAGAGACAAGGACGGATATTATGTAATGATAAAAGGGGGTCAATCCAACAAGAGGATATAACCATTATAAATATCTAGGCACCCAACAGAGGAGCACCTACATATGTGAAACAAATACTAACAGAATTGAAAGGGGAAATAGAATGCAATGCATTCATTTTAGGGGACCTCAACACTCCACTCACTCCAAAGAACAGATCAACCAGACAGAAAATAAGGACACAGAGGCAGTGAACAACACATTACAACAGATGGACCTTACACATCTACAGAACTCTCCACTCAAAAGCAGCAGGATACACATTCTTCTCAAGTGCACATGGAAGATTTTCAAGAATAGATCATATACTAGGCCACAAAAAGAGCCTAAGAAAATTCGAAAAGATTGAAATTGTACCAACCAGCTTCTCAGACCACAAGGGTATGAAACTAGAAATGAAATACACAAAGATGACGAAATGGCCTACAATCACATGGAGGCTTAACAACATGCTCCTAAATGACCAGTAGATCAATGACCAAATAAAAACAGAGATCAAGCAATACATGGATAGAAATAATCACAATAATTCACACAACGCAAAATCTGTGGGACTCAGCGAAAGCGGTGGTAAGAAGGAAGTAGGCGTACCTCAAGAAAGAACAACAATCCCATATGAACAGTATAAACTCACAATTAACTGAACTAGAAAAAGATGAACAAATGAAGCCCAAAGTCAGGAGAAGGAGGGACATAATAATGATTTGAGCAAAAATAAATAAAATTGAGAAGAATAAAACAACAGAATGAATGAAAGCAGGAACTGGTTCTTCGAGAAAATAAACAAAATAGATAAACTCCTAGCCAGACTTATCAACAAAAAAAGAGACTACGCACATGAACAGAATCGGAAATGAGAAAGGAAAAATCACTAGTGACACCACTGAAATATGAAGATTAGAGAATACTATGAAAAATTATATAGTAACAAACAGGACAACCTAGAAGAAATGGTCAGCTTTCTAGGAAAATGCAACCTTCCAAGGGTGACCTAGGAAGAAACAGAAAATCTGAACAGACCAATGACCAGCAAGGAAACGGCACCGGTAATCCCAAATGACAGGGACGACAGGAGCCTCAGGAAACAGTTGTTAATCCTGGAGGCGCTGCGTCCGGCGGCCTCTCCCCCGCAGCCCGTCCGCGGGTCCCACCGACCCTCGGCTCGCCCGGCCCTCGCCCCCGAGGCCGCCGACTGAAAACGGCGCACAGGGCAAGACGCCCGCCGGCCTCCCCGTCTGCGCGGCACGGCCCGCCCCCTCCGCCTGCGAACCCGGCCCGCGCGGCAGTGTCACGTCGGCGGCGGGGCCCCACGCCGGGCCCCGCGAGTCCACCACCCGCGTCGGCCGGCCCCCGGCCCCGCGAGGCCTGCGGGCCCGCCGAGCCCCTCGCACGGCCGCCCCCTCACCGGTCCGCCGCTCCCGCAGGCGGAGGCTGGGGTCCACGCGCCCCCTCCGGGGCCCGCGGCGGCGTACCTTCCGACTCGCAGAGCCGTCGCTGTCGCCTTCATCCCTGAAGCGGGGCCCGCTCTGGACGCTCCGCAGCAGGTACGACGGTGCAAGGCTGGAGGAGGCAGAGCTGGACGAGCGCAGGTCCGGCCGGGGCGGCGGCTCGAAGTCCGGGCCGATCGCCGGTGCCGCCTGGGCTTGCGCGCCGGGAGGAAGGCGCATCGAATACAGCGGCGGTCCACCATCTGGGCTCCGCCGGACTCGCTGCGCGGACGGGACGGCGGACCGGAGCACGGACTGAACAGCGTGGGCAGCTCCGCCAGGCGGAGCTCGCAAACCTACTGACTCTTCAAACGGCCGCTTCGGCGCCTGCAGCTACTACGCAGCCGCCGGAGACGTTTCCTGCGCGCGCGCCCAGTGGCTACCTGCCCCGCCGAACCGCTCCCTCATTGGCTTCCAGTGCTGTCAGTCGGGGGAGGGCCTGAGCCTTGTTCCCCCCGCTCACTGGCCGCGGCGGCCTTCCCGCGGAGGCGGGGATGCGCGGGAAGCTGCACGCTCATTGGTCGCGAGACCTGTGAGGTGGGAGCTCTCATTTTGTTTCATGTACTTACTAATTTTTCTTGACATGACCCACGTGTTATTATTTGTTTATTTATTTATTTCCGTGTCATTAGTACACAGTCACATGAGCAACAATGTGCTTACTAGATTCCCCCCATTATCAAGTCTCCCCACACACCCCATTACAGTCACTGTCCATCAGCGTAGTGAGATGCTAGAGTAATTACTTGTCTTCTCTGTATTTACTGCCTTTCTCGTGTCCCCCCGCTATATTATGTGTGCTAATCATAATGCCCGTTTTCCCCCTTATTTCTCCATTCCCACCCACCTCTCCAGTCCCACTCCGTTTGGTAACTGTCAGTCCATGCTTGGGTTCTTTTAGTCGGCTCCTGTTTTGTTCCTTTAGAAAGATATCTAGAAAATCTCCAGGCACTTGAAAATTAAGTAACTTAATAACACGTGAGTTCTTTACAATAGCCAAGGAATGGAAACAACCTAAGTGTCCATCAGTAGATGAATGAATAAAGAAGAGATGGTGCATATACACAATGGAATATTATTCAGCCATAGGAAGAAAACGAATCCTACCATTTACAACAACATGGACGGAGCCAGAGGGTATTACGCTCGGGGAAATAAGCCTGGCGGAAAAAGACAAGTATCATATGATTTCTCTCATCTGTGGGGCATAAGATCAAAGCAAAAACTGAGGGAACCACAACGGACTCACAGAACCCAAGAACGGACTGACAGTTACCAAACGGAAAGGGACTGGGGAGTGTGGGTGGGGACGGAGAAGGGGAATGAGGGGCATCGGGATCAGCACACATAATGCAGGGTGGGGAGCGGGGAGGGCGATACAACACGGAGACAACCTGTAGTGACTCTACAGCGTCTCACTACTTCCCTGAATCATTCTAACATCTTAGATTGCAAATACTTGGTTGGGCCATTTTTTTTCTCGGAATACAGACAGGTTTTTTCTGGTTCAGTTTCCTATGTATTGCAGATGATAGCTGTCTGTATTATGTGAGAACAATTTTATTAGTAAAATAAACAGTGACTATTTTTTTTTCCATAAGTATTTTTTTTGTCATGTGTTGAATGGTCGTTGTGTACAAGATGATGTAATAGATGGAATTGAATGAGAGAAAAATGATTCAAACGTGAATCCTGCCGGGAGATGAGTTGTGCACACATAAACAACTGATAGGTCGTAGGAAGGGTTAAATGCCTTGGAGAAAAATGGGGTCCTGTGGTGGCTGGTAAGGTGGGCCTTGCAAATGGGCGGTTGTTCTCCCAAGGTTTCATCATAACATTTTCAAATGCTCAGTGAAATCGGCAGGATTCCACATGGAACACTCCAACGCCTACCACCTAGTTTCTGCTACTTCATATTGTTATTATACCTGATTGATCATCTGTCCATCGGCACATCCATCTTTCTATCTCTCAGTCTGTGTTATTTTTAAAATTTGGAATGATGGGCTGGCATTCATAAAGGTGTGAAAATAGGGCAAGCATCAGTTTCTCAGAGTGATGTGTAAGTCAAAGTACAGGTAGGGAAGTATGTATGAAATACTGAATGATAGATGTAGGAAATACACACAGAGTCGAAGCATAGGTGGGGACGTTATTGTCACAGTGAACTTGGACTTTACACATATTAGGGAAATAATAGTGTATTAGAGACCGAATTTTTCAGTGAAATTGTATCTTTGTGTTTGTGAAAAAAGAAATGGATTACAAACTAACATACAGAATTTGGTAATATATGGAACAGGCTACATAATTGGCATGAATATGAATTGATATGAATAGTAGGCATTTACAAAATATTTAGCTTTTTGCTTGGCCTGTTTAAAACTTAACTTTCATGACCAGCATCCTAGGAATAGAGTGATTTAAACAAAGATTGTTATTGATCATAATTCTCCTGTTTTTGGAAAATGAGGAATTCTGAAGTTGAAGTTAGCAACCTTAAAATATATTCAGGGCAGTTTTGATGGAAAGTTATGTTGGCTCTAAAAGATGGTTTAAAATTTCCGTGTCGGGTCTAAGGTTGCATAGCTAAATACTCGATACGCTTGATAGCTTTCTACATTGTAATACATCTTTACGGACTAAGCCCGGTATGGGAATGAAGATTATAAGGGGATGTTTCAGCAGACGCAGAGGACGTTGGATTTGTACAGATTAAACCCGAAGTTGATACCAAGCAGACAGACATCACTGAATGTTTTCAAAATACTGGGAGTGTTTCTGACGAGGAGCTCGTGGTGTCCTGAAGGGCTAAGGCAGGTAGAGCTATTGTGGGGTATCAAAAGGCACAGTCATTGATGTATTCACAGTTAGTCCTTTCAGAAATAACAAGTGTTGAAGAAATGTAAAAAGCTGTTTGACTAGTATGTTTATAGCTATAAAATTTTAGTTATAAGACACCCTGCTGGGAGGTGGGGGAAATGGGTAAGTTACTACCTTCCGTGGGGACAAAATAGAAAGTAAAATGGAGAAAATGTTACATCGATAGGGATGATGCCGCCTTAACGCTGAATGCTTTTTTCCCCTTACACCGCGGGAGGGTGCCTGTTGGCAGTCAGTCAGCTTCAGAATTCCTTAACTTTAGCTTGCATGCTTTCTAAGTTGCAGTTTTAAGGAAAAAATCTGAGACGTATGGTTATTGTGCCGTGTGATTCCCCTGAATAGTGGACATGTTCTTGGGTTCTGTCAGATGCTGACTGTATTCATCCAAAAATCCTACTGACTTCTTGTGATAAAATTATGGAGATACTTTACGCAAAGACAAGCCCCTGCTGGCTTTGGTTCTTAGGCCAGCCATGACTTGCACCTGTGTGTATGTAAAAGCAGAAGAGAAAAAGGAAAACACACAGCCTCAGAAACCAGGAGCTGAGATGGATTCTTGTGCAATTGGCCACTCAGAGCCCCCAGTTAGGCCTCGTTAACACTGCCCGCCCCCATTTGTGTTTCAAATAAGCATTCGCAGAGGTCTGGGAGGAGGAGTAATGAAATCTGAGAGAGAAAATGAAGTGTGACAGTATTTCAGAATCTAAGGAAATGCACCCGCAGGTTCCTGCCCTGAGTTCTTTGTGCCCCTTAACTGTGTGAATGCACCCTGGGATTGGAAATGGGGACACCACCACACCCCCGCCCACACCCCTGGGTCACGGGCCCTAACTAAGCTTGTTTCTGGGTGGCTTCCTGGGACTTTCAGGGACTCACTTTAAAAAATGACATTGAATTTTATGAAGCATACTTTCACGTCTGTGACCTGCCTTTTGCCCAGAGGCTCCCCTCTCCCGGTGTGGTGTCCCTGTTCCCGCGGGCTGGTATTCTGTTACTCTGGCCTGAAGCGAGTTAGCAGCCAGCTGAGCTGCACCAGTTACATCGCCTGGCCGCTGACAGGAGCATAGTGACGTGTTGGAGCATGTTTATTGTGCATACGAACTGGAATGGCACTAGGACCGTGTGCCTGTGTTGGCTTAAACACTGGAATTTTATGCCCCTTCCGCCTTCCATCAGCTGGTAGCTGTTGGATTTTACAGTTATGCATTCGGGCTACAAATAGAGTAATAGTATTTTTGTTTGGCCAGATGTGGGGTGTGACCTTTGACATGGTGCTTGGCTGTGCCTGGGGATTTGATTCCTTCAGTTTAGGTGAAATTCCCTGCTTTGCTTCCTCTGATAGGGGAATACGCACTTTGGCTCTTTCCACTAGAGGTGGAGGAAGACAGGAAGAGTACAACTGGAACACACAGAGGGTATTCATTATTTTACTGGGTGTGATTCAGTTGGCGGGCTTTTCGTGGGAGTGTGAGCCTCCTGCGGCCGTTAGTTCTGCATACTGAGAAAGCGCTGTAATCACACTCAGTTTTCTTTGCTCTGTATCTAATTTTTGACCAGTCTGGGAGGACGAGTCCCTGCCTTTTCGTGGTGCCTTTGGTGCCGGGGTTCTTGTTCATCGAGCCAAAGAATGAACTTCGCAGACACTCAAGGTAGGAGAACAAGGTTAAAGGCTTTAATTTAGAATCAAGGTGAGAGGACAGAGCTCCTAGCTCACGCCAGCAGGGGACCTGAGAGTCCGTGGTTGGCTCGTTGTCTAGGGGATGTACGCGCAGTTGAGGATTTTCAGGAATGGGGGTAAAGGGCTACAGGTGCAGACTTGTTAAGTGGTCCCAGAATGCTCATTTTTGATGAGTAACAGAAGAAATTTGCTGCTGTGATTCTTTCTCAGGATAGCAGTGTCCCTCTGCGAGCATGTCAATTAAGACCGCCTGGCCTGCGCCCAAGGTGGGCTGGGTGGTTGCCTGTTTGCTAAAGTGTGTTAAGAATCTTACTTCTTAACTTTTTGAGATGTTTATAGCGCTTGTTTACTAAATGAATCTTTTGCTCAGGTTGCGGATTACTTGGTTAGGATCAGAGAAATAAACACAGCATATAGGTACAGTGACAAATAAGCTGGGCCTTTTGGCAAGCTAAGGTAAATTTTAGTGTCATGATCTAACTGATACAGAGAAGTCCCAGGTTATGCTGAGAGACTCTTCATCTGCAGAACACGCAGACGTTCCAGGCCGAGTCGCTCCTGGCCTTTTGAGCTTGAACTGATTTCACGGAAGAATGTCTATATTCTACTCTGGTATCTTCACCCTGGAGAGTTAGTGTGACTGACTGCGTAATGCTTATCACAGAGTTTCGCTAGGGACTCCTTCGCACATTGTTACGTTGTTCTGACTGTAATGATCTTGCTCTGCTTTTTCTCTGGAGGCCCTCACCCTACTCTGCCTAAACCCACGGTCCCTTGTCTCACCAACACCAAATTCAGAAAGGTGCTCTTACCTCTAAGTAACTCTTGTTATTTTCCAGAGGCCCCCTGGAACATGCCAGAGGAATTTTTTCTCCTCATTAGGGAAAATTTGGCTAATTTGGCTTACATTTATCTCAGCTGTATTTACCTGGAAAGCACTGTCAAAGGAATAATGCTAAACTTTATTCAGTATTTTACATTACAGATATTTCCAAATATCCTTATATCCACTGTCTTATTGTAGATCCACTTCTCCTCAGCTCTTTAACCATTGTAAATGGCAAGTCTTTTGTTATTTATAGTTTATTACTCCTAAACTGGCAAAGAACTAGATGCCAGCAGCGGTGCGTATCTGGGGGCGAGGTCGTGTCTGTTACAGGTCCTCGCTGGCTCCCCACACAGCTGGTCAGACGTCATCATACAGCGGTCAGCTCCCAAAATGAGGGTGAAAACCCCCCTTCAGAAGTCTGCCTCCCTCAGCACCCAACATCACCTACAACTTCAGTTAAAGAGAGAAGGGTACAGCTCCCAGCTATGCCCAGTGTTTTGCCCTGAGGATTTTCCAATCTTACCACCTTTCTTCCTGTTTGCTGGTTCTGTGATCTTTCTCCTTCCTTCTCAAACCAAATTTTTTCTGAAACTTCTCTACAGTGTTGTTTCGGAAGAAATATCTTACGTTATAAAAAATGGCCTGAGTTCCTCAAAATATATTACCTGAGCTGGGACCGTGCCGGCTGGCAAGGGATCCCTAAAGCAGGTACTGGGCACGGAGGCCGCGGAGGCATAAGCAGCCAAGGAGACAGAAAACCGATGTCGCCTCTCACCGACATGCCTCACTTTGCCCTGATTGGCCCCGGAGGATGGCTGGCTAGCCAGAGACGGGTAAGATTCCTCAAGGGAGGAACAACCTAAGACAGGCACAGTCGCAGAGGGGCCATCAGGAGAGAACTTGGGGGCCAACAGAGGTGAGGCGCAGATCCTCACCCCCACCCCCCCGACTCTGCAGAGGCCTGAATCTTCACCATCTCCGAGCAAAGTCTCCTCCTCCCATGGCTGCATCGCTGCCCAGGCTCAGCTTGAGACAGGGACCCTGGGCTTAGACACAATAGGGTGGGGGCATCTGGAAAAAGCAAGGCAGGGTAATTACAGTCAGAGCAGTGTGACTACGTGCAAGGAAAGCCCCTATCAGAACTCTGTATTAAGCATTATACACAGTGAGATCAGTAATATTCCCCAGGTGAAGGAAAGTAGTCCGTGTTTTTATTGTGCTAATTGTTTGTAATCATGTGTAAGATTTACTTGAGCCTCCTAAAAGGCCCAGCTGATTTTTTTTAACTTTACCTATATGCGGTTTTTCCTCCTTCATCCCCTAATCAAGTAATTTGCAGACTGGACAGTTCACTTAGCAAGCTAGCCCAGCCATAAACTGCATGGTAAAGACAGGAAAGATTCTATCTTAAAGCTAAGATTGCATTTTAAAACCCAGGAAGTTAAGAAGTAAGATTTGTAATGTCCTGCCAGAGGGTTTCAACCCTGGGCAAGTTCAGTACGGATTCAATGTGACCAATGAAATGATAGTAAAACGTTCTTGGGGTGAAAGGGTTATACCCAACTTTATTTCCACAGTGGCAGGTCGATCACTAACATCCCACCCAATCAGAGCGAGTCTGCATACAGTAAGCCCGTGTCTGCCTCTGGGCCTCCCTGCCTACACAGCCATCCCACACAGCCATCCTCTGGGCCTCTGACCTCAGCGCTGCCACCACTCCAGCCTCTGCTCTGTTCTCCTACAGCCTCGCAGCCGTGTCACCGTGTCACCCAGAGCACTGGGTGGGAGCTCTTTCTATAGAGTCAATAGCAACATATTGCCCACATGAGTGGTGAGCTAGCCTACTAGGCCCAGGTGAGAATCCTGGCCACAGGAACTTTCATTTTATCCACACTTAACACAGTCTTTAGCGAACATACAGTAACAGCCCACCTTGGAGGCGGGGAGGGCAGTCTTAACTGATATGCTGCCCAGCCAGGAAGCTGCTCTCCTGGAGGGAATCCGAGCAGAGGGAGGACTGATAAAAAACTTCATGTCTCATCTTGAGACCACTTCACAGGTCCACACCCCTAGCCCTTTGTCACATTCCTGAGAAATCCTTCCAAGGGGGGACCCCCACCCTTTCAGTGCACCTCCCTCTCTGAGGTAGCCCACACTCCCCTCTCTCTGAGTGTGCACTTTCTCTCTGTAAATAAAACCTTTACTTGACTGCTGTGTCTCTGCCCCTCAGTTCTTTGCTGCTGCGGGGACAAGAACCGAGGAGAATGCACAACGCCCTCCTAACAGGAGTCCCAGCCCAGGGGAGGGGTGGGGGAAGGAGAAGGCTGGGAGGGCGGGGGGAGAGGGGTGCGAGCATGGGATCAGAGAGCTTGGGGAGTGTGGAAGGGAAGCCTGGAGGAGGAACTAGGAGGGAATGGCAGCTGGGGAGGGAAGCCGTGGAGCCTCGGTGCTGGTGAGGCAGGGACCGTGGGTGCAGACAGAGCAGGGCGAGGGCCTCCGGAATAAAACCCCTACTGAAACTCCATATTAGACAAGTAAGCAAAGTCAGTCACATTCATTCTCTAAAGTAATATAAGCATTCTTGCGTGAGATTAATTAAAACTAAAAATCCAGGAGTAACTTGGCCTGAAATATTTGAATATCCCCCACATAAGAAAAGACCGCAGCATAGCCCATGTCTTCATTGTGTCAATTAAATGAGGTCATTGTAAAATGTACCTTAGCTTGATAAAAGTCCCGACTTATTTTCTTTAACTTTACCCAGATGCTGGTTTTCTTCCTCTAGCCCTAATCAAATGATATGCAATGTAGACAAGTAATAATGGCAAGTAAGGAAAATAATCTGGAAGACTGATAAGAAACTTAGTGTCTCTTCAATGATAAGCATTTGGGGACCATTTAGCAGGTCTGCATCCCTGGCCCTTTGTCTCTCACCTGCCTATAAATTCCCTGTGCATCACCCCGGGGCTATCTTGTCCCCTCTGGGCAGGGGCAAGCCAGGAGCTGTGTCCTCTGCTTTATCTCTAAATAAAGACCTCGCACATGCTCTCCTACCTTGAGTGTTTGCAAAGTTCATTCTGTGAGCCTGTGAACAAGAACTCCATCATCAGCTTCTCTGAAGGGACCGAAGACTGGGAGCCCCTAGAGCCTGTGCCTGGGTGCACAGTAGCACACCACGGGCCAGAGGGCCCTGCCAACTCCCCAGAACACGCCGGGTGGGGAAGGTGCGCTGCAGCCCACAGCCATGTGAGCCTGGTGTCCCAGCACCAGCAGCCCAGGCTGTGTTGCGCTTGCGGCCCCTGCACACACCGGGGGAGGATGGACCGCTGGTCCAGTGACCACCCAGCAGGCCCAGGGCTGCTGCTTTGTTTTAGGGCCCAGAAGCTCTTCTGTGTCAGCTTGAGACTGGTGGGCCGTGCAGGATGACAGGTCTGACCTGTGCCACAGCCCTGCCAGGTACCCGCCTGCCCTTCTCCTGCCCAAACCTACCTCCCTATGTGGCTGGGGAGCCTGAGGTCATCCCTGGGACCACCATGTAGGCAGATGGCTCTGAGGGTGCTGTGCGCAGGGCCAGGGGAAGGAGGTAGGGGTGGCCTGCGTGTCCAGATTTTACCTCCTGTCACCTGGTCACCTGAGGCTGTCAGGAGGGCCCACGTCTGCTTCCCCAGTCCCAATCTGGGGCTCCACCTGCAGCATAAGGCCTGGAGAGTCTCTCCCTCCTGGAACCCCCCAAGGGGGTGTTTGTGCTGATCCTGGAGCTCTCCTCCAGGCCAGGCCTCCCCTCCTGGGAGGGTGAACACATCCTGAGAGTCCTGGGGGAGCGTGTGGGGAGATTCAGAGCCAAGTGCCTCGGCTCAGCCTCCCCAGCCATTTGTCACAGACATCAGGCCACTCAGCCAGGACCCAGGAGGAGGACACCAGGGGACTCAGACCAGCCTGGTTTGGGGATGGGAGGCTGAGGGGCACTATGGGGGAGGACTGGGAACCCGGGAGCTTTGGGGGGTGCTCTGAGGTGTAAAGCATGGAGAAAGTGGGCTCAGACAAAGCCCCCCCAGTGGAAGGCATGCACCTCTTGGAGGTGCTTTGAGAGACCAAGTTCAAAGTTTTTCGCAAAGGAATTTTCTGGAATGTGTGGAGCAGCTGTGCCTCATTAAATGGGACAGTGCTAGACTGGCGCACTGCAGCCCTGGGATCTACTTGGGTACATCTGCAGTGGTGTTCAAGATGTGAAGAGACACCCTGGGGTTTCTAATGAACAAGATTTGGTGTCTGATCATAATCTACAGGTGACAGGAAATAAGGTTCAGTTTCTGTTTGAACAGCCCTCCCCCGTGTTGCTGAGTTGTGCCAGCCTGGGGCTTGGAGCGCCCTGTTCTTCCTCAGCACCTTATGGGGGGAGGACAGAGCATGGAGGACAACCTGGCAGAGGTCAGGGCCCCCATGCGTCAGAGAGTTTGAGGCTGGGGTGGGGTGGGCTGGGGCACAGGATGTCCGCAGGAGGGGCAGAGCTTTCAGAAGAAAGAGCAGTGTGGTGGCAATCCGTTCAGCATTTATTATATTCTGCACAGGGATGACCCCAACCCCCAGGAACCATAAACCTCAGAGACAACACCCAGAGCACACTGCACCTGGGGAGGCTATTTCTCAGGGATGAGGGGAGGAAGTTGTACAGGGAGCTCCCCTGTAAGCAAGTCCCGGTACCCTGTGACAGTCGGCCACCCCTGCATCCTCGGATGCCTCCGCTGGGCATCAGGAGGCCATGGTCCCTCGCAGCACTGCGCTGAGTCTATTTCCATCCTGGGAAAGGCCGGGCCTCGTGAGAACAACACCCACCTGTTCCTGGAACCCTGTGGCTATGACTCAGTGGCTGACGGCGCCCAGGGACAAGTTGGTGTCATGGCGGGAGGCCACCTGTACGAAGGGGAACATCCTCCACACGGTGGGGCGGCTCACCTCTGTCCAACGGGCCAGAAGCAGAGGGGACGACACAGCACGAAGGTGGCCAGGTGCGCCGCAGCTACATACGGGTCCTTGAGGATGCAGCGGCAGCCTGGGGAGCTGCCCGAGTCTGCCGACGGAGGAGGTGCCAGAGCAGCTGCCCCGGCAGAGGCTCGGGATGAGCAGCGGGAGGAGGAGGAGCAGCAGGCAGGCTGGGGTCCTGGGGCGCCAGGTGCCGCCTGCCCGAAGGGGAAGAAGGTCTCCTCCACATGCAGCCAGGACACCAGCAGGGCCGAGGGCCCGATGACAGCAGCTACAGGGCCACGCGGGTGAGCAGAAGAGACAGGTTATCCCGGGTTCCCCCCATTATCCTGCTTCCACCCCATCCCCACTGCCCTCTGGGCTCCAGGCCCTGTGCAGAGGGTCCTGTCAATCACCAGCACCCAGGGAGTCCCTGTTACGGGAAGGCTTCTGAGCGTCACCTACTCACAGAGGAGGAAACTGGGTCCCAGAGGGGGCCGGGAACCACCCTTCAGTCTGGCACAACCGATCGGCAGTGGAGCGGGATTGCAGCCGCACCGGTCTTTAGGACGCCCCCACACCGTGCATGGCCCAAAGCTTCCCTGAGGCTGGGGAACAGCCCACCCCCTGCTGATTGCCCCAGCCCAGAAACTCACCTGGCCCTGGCCCATAAGTTTAAATCCTGAGGGACCTGAAGCACTTAAACAGTCCTTTTCTGCCTGCCCTCTGACCTGGGGGCTCCAGCTGGCAGGACAGGCCGTAGCTGCAGGACAGAGGGACACCTGTGAGCCCCTGGAGCCCCATGGCAGGGGACCCTTCCCCCAGAGCCTGCCGGCAGATACAGCCCACACCCCACTCCTGGCAGCCTCACCTCTGGTCCTCATGCAGGAGCTTCACTCTCCGGAAAAAGGACAGGAAGTGCTCCTTGGGCTCCAGGTCATACTGCCTGGCCAGGAACTTGTATGTGAGGAGCTCCACTACAAAGTCAGTGACCTGGGGCAGAGGAAGGACAGGATGCAGACGAGGAGGGGGGTGAGGAGTGGGGCACTGGGATGATCCCAAATCTATGCTCACAGAAACCTGCCTTCCTTCCAATGCCATCCAGCCTTGCCTGTTCCCACTGTTGGGTCTCCAGCTCCTCCTCCAGGAAGGTGGCCTTGATGCCTCCCAATCCCCCACCTTACAAAGCCTTTAGTCTCCTGAGCTCTCCGTGTCTTAACTCTCAACACACGTTAGACCCAGGGGATGGCCCAGACAAGGTCCTGTCCAGGGGGTCTTGACTACATCCCTCACCTTTCATGACTGGGCACTCAACTCTCTATTTTATACCATCACCCTGGAAGGCAGCAAGGTGGCAAAAGTACATTGAAACAGCCCCCTGAGCCCAGAATGAGGCCGGTACGTCCCCACCCTTTCTCAAGGTGGAGGACCGCCAGGGCTCTCCAAGGGGCAGGCCTGCCCAGAAACAGCACCCGGGCCTGGCCTGGGCTCGGGGCTACCGAGAAGCGGGAACTGCATTGGGGAGCTGAGGCCTCAGGCGGGAAGGCACTGCCAGCCCCCGATGTGCTTCCTGCTCTGAAGGAGCAGCATCCCTCCCCCTGGGCAGGGCCTGACGGGGAGACCAGTCCTGCCCACAGGCTTCCCCCTGGAGCCCTCAGCCCCGCCTGCCCTGGGGCCAGGACCGGGGCTTAGGTGGGCCCTTCTGGCAGTCCTCTCCAAGAAGCCCAGGTCCTGGGGTAGAGGGGGGACTCAGGAGGGGGTGACTGGTGCGGAGAGGTTCGGGCTCACTGGGGGCTCTCTCCTCGCTAAACCCCACCATCCTGCCCCCCTGAGCCCTGCCGGGTCACTCACATCCACATGATGTTCCTGTTGTTTCTCTAAGGCATCGTACAGGATCAGTGCGAGCGGCGGGATCATGCCCTGTGCGACCGGGGTGGGGAGGTGATGAGTCCCCACCTGCCTCAGGGGCGCCCACAGAGCCTCCCCTGAACCCCACACCCGCAGCCCCCAGCTCCCTTGGACCACCCTGTGCGGCCTCCCCCCTTCCCTTCGCCCTGCTCTCCCCTCCCGGGCCCTCCCAGGGCTGGCTTTTGGCCATTCCCAGGACCTGTGGGCCCGGCACCTGTCCTCCAACTTCCCCCTGTACCCAGCTGCTCTCGCCCCCCTTCTGGTCACACCAGAGCTGGCAGTTCAGAGCTGGTGGGACCAGGAGCAGGTGCAAGGTCACCCCACCGCCCTGACCCTGGCCACCCCACTCTCACCTGCTTCTTCATATCCTGGGATGCCCTGGGGGACTGGTGCCATTTCCTCACTATGGCCCTCGCGTCCTGCAAGGTGCACGACACTCAGGTGCTCATGCTCCCCTCCCACGTGCCTCCCACAGCCAGACCGTGGTGGATGGATGCCTTGCCCGAGCCCCCTGGCACCTACGGTATCCCCACCTCCAGCAGGCTCTCAGCCCAGAGCAACCCCACCTCCGGCACACACTCATACTCATGCGGGTCCTTGGGCCATGGACACCGCCATGAGAGGGTCAGGGGAGGCCCCTCTGCCTCCCAGGGTGCCCTGAGCACTCACTGTCACCCGGCAATCAGCACGGCTCCCCTCACATGACCAGGGGGGTGCACAAAGCTGAAGCACTTCTTGTGGTCTCTGAACCCTTGCTCACCTGGGAGGCCCGCCCGCCAGGCTGACGGCAACCCTCCATGTACACATGGGGAGCCTGAGGCCACAGAGGGGTCATGACAGGCTCAGGGGACCCAGGGGAGAAGCCGACCTTGCTCAGCCACAGGCCCCAACCCTGCTGCCGACGCCACACCAGCCCCAGCCCTGACCGGGGGACTGTCCCCTGGGTCCTCAGTGGATGTCAGGCCCGCAGTCAAGTAGAACAAGGGAGGGAGACAGACGAGGCCCTCATGGGCCTGGGGGACCCTACTTTCCCTATCAACTTCCCCTGCACACCCCGCACTCCTCGAGTCTTTCCCAAAGCTGTGCCGCAGCGCAGCAGAGGATTTGCCCCAAGAACCCCTCCCTTCCAGACATCCAGCCCCCATTTACCTCGAGGAGCTGCTTCCCTTTAAGCCCCTTGTTCCTCTTTTTAAGTTTTCTGTAGATCCAGGAGCTCTTCCTACGGGGAGGGGAGAGGAGGAGGGACACATGCGGCCAGCAGGCGGAGAGTCTCGGGGCCGACCCCTTTTCCCAGGGATCCTAGAAGGCCCACTACCCCACAGGAGGCTTCCCACCACGGCCCTGAGCCCTGGAAATCTGTGGCCTGCAGAGGGGGCTTCATGTTTCCACCCAGGGCCTCCATTCCCTGTTCTCCCGGGGGCGAATCTGCTTTGGGCCAGGTCGCTGTCCTTGGGGCAGAGACCTCCTGCTGCAGAGCACAAGCTCCAGATCTCCAATGGGCTTCACCCCACACCTGACATTGGAGGAAACTGATTCCTGCACGGGTACCCCTGGCCTAACCCACAGGGAGCCAGAAGAGCCCGCCATCCCCGCCCCTATGCTCTGCCACCTCCCAGGAAGTCTCAGCACACTGAGGGACACCGCAAGATGTAGGCGTGTCCCTGTCCACTCAGGTGCCCCGGTCCCAGGGACAGGACTACCCACCAGGAAACATGTCCCCAGGTGTTCTCCAGGCGACGTACATGAGGGTGCTGCAGGGCGACGATGATGGCACGGAAGGACCCGAAATTTCTGAGAGCCAGACACTCCTGGGAGGGAAGACAGAGCTGAGAGCGTGGCCTGCTTCTCTGCTCTATCCCCCTATGAACTCCTGTCCTTAGGAAGATAGACACCCAGGGAGCCCAGCACACCTGGTACCTGCTGAGCAGCCCTCCTGGGTGGAGGACTGTGGCTCAACCCAAGGAAGGGTCCAGGGATGGCTGTCCCACCCCCGGGGCCTGCTAGTCCAGGTCCACAGGCACCCATCCTGAGAGCTGGCAAAGGAGGGGACCCCGGGGGCCGTCCCATGACAGACCTTGGCCACCTGGATCCAGAACTCCACCACTCGGGCCCTGTCCTGGGCTGTCGTGCTCGGGCCCCCGAGGCAGGAGGAGATGACAAAATGAAACGTGGTACCAAAGTGCTTGATGACGTTAAGGATGTTGGGGTTCAGGAGTACAATGGATTCCCTCAGTGGATGTCTCTCTACATAGACCTTGCATTCACCACGTTCAACCCTACTGTACAGCTCCTGGGGATGACAAGAGGTGTCATCCAGCTGTGCCCCTGGTGCCCCTGTTCCCAGGCTGGGTCACTGGTCAGAGCTGGGGCACAGGCAGCTGGGGATGTGCTGTGAGCCTTGTGGCCATCCAGACTTCAGACCCCGTCCACTGAGGCGCCCAGGACCAGATGCACAGGACCCCAGAGTGATGGGACACAGAGGGGCTTTGCTCACAGGCACCCTCACTCACGTCTTCCCTGAGGCACAAGGCGGCTCACCCTGCCATCCTGGGGCATCTGCCTCTCATGCTGCCACCCCGTGGATCCCGATCCCCACTCAGGTGCAGTTTCCCCTGAAACAACTCCACCCAGGGCCTTTGTTGGTGTCTGTGTCTCCCACGCAGTCAGGTCCATGGCAGGGGCCTCTGAAGTGCGGAGGCCATAGGAGCCTGCCAGGCCAATGGCCCGAGGACCTAAGGCCCTGGCAGCACCTCCCTGAGCACCCCTCCCCTGCCCTGCCCCTCCCAGCCCAGCCAGGCTCTGCACACCTTCCCTCCGCTCCTTCTCATTGGTCTGTAAGGATCCCTAAGGGCCAGCCATACTGTCCCCATGTGGTCAGTAAGGGCATAGGGGTGAGGAGAGTCTCCCAGGGCACATGCTGAATCCGTGGGGAAGCTGGGACATGTGCCCAGATCACAGGAGTCCACGTCGGAATGGCAGGTCTGGGGCAGCCCGTGACACAGGGAAAGCCCACCCCCGACCCTGAGATCCTGCTCCGCTCACCGCACACATCAGGGTCAGCTGCTCGGCCACCAGGCGTGGGGCAAATGCCAGGATGGTCTGCTCCTCCTCCTTCGGCAAATCCCGGGTGCTCACGGTACAGGGGCTGGTGGGCTCCAGGACCACCTGTGGCTCTGCCCGGCCCTGTGCCATTCCTGCAGGTGCCATGGGCCCCGTGCCCGAGGACTCATGGGGCTCCAGTTCGGGGCCTGAGACCACTCCTGTAATATCCCAGGGGCTCGCAGCACTGGGGCTGGTGGGCTCTGGATCTGGAACTGGCTCTGCCACGCCTGGTGCCATTCTAGCGAGTGCCCTGGGCCCCAGGCCCGAAGGCTCATGGGGCTCCAGTTCAGGGCCTGGCCCCTGGGCTGAGGCCTCTGCTGGGACATCCTCCGGCTCTGCAGGGGCTGAAGCAGGTGACACTGGCCGTCGCTCCAGCACAGGGGTCTCAGGGAGCTCCTGGACGGGCTCTAGCCATGAAGTCGGCCCTCCCCGTGTCTCTGGAGCCAGGTGCATCTGCCGTAGGTCTGGACGAGGACACAGAGAAAGGGTCACCCCGGGGCTGATTCCCCGCGCCTTATAATCACAGAAGAGCCCACACTGCCTTGAAGGGAACCCCAGTCCGGGAAGCCCACCCTACATGGTCCTCTGGCCGCAGCCCCTCACCTTCCAACTCTGCCACCGTGGGCCCCAAGTGCTCCTCCTGGACCAAGTGGTGGAGGACTCAGCCCACCAGGGTGGATGAAAGCTGGCTGGCATCGATGGCGCAGGGCACATGCTCGGGCTCCCAGGCAAGGCGCCTAGCCCATCCAATCCTGGGGCTGGGGTAAGGCCGGGGGGTGGCAGAGTGAGAAGCCTGGTCCTTCCAGCCACACTGCCCTCCGGGTCCACCCTTGTGTGGGCCTGGCAACTGTGCCCTCCCCTGCCTGTCCAGGCACCTGCCCGTCCTCCTTCCTGACCCTGCGTGTTTGTCCTGGGACCCCATCCTCTCCCATCCTCCCGAATAGGAAGTCCCCAGTTGTCAGGCCGCCCATGGGATTCCAAAGATGACTGACCTGCTAGGCTCTGCTGTGGGCTCCTGGGGCTCCAGCTCAGGGCCTGCCAGGGGGGCTAAGGCCACTGCTGGGACATCCTCTGGCTCTGCAGGGGCTGATGCAGGTGACACCGGCTGTCGCTCCAGCACAGGGGTCTCAGGGAGCTCCTGGACGGGCTCTAGCCACCATGCCGGCCCTCCCCGTGTCTGTGGAGCCAGCTGCATCTGCCGTGGGTCTGAAGCAGGACACAGAGAAAGGGTCACCCTGGGCCTTATTCCTCGCGCCTTACAATGACAGAAGATCCCTCACTGCCTTGAAGGGAACCCCAGTCCGGAAAGCCCACCCTACATGGATCTCCTACCTTGCGGTGCTGAGCATCGGGGTCCGTGGCACTGACGAAGTTAGAGGCACACATCGAGTGAGTAAAGGAAGTAAACAGCACCCTTGCCTCACCCAGAGGCTGGGGCGGCCCGGAGAAGCAGGCTGGAAGTCAGGCAGACAGAAAGAGAGACACTCCTCGTGGATACCCAGTCGGGCTGTCGGGGTCTGATTCCAGACACGCGGGCCTTTGAGAAGCCGCTGAAGTGCATCCTCAGCCTAGACTCTCGCAGGTGCCCACGGCCTTCCTCAGTCCCTCGCATCCAGGGAGATGCCTCTGAAGGGGAATCCTGGCCTCCACTCAGGTGACTTTCCCGGCTCCCAAGGGAGACGGGGGATCCACTGAGGGAGACGCAGGGGAACCTGGCGCTCGAGACTTTCAGATCGGCAGCCGGGCTAGTCCCACTTAAGTGGCTGACGAGCGCCCGATGTTGTGGTCCATAGATGGCTTCCTTCTATAAGGACAGTGAAAGAAAAGGCAGGCTCGGATGCCTATACTCACCTCCGAAGTTATCCCGGACGAGCCCCCAAAAACGATGCAGCTTCTCACACCACAAGGGTATGAAACTAGAAATAAATCACGCAAATAAAATGAAAAAGCCTACCACCGCATGGCGGATTCACAACATGCTCCTAAACAACCAACGGATCAATGACCGAATAAAAACAGAGATCAAGCAATATATGGAGACAAATGACAACAATAAAAATTGAACTACGCAAAATTGGTGGGACACAGACAAGGCGGTGCTAAGAGGGAAGTATATTGCAATACAGGTCTCCCTCAGGAGAGAAGAACAATCCCATATGAACAGTCTAAACTGAAAACTATCACAACAAGAAAAAGAAGAGCAAATGGGGCCCATAGTCAGCAGGTGGAGGAACACAATAAAGATTGGACCAGAAATAAATAAAACTGAGGAGAATGAAACAATACAAAGAATCGATGAAAGCAGAAGCTGATTCTTCGAGAAAATATACAAAATTGATAAACCCCTAGCCAGACTAATCAAGAAAAAAAGAGAGCCTGCACACACAAACAGAATCAGAAATGAGAAAGGAAAAATCACTACAGAAACACAAAGAATTAGGAGAGAATACCATGAAAAATTATATGCCAACACACTGGATAACCTACAAGAAATGGACAACTTTCTAGAAAAATGCAACCCTCCAAGGCTAACCCAGAAAGAACAGAAAATCTGAACAGACCAATGACTAGGAACAAAATTGAACTGGTAATCAAAAAACTACCTAAGAAGAAAACACCTGAACCAGATGACTGCACTGCTGACTTTAATCAAACATGTACTGAAGATCTAATAGTCATCGTCCTTAAACTTTTCCAAAAAGTAGAAGAACCAGCAATACTTCCAAACTCATTCTATGAGGCCAGCATCACCTTAATACCAAAACCAGGCAAAGACACCACAAAAAAAGAAAGTTACAGAACAATATCGCTGACAAACATACATGCATAAATACTCAACAATCCACCTCTAGGAATTTACCCTAAGAATGCAGCAGCCCAGTTTGAAAAAGACAGATGCACCCCTATGTTTATCACAGCACTATTTACAATAGCCAAGAAATGGAAGCAACCTAAGTGTCCATCAGTAGATGAACGGCTAAAGAACATGCGGTACATATACACAATGGAATATTATCCAGCCATAAGAAGAAAACAAATCCTGCCCTTTACAACAACATGGATGGAGCTAGAGGGTATTATGCTCAGTGAAATAAGCCAGTCAGAGAGAGGCAAGCACCAAATGATTTCACTCATATGTGGAGTATAAGAACAAAAGAAAAACTGAAGGAACAAAACAGCAGCAGAATCACAGAGACCAAGAATGGACTAACAGTTACCAAAGGGAAAGGGACTGGGGAGGATGGTTGTGGGAAGGGAGGGTTAAGCAGGAAAAAAGGGGCATTGCTTTTAGGAGACATAATGTCGGGGGGGGGCATTAGGTGGGCTGTACAACACAGACAAGACAAGTAGTGATTCTATAGCATGTTACTACACTGATCGACACTGATTATAAACGGTAAGTGGGGGTCACTTGACGATCGAGGGAGTCTAGTAAACATAATGTTGCTCATGTAATTGTAGATTAATCATACAAAAAATTATAACAACTGAATAAAAAATAAAAATAGAAACTATTATCATTTAAATTTTAAGGAGGGATTAAACAATTTCCAGACAAGCAAAAGCTGAGAAAATTTAGCTCGCACCACCCATCTCTACAGTGTATTTTGCAGGGACTGCTATAGATGGAAGTGTTCCTAAGGTTAAATAGCTGTCACCAGAGGTAATAAAGAGGGACATACAAAGAGTACAGAATACCATACCTAGTATACAAAGAATGAGGAGGGGAAAAAAAAAACAACCTTTAGATTGTCTTTGTAATAGCATACTTAAGTGAGTTAAGCTAGATTCTTAGGTAGTAAGGAAGGTACCCTTTACCTTTTGGTAACCACGAACTAAAGCCTGCAATGGCAGTAAGTATATACCTATCGATAATCAGCCTAAATGTAAATGGTCTGAATACACCAATCAAAACACACAGTCACTGAATGGATAAAAAATAAGACCCATGTATATACTGTCTACAAGAGACTCACTTCAAACCCAAAGACATACACAGACTAAGAGTGAAGGGATGGAAAAAGATATTTCATGCAACTAATAGGGAGAAAAAAGCAGGTGTTGCAGTACTTGTATTGAGCAAAATAGACTTTAGAACAAAGAAAGTCACAAGAGACAAGGACGGATATTATGTAATGATAAAAGGGGGTCAATCCAACAAGAGGATATAACCATTATAAATATCTAGGCACCCAACAGAGGAGCACCTACATATGTGAAACAAATACTAACAGAATTGAAAGGGGAAATAGAATGCAATGCATTCATTTTAGGGGACCTCAACACTCCACTCACTCCAAAGAACAGATCAACCAGACAGAAAATAAGGACACAGAGGCAGTGAACAACACATTACAACAGATGGACCTTACACATCTACAGAACTCTCCACTCAAAAGCAGCAGGATACACATTCTTCTCAAGTGCACATGGAAGATTTTCAAGAATAGATCATATACTAGGCCACAAAAAGAGCCTAAGAAAATTCGAAAAGATTGAAATTGTACCAACCAGCTTCTCAGACCACAAGGGTATGAAACTAGAAATGAAATACACAAAGATGACGAAATGGCCTACAATCACATGGAGGCTTAACAACATGCTCCTAAATGACCAGTAGATCAATGACCAAATAAAAACAGAGATCAAGCAATACATGGATAGAAATAATCACAATAATTCACACAACGCAAAATCTGTGGGACTCAGCGAAAGCGGTGGTAAGAAGGAAGTAGGCGTACCTCAAGAAAGAACAACAATCCCATATGAACAGTATAAACTCACAATTAACTGAACTAGAAAAAGATGAACAAATGAAGCCCAAAGTCAGGAGAAGGAGGGACATAATAATGATTTGAGCAAAAATAAATAAAATTGAGAAGAATAAAACAACAGAATGAATGAAAGCAGGAACTGGTTCTTCGAGAAAATAAACAAAATAGATAAACTCCTAGCCAGACTTATCAACAAAAAAAGAGACTACGCACATGAACAGAATCGGAAATGAGAAAGGAAAAATCACTAGTGACACCACTGAAATATGAAGATTAGAGAATACTATGAAAAATTATATAGTAACAAACAGGACAACCTAGAAGAAATGGTCAGCTTTCTAGGAAAATGCAACCTTCCAAGGGTGACCTAGGAAGAAACAGAAAATCTGAACAGACCAATGACCAGCAAGGAAACGGCACCGGTAATCCCAAATGACAGGGACGACAGGAGCCTCAGGAAACAGTTGTTAATCCTGGAGGCGCTGCGTCCGGCGGCCTCTCCCCCGCAGCCCGTCCGCGGGTCCCACCGACCCTCGGCTCGCCCGGCCCTCGCCCCCGAGGCCGCCGACTGAAAACGGCGCACAGGGCAAGACGCCCGCCGGCCTCCCCGTCTGCGCGGCACGGCCCGCCCCCTCCGCCTGCGAACCCGGCCCGCGCGGCAGTGTCACGTCGGCGGCGGGGCCCCACGCCGGGCCCCGCGAGTCCACCACCCGCGTCGGCCGGCCCCCGGCCCCGCGAGGCCTGCGGGCCCGCCGAGCCCCTCGCACGGCCGCCCCCTCACCGGTCCGCCGCTCCCGCAGGCGGAGGCTGGGGTCCACGCGCCCCCTCCGGGGCCCGCGGCGGCGTACCTTCCGACTCGCAGAGCCGTCGCTGTCGCCTTCATCCCTGAAGCGGGGCCCGCTCTGGACGCTCCGCAGCAGGTACGACGGTGCAAGGCTGGAGGAGGCAGAGCTGGACGAGCGCAGGTCCGGCCGGGGCGGCGGCTCGAAGTCCGGGCCGATCGCCGGTGCCGCCTGGGCTTGCGCGCCGGGAGGAAGGCGCATCGAATACAGCGGCGGTCCACCATCTGGGCTCCGCCGGACTCGCTGCGCGGACGGGACGGCGGACCGGAGCACGGACTGAACAGCGTGGGCAGCTCCGCCAGGCGGAGCTCGCAAACCTACTGACTCTTCAAACGGCCGCTTCGGCGCCTGCAGCTACTACGCAGCCGCCGGAGACGTTTCCTGCGCGCGCGCCCAGTGGCTACCTGCCCCGCCGAACCGCTCCCTCATTGGCTTCCAGTGCTGTCAGTCGGGGGAGGGCCTGAGCCTTGTTCCCCCCGCTCACTGGCCGCGGCGGCCTTCCCGCGGAGGCGGGGATGCGCGGGAAGCTGCACGCTCATTGGTCGCGAGACCTGTGAGGTGGGAGCTCTCATTTTGTTTCATGTACTTACTAATTTTTCTTGACATGACCCACGTGTTATTATTTGTTTATTTATTTATTTCCGTGTCATTAGTACACAGTCACATGAGCAACAATGTGCTTACTAGATTCCCCCCATTATCAAGTCTCCCCACACACCCCATTACAGTCACTGTCCATCAGCGTAGTGAGATGCTAGAGTAATTACTTGTCTTCTCTGTATTTACTGCCTTTCTCGTGTCCCCCCGCTATATTATGTGTGCTAATCATAATGCCCGTTTTCCCCCTTATTTCTCCATTCCCACCCACCTCTCCAGTCCCACTCCGTTTGGTAACTGTCAGTCCATGCTTGGGTTCTTTTAGTCGGCTCCTGTTTTGTTCCTTTAGAAAGATATCTAGAAAATCTCCAGGCACTTGAAAATTAAGTAACTTAATAACACGTGAGTTCTTTACAATAGCCAAGGAATGGAAACAACCTAAGTGTCCATCAGTAGATGAATGAATAAAGAAGAGATGGTGCATATACACAATGGAATATTATTCAGCCATAGGAAGAAAACGAATCCTACCATTTACAACAACATGGACGGAGCCAGAGGGTATTACGCTCGGGGAAATAAGCCTGGCGGAAAAAGACAAGTATCATATGATTTCTCTCATCTGTGGGGCATAAGATCAAAGCAAAAACTGAGGGAACCACAACGGACTCACAGAACCCAAGAACGGACTGACAGTTACCAAACGGAAAGGGACTGGGGAGTGTGGGTGGGGATGGAGAAGGGGAATGAGGGGCATCGGGATCAGCACACATAATGCAGGGTGGGGAGCGGGGAGGGCGATACAACACGGAGACAACCTGTAGTGACTCTACAGCGTCTCACTACTTCCCTGAATCATTCTAACATCTTAGATTGCAAATACTTGGTTGGGCCATTTTTTTTCTCGGAATACAGACAGGTTTTTTCTGGTTCAGTTTCCTATGTATTGCAGATGATAGCTGTCTGTATTATGTGAGAACAATTTTATTAGTAAAATAAACAGTGACTATTTTTTTTTCCATAAGTATTTTTTTTGTCATGTGTTGAATGGTCGTTGTGTACAAGATGATGTAATAGATGGAATTGAATGAGAGAAAAATGATTCAAACGTGAATCCTGCCGGGAGATGAGTTGTGCACACATAAACAACTGATAGGTCGTAGGAAGGGTTAAATGCCTTGGAGAAAAATGGGGTCCTGTGGTGGCTGGTAAGGTGGGCCTTGCAAATGGGCGGTTGTTCTCCCAAGGTTTCATCATAACATTTTCAAATGCTCAGTGAAATCGGCAGGATTCCACATGGAACACTCCAACGCCTACCACCTAGTTTCTGCTACTTCATATTGTTATTATACCTGATTGATCATCTGTCCATCGGCACATCCATCTTTCTATCTCTCAGTCTGTGTTATTTTTAAAATTTGGAATGATGGGCTGGCATTCATAAAGGTGTGAAAATAGGGCAAGCATCAGTTTCTCAGAGTGATGTGTAAGTCAAAGTACAGGTAGGGAAGTATGTATGAAATACTGAATGATAGATGTAGGAAATACACACAGAGTCGAAGCATAGGTGGGGACGTTATTGTCACAGTGAACTTGGACTTTACACATATTAGGGAAATAATAGTGTATTAGAGACCGAATTTTTCAGTGAAATTGTATCTTTGTGTTTGTGAAAAAAGAAATGGATTACAAACTAACATACAGAATTTGGTAATATATGGAACAGGCTACATAATTGGCATGAATATGAATTGATATGAATAGTAGGCATTTACAAAATATTTAGCTTTTTGCTTGGCCTGTTTAAAACTTAACTTTCATGACCAGCATCCTAGGAATAGAGTGATTTAAACAAAGATTGTTATTGATCATAATTCTCCTGTTTTTGGAAAATGAGGAATTCTGAAGTTGAAGTTAGCAACCTTAAAATATATTCAGGGCAGTTTTGATGGAAAGTTATGTTGGCTCTAAAAGACGGTTTAAAATTTCCGTGTCGGGTCTAAGGTTGCATAGCTAAATACTCGATACGCTTGATAGCTTTCTACATTGTAATACATCTTTACGGACTAAGCCCGGTATGGGAATGAAGATTATAAGGGGATGTTTCAGCAGACGCAGAGGACGTTGGATTTGTACAGATTAAACCCGAAGTTGATACCAAGCAGACAGACATCACTGAATGTTTTCAAAATACTGGGAGTGTTTCTGACGAGGAGCTCGTGGTGTCCTGAAGGGCTAAGGCAGGTAGAGCTATTGTGGGGTATCAAAAGGCACAGTCATTGATGTATTCACAGTTAGTCCTTTCAGAAATAACAAGTGTTGAAGAAATGTAAAAAGCTGTTTGACTAGTATGTTTATAGCTATAAAATTTTAGTTATAAGACACCCTGCTGGGAGGTGGGGGAAATGGGTAAGTTACTACCTTCCATGGGGACAAAATAGATAGAAAGTAAAATGGAGAAAATGTTACATCGATAGGGATGATGCCGCCTTAACGCTGAATGCTTTTTTCCCCTTACACGGGACCACCCTTTTATGAGCCGAGTCCCAGTGTTCTCAGCACACATGCTAGACCTCCATTATGTGAGTAGGGGACGGGTGCAAGAAGCACACCCCCACTTCACAAGCATAAGCTATGTAAAATGTTCTCTCATCGAATGTGTATAGTTAGATCAGGATGAAAAACAATGAAATCCTATTCCCAGAAAAAAGACCTCCGAAAGGAAGTTGGACGAACACAACGTCGTCTTCTTGGCTGTACCGTGCTAGAGTGGGGTGTGCACCTAGGTGACCTGAGGGTGGAAGGACGGAGCAGTCATGGTTTAAATACCACAGATTCGTACCTTAGTCCAAAATTTTCAGAGAATCCTGTGAGTAGATGTTCCTCATTTCCCACTTACCTTTACAATCATTCCAGAGACTTTTAAATGATTATTTAAATGGTAATTTGCAAGACTTCAACTGAAGAGTGTGCTGGTAGAGCTCCTCACACTGCAATGCAAGCCCGATTCATTTAAAATACAGCCCATATCAGAATGCTGTTTAAAATAAATTACAATGGCCCTACAAAGCTGTAACATCACATCATATACAAACAAAATTGAGAAAATTCCTGAGTGTTTACAAAACCATGTTTTACACTTCATTAAGTGTGAAATACTATTGCTGACACAATGGCCAGTAGTTTGACTAAATCCAGCCGAGACTTGAGCCCAACTTCTGTTCAGCAATGATGAAGGTAAAATGGAAAGCTGACTTTGGAGAATAAACTGAGCCTTACAGTGCCTCTACTTACAAAAAGATTGTCAGTTGACGGAAGTAAATGCACAAGCTGTGTGCAATAATAGTTAATAACTGTTTCTGGTCATTTATATCCACCATGGGTAAGTTTTTTCAGGAGTAAAGGAATGCACCTAAATTTATGGTAATAGCATGTGAAGTCTATTATTTCAGCAAAACTCTAGAACCATTTGTTTCCCCAAAGTTAAGTGTCACAAGAATACATAAGCATATCGATGTATAACAGCTAAGATTGCTGTGGCTGAGGGGAACGGGCCTATGGTATAGATTCTACCACTGCTTGCTTCACCCTCTCAGCTAACAGGCCCCTGGCATTGTACAGAAATTCTCCAGTGAGGCATGCATGTATTTCTAAAGATGTTTCCAAGACAGCAGGAACAGACGGGCTTAAGTTGGGAAACAAAGAGCTGAGGATGGTCTAAAAATAGCAATGGGCGGAAATGATGCTGATGCACATGAGGGACAATGAGCCAGGAAGAGCCCACCGGGGACAACCCTATGCAGCTCAGAAGCACAGCGCCCTCCACGATGTTTACACTCAAAGACAGATTCCTCTCACGCTGCCTCAATTTCTGTGTGTGCGATGAGGGCGGGCGATATCCCAGAGGGTGAGTTCTCAGAAAGGCAAGTTGGCAAGACTTTGTGACCCATGTGGTTCTTGTCTGGGTGTTCGATTATTTCTAAGTAGGATTCCACAGTTGTGGAAAGAGGCGAACATATAAAAAAGTTTAGGAGAGTTTATTACTTTCCTAGCATGAAAAGTGATTGTTTTTAATTTTGTATTAAATATATATATTTTACATTATATTTAGGAGTTTCACAAATATAGAGTAATAATGCCATTAAAAGATGGAGTCCCATCACCACAAAATACCCACGTGGTAGCCACTGAATGAATTCCCTCCACAGGACACCACACTCCTTGGCTCTGTAAGAGCAGCTAGTGCTTTTGTGTCCCACTCTTCTGCAACGTGTGCTGGAAACCTAAGCACATGGAAATGAAACCTTTGAACGCCAGCATAGGCTATAGGATCTTACAGATTATTGAAACTAAAGACTTCCAGCCACTCCTATGATGAAAATCACTAACATATTTTACACTACAATTAGGATATTACTAAAAATAATGCTCTTTCTACAGCTCACCTCAATTATTCCATTGAACAATTTCCTCTAAATATCCATAGCTCTTTATGGATTTTCCACTGAGATACCAGAGTACATTTGCATAGATATCACTCTACTCACAAAATATACTTAGTGTGGGCTTGAATGGTTTAGATGAATATAACTGTTTGCTTGAATGGAAGGAACCCCACAGTTTAATTCTGGACAACACCAAAATAAAAATTTTTTTAAACTTAAAAACATAAATATCCTTAGATGATGCTAAACACAAATAATACCACAGATATTGTGGCCAAAATGAATAGCAAGTCTCAAGGCCCAAATAAAATGTCCAAACATGACTTTTTCCACATACATAACATTTTATTGCAAAAATAAAGAACCATGTCTATACCTTTATGTTTATACAATATCTTTAATCACGGGAATGGAGGACTTCTTTGCATTGCTGTTACTTCCACACCCAAGAAGATTCTAGAACAGTGTTGAAGACGTGGTGGAAACTCAGTTGATCAATAATGACATTGTCACTCATTGAGGCTCCTCCCTTTATTGAAATGTACCACTTCATGTTGCTTCTTTATTCTACAAAATTATTTTCAAGTTAGAAAGTCAGTGTTAGAAACATGAGAGCTGTTTCAGCGGACCAGGAGGTAGCCTCTATTCACTGTAAGGGCAACTATTTTCCTATTAAGAGAAAAATGTCACGTACCTCCATTAAAGGTGATCACTATTACAGATCAAGACATTTATAAGGGGGGTTTGTAACAGTATCTCTAAAAATGGTAAAATATAAAATTCTGAACAATAAAATTATTCCTATTACTAATATCACCAGGGCTTTTTACAAATTTATCTCCACTATATTTTTGCCTTTTTAAAAATAATTATGGTTACCAATGATAGAATAAAGTTTACCTCCTCACAGCATTCAACACAGAAAAATGACTTGGTTTCTTGAATAACCACTAAATCCTCTAACACAATCCAAAGTCTTTTAAGAAGTCTTTTTGAGCACCTGGTTACTTTATACCTCACACTCCTTTATGGTTTGTGCTTATTCTTATTAGAGTTCATTATACTCCTTTGACTGCAAGTGTGATCCTACACGTCACTTGGAAGAAGGTCCTGAAAAACCGAGTAAAGTTTCTCGTATTAAGAATGCATGACAGATGGACAGTGACTGTAATGGGGTATGTGGTGGGGACTTGATAATAGGGGGAGTCTAGTAACCACAATATTGCCCATGTAATTGTATATTAATGATAGCAAAAAAAAAAAAAGAATGCATGACAAATTATTTGAGACAAAATTTGTTAACTTATAACACGATAAAAAATAAAATGTTTGAGGAAAAACTACCTGAATTTGTATGTACACGATATTGAAACATACTGTATGATGATTAAGAAAACATCAAGATTTATATGGAAATCCCCAGTTATAATGGGGTATCTTGATATATATCCTCACGAGAAACATAAAATTTGTCATCATACGACAGCTTAGAAAAATTAGTATTTCTATGAAAAAAACTACAGACGTGTTCCTTTGACAAAAGCATAGTTTTAAATAAATTCAAATTTGAAACCGTACTGAGTGACTACAGTAAGAAATAACAGGAGACACACAGCCTCGCTGACATTACGAAGGGGCTAATGCTCACACACAAGGACTGGGTCAAGGCAACCAGTGCACAATCCAGTAGGGAAGCTCCCAGGCCATTCTTTCTGAATGCGCCACTGTAGACGTCATCGTGAATCAGGAAAACATATGAACTAGCACTTTTAACAGCATAATGGGTTTCCCATAAAACTGTGAACTTAATACAAATATAATCTCGAGAAGAGGGGAATCAGAGAACATTCCCAAACACAAAAGTCTGAATTAAGATTCCCAATGGACACAAGGCCTTAGACAAAACTACAAACTCTGGTGGATGCTATTCAATGTGAAACTTGTGAGGACACGGTGGAAACCTACACATCTAAGAACAGAAATCAAGCAACTGGTGGTTTTGAGGATACTCTTGATTAGAAGGGCGAAGAATCTGGACACTTAAACAGGGTCCTTTAAAGCTCCTTATTATCTCTTCCAAATGGTGTTCCAAAATCTGACTAATGCCTTCTTTGCTTGTGCACTCCAAATCTCTTGCAAATGACACTACGAGTGAATTCTAATACAGACCCATAAAGGGGATGGATGATTCTGGAAAATCTAGTTTCCCACATTGCCCACAGTGGGATATCTCAAGATCTCTTTTGTTCTATCACAAGGCTCTTTTAATTCAAAGATTATTCACCAAATACCACTCAAAATGAAAGACAGAGCAAAGGCCCAAATAATGAAAATAATAATTTGTATGAAACTATACTCTTTGATAAAGCAGCCACACATGAAGTTTCATTTCAACTGTTTATTTATTATGTAAAAAGTGGAAAAATATTCCTATACCCACCTCCCTCAAACAGTAGCTTTCTCAGTAAAAAGGGTACAATATATTTTGCTACACTGATGGACAGTGACTGCAATGGGTTATGGGGGTGGACACTCAATAATAAGGGTGAATGTAATCACATTGTTTTTCTTGTGAAACCTTCATAAGTGCATATCAATGATACCTTAACTTAAAAAAAGGTACAATATATACAATGGATAAGGGATGTCCAGGAACTGCCACACAAGACCAGTAGGAATATCCCAACAATTACCAAACAGCCATTTTTAAATGGCCCCTTAACACAGAATACAAAATTTAAATTATACGTAACTACATATTATAAATACAGTTCAATTCACTCTTAGATCCAACAGACTTCAAAAGGGAAAGAGAAAATGTTAACTGACTTAATAAAACTACCTATTAAACTTAAGTTGAAAGGAGACACATAAAGATCTCACCTCCACATTCACTTCTGAAAGTAGTAGAAATACACACTCCAGGGGGTCCTAGCCACAGCAATCAGACAACACAAAAAGTAAAAGGCATCCAAATTGGTAAGGAAGAAGTTAAATTCTATTTGTAGATGACATATTATACATAGAAAACCCTACAGAATCCACCAAAGGACTAATTGGAACTAATGACTGAGTTCAGTGGGGTTGCAGGATGCAGGGTTAATACACAGAAATCTTGCATTCCTACACCCTAACAATGAACTAGCAGAAAGAGAAATCATGAAAACAACTCCATTTACAATCGCATCTGACCAAGGAGGTGAAAGACCTGTACTCTGAGGACTACATGACCCTCATGAGAGAGGTTTTAAGGAAGACCCCAAAAGATGGAGATCCTGTAATCATGGAAAGGAAGAATTTCTATTGTCAAAATGGCCATCCTGCCAAAAGCAATTTACAGATTCAGTGCACCCCAATCAAAACACCAATAGTATTCTTCAATGAACTAGAACAAATAGTTCTAAAATTCACACAGAACCACAGTGGAGTCTGAATGACCTGGGCAATCCTAAGAAGAACAAAGCTGGGGGGATTATGCAACCTGACTTCAAGCTCTACTACAAACCTATGGTATTCAAGACAGTGTGGTAATGGCACAAGAACAGACCCACAGATCAATGCAGCAAAATAGAGAGCCCAGATATAAACCCATGCATCTATGGTCAATTAATATATGATAAAGGAGCCATGAACATACAATGGGGAAGAAACAGCCTCTTCAACAACTCGTGTTGGCAAAACTGGACAGCTACATGTAAGAGAATGAAACTGGATTGTTTAACTCCATACACAAAAGTAAACTTGAAATGGATCAAAGGTTTGAATGTAAGTCATGAAACCATAAAGCTCTTAGAAGAAAACAAGCAAAAACCTCTTAAATATAAACATGAGCAACTTCTTCCTGAACACATCTCCTTGGACAACATAAAATAAAAAATGAACAACTGGGACTCCAAACTACAAACCTTCTGAACAGCAAAGGACACTATCAGAACAAAAAGGTACCCTATAGTATGGGAGAATGTATTTGTAAATGACTCATATGATGAGGGGTTAACATTCAAAATACATGAAGAACTCAAACTTCAACACACAAAAAACAACCTATCAAAAAATGGGTGGAAGACCTGAACAGGGACTTCTCCAAAAAAAATGGCCAACAGGCACATGAAAAGATGCTCCATATCACTAGTCAGGATATGCAAATTAAAACCACAATGATATATAACCTCACACCAGTTAGAAGGGCCACTATCCAAAAAATAAATAACAAATGCTGGAGAGGGTGGGCAGAAATAGGAACCCCTCTACACTACTGGTGGGACTGTAAATTGGTCTACCTACTGTGGAAAGCAGTATGGAGGGTCACCCAAAAAACTAAAAACAGAAATATCATTTGACCCAGTAATTCCACTCCTAGGAATTTACCTGAAAAAAACAAAATCCCTGATTCAAAAAATATACATGCATCCCTATGTTCATTTGTGCACTACTTCCAATGGGCTAGATATGGAAGCAACCTAAGTGTCCATCAGTAGATCACTGGATAAAGATGTGGTACATATACATAATGGATTATTCAGCCAGAAAAGAAATCCTGACATCTGCAACATGGGTGGATCTAGAGGATATTATGCCCAGTGAAATAAGACAGGCAGAAAAAGACAAAAACCGTGATTTCACTTCTTTGTAGAATATAAAAACAATGCAAAAACAGAAGGAACAAAACAGCATTAGACTCAGACACTGGAAAGTGACTAGCGGTCACCTAGGGGAGGGAAGTGGGCAGGAGAGGGAGAGGGGACAGTGAAACCACTCTAATGTACATTTGATAAAAAAAGGAAAGCAGTTGTCCGGGTGTGTTTGTCTATTTCTGTACTCTACTGTGGTTCATTCATGTTTGTCTATCTGCTCACCAAGAGCACAATACCCTGTTTGCTGTAGTTTTAGACTGAGACTTGAGGTCAGATAGTATTCATTCGCCATCTTTGTTCCTTTTAGGGTTGTTCTGGCTGTCCTATGTCATTCGCCTTTCCATATTTTAGGATCAGATTAATTTCTTTCAAAAAACTGCTGAGGATTTTATTTGTATGGCCTTGAATCTACAGATCACTCTGAAGAGAATGGATATCTCGACAGCGTTGAGTCTTCCAACCCATGAACAGGATATATTGTCCATTTGGGTTTCCTTGATTTTTCTTGTTTTGTACTTTCCAACATACAGGTCTTGCATACATGTTGTCAACACGTTCAACATTTTTTATGCAGTTGTAAAGAGTATTTGAAAAAATAATTTCAGCTTCCATTTGCACATTACTAGCATATATAATTGACTTTTGAGTGTTGATCTTTGTCCTTCAGTTTTGCTGGACTCACTTGTGAGTTCAAGCAGTTTTATAAATTCCGCTGAAGTATTTTTATAGATGATAATGTCATGTGCAAATAAAGATAATGTTTTTCTGCCTTAAAAAAAAAAGAAATCCACATTCCAATGATATATTTCGAAAAACCTGCTTGGTAAACAGAATGTATTTGCAACTTCTATAACAATCATGTGGAAAAGTTTTCTACAACATTCTATGTGGATTAATTTCCATGATGCTTTCTCATGTTTACACATTTCTTTTTGGTGGGAGTTTTCACAGTAAAAGTTTCCAGTGCTGTTTACACTCACGGTTTTTTTCAGTGACTTCTATGACTTCTGAAGGAAGTGGGATGACAGATTCTTCTCATTTGTTTTCTCCAGTTTGCATTCTCATGTGTTGCTTGAGGTTTGCATAAAGAAATTAAGGCTTTCCCACATTCCTGACATTTTCAGGGTTTCTCTCTAGTATGACTCCATTCATGCCTTCAAAATGAACTGTGGAAATGCTAACCTACCTTCCTGTATGTGTTCTCATGTGTCTGAAAAACTGACGGATATATGAAGGCCTTTTCACATACTTCACATTGATAGGATTTCTCTCCAGTGTACAATCTCATGTGTATTTCTAAGGTTTGGTGATGGGAGGCTTTGCCAAATTCCTTGCACTCATAGGGGTTCTCTCCAGTATGAGTTCTTCCATGTAATTTCAAGGAATAACTGAAGGCTGTACCACATTATTTACACTCATATGGTTTCTCTCTAATGAATCCTTCTGATGTATTTGAAATCAACTGGGAGTAAGAAATGCTCTCACATTCCTTATAAGATCTATCTACAGTATGACTAATTACGTGTGTTTGAGTCCTTGAGAAATAAAGGCTTTCCCACATTCCTGACACTCATAGGGTTTCTCTCCAGTATGAGTTTTCATGTATTTGCAGGCCCAGATGAGAAATGAAAGCTTTATCACACTGCTTACATTTATAGGGTATCTCTCCTGTGTGAGTCCTCAGATGTTTATGTAAAGTTTGTTGATATCTAAAGAGTTTTTTCTACTGTTTCCATTGATAGGGTTTATCTCCAGTGTGAGTTCTTTTATGTATTTGCAGTGAGGTGGAACAACTAAAGGCTCTCCCACATTCCTCACATTTTTAAGCATCTCCTGTGTGCATTATCATGTGTCTTCCATAGGCTGAAGGCCTCATAAAGGCTTTCCCACATTCCTCACATTTATACTTTTTCTCACCATTGTGAATTTGTGTATTTGAAAACCTAGATGAGAAATGAAAGCTTTACCACATTGATTACATTCATAGGGTTTCACTGTGTGAGTCCTTAGATGTGTATGTAAGCTTTTACAACGTCTAAAGATTTTTCCACACTGTTTCAACTGAGAGGGTTTCTCAACAGTGTGAACTGTTCCATGTGTTTGCAATGCAGTGGGACAACTAAAAATTTTACCACATATCTTACACTTACAAGGAACATCTCCCCTGTGTGTAATGTGTCTTTACAAAGTTGTGGTACACATGAAGGCTTTTCCACATTCCTTACATTCATGAGGTTTTCCTCCAGTATGAATCTTTTCATATTTTATAAAGGCCGGGAGAAAATGGAAGGCTTTTCCACATTCTTTACATTTATACTTTTCTCCTCCATTATGACTTCTCTTATGGTTTTCACAAAATTTGTGGTAATTGAAGGCTTTGCCACATTCTTTACACGTATATGGCTTCTCTCCATCTGTCTGATACTCATATGGTTTGTGTCCGTGTGACATCTCATGTGTATATTAAGGGATGAATGACACATAAAGACTTTTCCACACACACACTGCATTCATGTGGTGTCCCCCCAGGAGTTTTGCTGTTCAGATTGAGATTTGGAATAAGTCTGAAGATTTCTCCCTATTGACCACCCTCTTTACTTTCAGAGTCTCTCCACCCTGTGATTTCTGTAGGAAACAGGAAGCACACTGGTGGTGATTTCCTTATTAACCATTTTATATTTATTATTGGGGTATGTGAAGTACATTTTTATGATTTATCATAAGCGACAAAAGTGGTTATCTGCATTTTCTGAATTGTTTCAAGTTGAATATAAAGAATGTTTTTGAGAGGACTTCACCCTTGTTGTTATCAAAACTATAACTGATAATCATACATAGCGTTTATTACAGTTTTCAGCTGAACTATTTTGCAGACACTGAACATCTATGTCATACATTAAGGAGGTACTTTTGGTGAAAATTCTCTAAGATAAAGTAAATTTGAAGTATAGTTTGTCTTCTTTCCTTCTTTTAAAATTTCCTAACATATCAAGGATTCTCAGATGAGACACCTCTTTCTATTGTAAGTGGAACTTACCTTAGCTTTCTTCCCTGGTTTTTATATTTTTCTTCCATGCCATGATCTTCCCATTTTTTCTAAAATTCAGACCAAAGGAAATGATTCCAAAATTTGAACTTACAGAAAAACGATTGGGTTCTCTGTCTACTGTTACCTGACCAGCGTAGTTTATTCACCAGCATCCTCACTGCCTGTGTTCCACAGCTTGGAACAATGCAGGCGGGCAAGAAATACTTGCTCTCTGAGAAAGGGGAGGCCTAAGCCGACACCCTCACCTACTGAGGCCGGGCCCCTGAAGGTCTCCCTCATCGCTCCTGTGTGAGGTCCCTTCTGTGCGGGGCCCAGTACAGCCCACTCCTCCGCTGTGAAGTTCACAGCCACATCCTCCATGGCCACTGAGACCTAAAATCCCAATGTGTGCAGTAGGCGTTATGAGTAGCAGCACAGGACATGTATATCCCAGTTATAGGAAAGTTATGTAGGATTCTGACTTCTCCAAACATTTATTCTATGATTTGATCACAGACGTTCTCTGCACACTGCCTCCAATTTAACAGAATCACATCATGTGGAAATTATATATACATTTTTACGTGATCACATTATTTCTTAGTTTTTTTTTAACCTGACTGGGTCCACAGCACTGTGGGAAGTGAAGTGACAAAAATGCAAAAGAAAAAAAGAAACACGATCATTTTAAGACTACTGCTTCCTTGTGAGAAAAATTCTTTCCTCTCCTTCCTTACAGCATCTATGCCTACCATTTAGAGCACTCTTAGAGGTAAAGGGTTAAATCCACATAGTTTTAATAAATAAAATCATAGCAAAGGACTGTAATCTTTTCTTCTATCCCCATCACCACACATGGGGGTCCAGAAGAACACCTGGCCGTATCACCCTGAAGTATTCTGTGCTATTAGAAGTAATCAGATTTCCTAGCTAAATGTACATATCCTTGTGGAAAAGCACTTGTTTTAATGTGCAATATTTATTAGAGAATCAGTTCTTTCTTTCTCTGTCTGATTTAATGGGGCTGTAAAGTTATTTGGAATTTAGAGCTCAGATGCATAAGGGATGAAAACTCATACCACAAAATCCACGCACACATGTGCCTCTGAGATTTTTCTAGACAGTTTTTAGCACACATAAACAACACTGAGATTTCCACATGCCAGAAGGGCTCTTTCCTATGAAGCCCTAACAGGGCGCCCTGCTGACCTGGAGAAACAGGTCGTTACAGATTGCAAGTGTGTTCACTGAGAATCACAGTGGTTTGAGACCATAGCTCCAATTCTCAAACTGCAGTAGAGAGTTTCCCAGCCAGCCATTCTAGAGACAGTCCCCCCATATTCTCCAATTCCTAAGCGCTCATGCGGTATACAGGAGCATGATTCTACCCGAGCCTATGAATCCTTAGCTGATGACACCTTACATTGCCAATGGTGTACAAAAGGGGTTACTACTTCCATAACTGAAGTAAGTACCCGGGAAAAGTTAGGCAGTCCTCTCTAGCATATGAAATGGCTTCACAGAACAAGGAAAGGTACCTAGATTTTTTTTAATAGTGTTTATGTGAGGGGTCAAGGGTTAGGGTTTACACATAAGAACAGTACTTCATACAGACTGAATCTCACCACCGCTAAAGAGCCAAGGTATAGATGTGGTTAAAGCGGGGAAACAAAAACAAAGATGTGTTCAAAGGGGAATGAGGCCTCCAAGCTCTCAGCAGTTAATTTTCAAAAAATAGTCAGAGGATTCTGGCTTCTGGCCTGGCATTTAAAACAACGGAGCTGTCATTACCAACCGCAGAGGTAAAAACAGAAACACTTTAATGAACAACTCTTCTTAGACCTACTGAGGTCACAGGCAAACAACTCTTCAAAACTCGGAAACATAAAATAAAAATGGTGTACAAAAATACACCCCAAATAATCTGTTCTTCACGGGCCCGTACTGAAGGCAATCTGTCTCACTAGAGGATAATGCAAAGACAAAGAGCAACAAGGCAGAACACAAGACCCACCAACTGTACAGCGCTGAAGGCAGGCCTAGGAAACACATACTGGGAACAGCCTGAGCGAAAAGACACACAGAAAGGAACAGAATAAGTGAGGAAAACAATCACTAATAGTTTCTAAATTAATCACAAACAACAAATTGTATCTCCAGGAAGCTCAGAGAACAGTAAACATGAAAGAGACCAAAACCACACACCATGTGCATCGTACTGAAGCCAGAGAAAAGAAAAAAAGCAAAGTGAATATACTGGAAAACAGCCTAAGGGAAAACACATCTTTGTTATAGAGAAAAGAGAATTAAACTGGCTTCTTTTCAAGAATCATGTAGCAAAAAGAGAGTAGATTGAAATATTTCAAGTTTTGAAAAAAACCAAAACATAATGTTCTCTTAGTTTTCAAAACCAAAGTTGGTCCACTGAGAAGATTAAATAAAATTTGTATGTATCTAGTCAAGATAACTGAGAAAAGAGTAAACACAGAAATTACTAATATCAGAAGTGAACAAGAATTTGGTACAATTCAACATCCATTTATGATAAGACACTACAGTAAGAGAGAGGCACTCTCCCCGCTGGAGAAAGAACATCTATAGGACACCTGTGACTAAAGTCACACTAAATGATGAGAAACTAGACGGGCTACTGATAATACGAACAGGGTAGAAGCTTTCTCTCACTGCTCTCACTCAACATCATATTGGAAGGCCTAGGCATGAAATAAGAAAAGGTGTAAATCCCGCTTGTCTGACACCAAATGTAATGGTGTAGGTTTTCCTCCTACATATATATATGTAACAACAATATTATACACAGCAGTAATACTACTATAAAACCCTGTTCAGGTTCCTGGACCTAATTCCAGTGTGTCTCAGTATGTGAGAGGGGGTCTTCCCACACATACTAGCACCAAGCAGTTCTCCAACACCAGCCAGGTGTCCAAGAACTCACCTCAATTCTGATGCTACCTCCTGGAGAGGCACCAGATTCCCCAGGTTAAGGGCTCCGTCCTTAACAAGACTGTCCCCCACCCCCACTCCAGGCGCCATCACAGGGCCCAGCCAGTTAGATCCCTGTGCTTCTGACCTGCAGGCTACAGATTCGAGGTTCCAATGACCTCTCCCCTAGGTTCGATTAATTTGCTAGAGCATCTCACAGAATTCAGGAAAACATGGTTAGCAGTTTAATAAAGGATACCATAAGGGAACAAGTTAACAGAAGAAGAGACACATAGGGCAAGGTCCCAAATAAAGGAGCTTCCATCCTCACGGAGCTTGGGGCCTGGCCCGGTGGCACGTGGAGGAGTCCTGGCTCCCCAGGCCTCGCAGCTCTCCCCAGATGAGAAGCAGGATCAAACAGCGCCGCAGACAGCACAGCAAGGGCAGAGCAGAGAGCCTTACGCCTTCGCAGGGGCTTCACTGCATGCTCATAATTGACTACATTGGCCACTGGCTGACTCTGCCTGTAGCCCCTGCCCTGTGTGTGCACGCGCTGGGGGGCAAGTCTCATTAACATAACAAAACACCCATTTCACCTTTAGGACTCTGTACAGTGTTTTCAGGAACTGTGGATGAAGACCACATATACGGGAAATATATTTGGTCATATGAATGACCAAATATGTATTTCTTATGACTCACTATTATCTCAAAAGCAAGTGAAAGGTACAGATTGTGAAGCAAGAAATATAACTGTTCTGTAGGACATGACTGCCTATATAAAAAGTTTGAGAGAATTCACAAGAGAGATCACTCCAGGAATTACTAAGAGGTAACAGTGAGGTTTAACGACATATAAATCAGTTCATTTACCCACACAGGGAACTTATCTTTGACAAAGGAATAAAAGTAACTCAATCAAAAAGGGAAATTTTAAATAAATACTGCTGGAAATAATGGATATACTTAAGCAAAACACACGCACACACACAAAAGGAACATAGATGCCAGCATTAAATTTTTCAAACACTAACTCAAAATAGATCATAGACTAATACAAAATACAAAACTAAAACACTCCTAGAAGATAAAATAGAGGAGAAAATCTACACGACTTCGTCCTTAGTGATGAAGTTTCAAACACAGCACCAAAAAAAAATCCATTAAGTAAAAAAAAGAAAAGGTAAGCTTCACTTCATTAAAATCAAAAACTCCTGCTCTGGGAAAGTGTTAAGAAAATGAAGACAAGCCACAAACTAGGGGAAAAGATCTATAGAACATTTATCTGATAAATGGCATCCAAGATATACAAAGAACCCTTAAACTCAGTAAGACAACAAAACAATTCAAAATGGGCAAAAAAATTCAAATAGACAAGTCACTTTAGAAAAATACACAAGGGAAATAAGTACACAAAAACGTGCCCAATACATGTCAATGGGGAATTACAAAGCAAACAATCAGGTGTAACAACTATTAAATGCCAAAAATTCAAAACACCCAGAACACCAGATATTGGTGAGGATGCGAAGCTACAGGCAATCTTTAGTCCTTGCTGGTAGGAACGAACTTTGGCATGCCTACACTGGAAGACAGGAACTTCCTGTCGAAACTAAATATACTCTTGGTACATAGATCCAGCAATCACACTCTTTGACATTGACCTGAGTTGATACCTTATGATTATGAAAAAACTTACACATGAATTTTTGTCAGTACTTTAATCATAAACGGCAAGAGTTAGAGTTAAGCAAAATAGTTTGCAAGGGTTGGATGGGTAAACACTTCGTAGTCTATATACTACTAGGATGAAATCCTGTTCAGTGATAAAAAGAAATGAGATTTTAAAACACATGGAGGAAACTTCAAGTATGTCCCTAAGTGAAAGTAGCCAGTCTCCCAGGGCTACATACCATATGATCCCAAATGTATGGCATTCTGGGAAAGATAAAACTATCAGCCAGGAAAAAGTTCTCTGGTTGTGAAGGATTTGGGGGCTGGAGGGAAGGATGAATAGAGCCAAAGGGAATTTTAGGGAAATGAAACTAACTTACATGACACAGAAATAACAGATAGAAGTCATTAAATGTTTGCCAAAACCCATAGGTCCTGTAACACCAGCCATTTTAACAAATGTGCCACACTCACAGAAGTGGTAAAAAGTAATGAACTGTGTGGATGCATACAGGTTATGTGGGAACCCCCTGATCAATTTTTCTGTAAACCTAAAACTGCTCTAAAAAACCCCCGACTTGTATTTAATGAAAAACAACTAAGACTGACTCATTACGATCACCTCTGATGATTCAAACCCAACATCTTTCATTCTACCAATTAGAATAAGCCAGTATGATGCCCAATGCATGAGACCAATGAGGTGAAACTTCCACTGGATGCCTGGTTGGACAGCTGCACTGCTTATTCTGTGACGGGTCGTGGTGGGCAGCAGTAGTGCCCGGAACTCCGGCATGCCCATACATGCAGACGAGACAGTCGCCTAGATGTATGTTTAGGGTTATCTCCAAGTCAAGAGATTCCTACAGTTCTTCTACCACAAGCCCAGTTCTTTTGACAATCGTCCCAAAGTCTGACTTGTCTTCCAATTCTCACAATATTTTCCTGAAACAGTTCTGTTTTAATGAAATAAATGTCATGGTTTTTTCCCTTCATGAAAGGATGGGGCTGAATTTTGGACACAGTAAGATAACTGACTGATGTCTGGTCAGCTGTGGGCCCCTTGGGTTTGGTCCTTTACCAGGGATGTATCCGGATGAAGAGCCCCGACTCTCCACTGAGCATCATGTAGGAATCCTGGGATGTCCTCAAAGTCTGTGAGCTCCCCCAGTGCTGTGCATCCAGTTAATTTCAAGGAACCTGAGGGATCTCCCTGTCTGGGGCAGTGGTGACCTCTGCCAACACCATGGCATCATTAAATGGACTAAACAGAACAGGGCAACCTCCTGCAGGTGGCAGAAGCATTAAGTGGGCTCAGGTAAAATTTGTAAACAAGGAGTCCGTTAGTTAGCTCCTGAACACCAAAAGAACCAAGTAGGTGCCTTGGTTGCCAAAAGGGACTACAGGTATTTCTTCAGTGTCAGGCAGGGGGCAGCCGTCTGATCATTAAAGAATTTTCAGGAACTTAACCAAGGTGTTAGGGCCTCATATTCTGTGTGGGTCAATGACCCATCTACTTAGTATGAGATCCTTGATATCCTCAGAGGAAGGTACCATTGTCATGTCATGTCATACCTGGAGCAAGGCAGGTTCGGTTCAGACCCTGCCTGCGTAGCCTGTGGGATGGCAAGGCTGATGAGGTACCCCTGGAGGTGAACACACCCTGGAGGTGGAGGCCAAATACACCCGAATACATGGTAGAGCAGGCGCTGAACCAAACAGACTTGGCTAAATGTGAGGCAGCACAATATTTACCAGTTGCTGATTGGATGGAGTCAGGAATTTCTGTAATTTGGGGTCTGGGGATAATCAGCTTGTGGAAAATCAAAGTGAGGTACCATTCATTCTTTCCATGTTTAAGAACACACCAAATAAGGCTATTGAAAGGAAAAGCACTTGATTAATCTTCCTATGGAGGTTCCTTATAATGGTTTTCATTATTTTAAAGCACTGTTTAATACACACAGATTCTATAACCTAACTTAATTGGGGAGATAATTTCAGTGGGCCCCATTTTGTCAAGCCAATTTGGAAGTACTTAGGTTTACTTTATGAATCACGTGGTCAGAGCTTCTGTGCTCGCTGTGGGGTATTAGGACAATGTGTGATATGACTATGAGGGGTTTAGGCAAGGTGGGAGCTCTGGCAGTTAAAATGAGGCATACCTATTTGGCCTCTGTTACATTTAGTGAAATCCCCTGGTAAACTTTTAATTTGAAAGCCAGTTTGATAAATTACAGGAAGTTTTGTGAACTAGTGCATTACAAGAGACATTAACATTAATTCAAAAGCTATACAGTAGAGCGCCAAGAAAGTAAAGCCAAGAAAGACCTTTTACTTATTTTGTTGTCAGTAAATTCTTCCAGTGTATTTTGGATTTCCAGCCGGGTCAGATGAGGATCTTTGGTTTCAGTGCCACTTTTCTCCTTCCCTATTGTCCCTTCCCCATTTTGCATGACAGATCATTGGATATACTTGGGGGGGAGGTGTCCTTTCTACCCTGTTCATATATATATATATTTTTTTCTCCTGAGGGCCTCAAATCAGTGTCACCAGGGAGAGGCCTCCATGACAACTACTGCTTTGTATCATTTAAGTACTCTGAGCTTAAACTGCTAGGAACTGTCCCCTTTGCGGTGCCACAGTGAGGCTATGGGTGTGTCTGCAACAGGCCAGAGGGTCAGGACCCTGTGGCAGCAGAGCAGGGCCAGCAGCAGAGGTGCTTAAGGGCCTGGGAGCCCTCTGGTATCAGGAGAGTGGCTTCAGCCTCCCAAGAACTGGCCACTTGTCCCTGTCTCTGTTCTTTTTTCTCTCTTTGAACTTAATGCTCTTTAAGAAGTGATCTTTTGGGCTCACCACTTTCAAGGGTATAAGCATCTTTGTACATCACATCACTAAGAACTCTCCCCACAATGTCAGGGTGACCCCAGCCTCAGTCACATGTTCACTCTAAACACAGGTATGTTCTGGCCAATATACAGACACTGGACACTGCAAGGTGGACCGCATTTCCATACTCCTCCCAAAGGACGAGGGATTACAACTGCCAACTCAGTCCCCTGGATAAAGAACCTGGCTGGGTGGGGTCACAGGGCAGCAGAGCCCAGAGGAGGAGGCGTCCTCAGTCCCCAGTGGCTCACAGTGCAGGAGCCTCCAGGCTTTCTAACAGCCCGTCCGGATCAGAAGCATTCAGACAAAAGGGAGGCATGAGCCTTATGTTTTCAGATGGCAAACATTAAATATGCGGCCCCTGACCACTCATTACAAGAACAAACACGGTTAAGAAAAATGTGTATTAGCCATGGCTTGTTTGTACCCAAGGAAACACTTAACAGGATGATGAAGTAGTGATCAAAACTGGTTATCTGGGGGTAGCAGCATAAGAACGCAAGAGTGGAACAGGAGATGCAGGCACGGGGTCCTCTGAAGTTAATATCCTATCTTACAATTTTTTTAACCTTCCCGCACATTATTTATTTAAAATAAGAAAAATTTACATACACTAGATTTTCATATGCTTAATCATTATCATTTTGATTCATCAACTTTTCTACACAGGAAACAACTCCAAGATTTAATCCTTTAAACGCTAACAGATAAGAAACTGGAAACCATGCAATATTTAAAAATCCCTTTCTAACTAAAAGGGCAAGAGGCATTATATTGTTTTGTCCTTCATCTTTATTTCACACTGGGACATTTTCAGGAACAAGTAGCATATTACTAAACATAAGAACTTTGTAATTAAGCATCTAAATGTACTAGGAATTTCGAGAGATATATTTAAGATTTGAAGTGTTTTCCTCATATCAGTTAAAGTAGAAAGTCAATTGTTTCTCACATCCATTAAAGTATTCATTTGCCTTAGGAATAGCATAGCCTTTTAAATATCAAAGTTCTCTACACATACTAACACTGATCTAAACACGGAAAATGCACCTGACAATTTAAAACCATCTCACATCTTAAGTTCTCTTGCTTAAATGAAAAAATTTTTTTCCTTTTTCATTCCGTAATTTTCTTGCTTTATGCACACTGTGTAAGTCAGTCGTCTAACATACTAAGAGGCCAAGACCTAACAGAAACTAAAATCAAAAAGCTGCAATATTCAGTGGAGAAAGGACTCCAAGGAAAGAAATTCAAATGAGAATCAAAACAGGTAACAGCCTGCTTCCCAGCATCGCAAAGGCAAAACCACATTCATACAGTTGAATTTACTCGCAAACTGGGAGTCAATAGGCTCTCCCAGCTGAGACAGAAGCCCTGGAGTGGGCCATTCCCAGGGGCGGGTGGGGGAAGGGGACAACAGAGCAGCCGCAGGAATGAACTCTGGGAGCTGCACACACCCTCCTCTCCAGCAAGCCTGGACGTGCTCCCTCCCCCAGGCTTCCACTCAGCAGTGACGCAACTCTCAGGCTGACAGCTTGAGGTTCTGATCCGCATCAACTTCCAAATTCATCAACGCCTCGTCCAGGAGACAAAAACAACCGATTTTCAGACTTCTCATGCTCGGTGCGCACCTCCACTGTGGGTGAAAAACTCAAGCATAAATAATGTCTTAAAATTTCTAAGCCCAGGAAACCACGACTAGAAACTCAAAAAGTGCATCCCCAGCGTGCCAGGGCGCTGCACCTTCTCATATAAAAGCTCCTCCACAGTTGGGGGTGAACAGGCAGGACTCCGGCAGGGGGAGGATCTCCAGGAAGAACCAACTGCGCCCGCCAAGTACTTCCCTTCGCAGGCTCTAGGGAGCCTTACCACAGAGTCACAGACCACGGGCTTCTCTGCTCCATACTGGAGGGACTTCGGGCCACCACTGATTATTTGGGACACAAGCCTAGCATTTGAACAATGCAGCAAAATCATGCAAACCCAGAGTTTACGGGTGTAGCTCCGAGGGGACGCGTGTTTCCAGTCCGGGGAGAATAAACCGTTTAAACCCAAACCAGTCAACGGGAAAAAATGATGTGGGAGAAACCCGTTTATTGCTTACAGGAAGCGTGGCTCTGTCCGTCCCTCTCTAGCAGCTACTGCCCCTCACTGCGCATGCTCACCTCTCCCCAAGGGACCACCCATTGATATGGAAATGACTGAGTACAGCTTCTCTCCACTCCTTGTAAACACCTACTGATAAGGAGATGGTTAAGGCCAGAGACAGACTCTGGAAATATTGCAGTTTTACCCACAATATGGATTGGAGGCTAGAAAACTCTAAAGCACTTGAGACGAACTTCTCCCCACCCCCGAGGAATGATGCAAATGCCCTGAAGCCATACTTCTTTCCACCTCTGAACGCCTGATATGCTGATGTACTAAAGCCAGGAGAGATATTCGAGAAATGTTACGTTACCCACACACTTTTACAGTCAGTTTTCACCAGAAAATTCCGTTATCTATTCCTTTTATTAGAAAAAGCATCAAAGCTAAATGTGATTTATTCCCACCAGGATGTTTAAACAGTTGAACAGTAATGTACTAACAAAGGGCCACGTGGTGAAAAAAATCACCCAGGAAAAGTCTCCACACAGACACCTCCATCCACGGGACTTCCCATAGGATGCCTCGGTCCAGGCTAGATCTTGGGGGAGAGGAACAAGGATTTCAGGCAAAATAAATCCAGGTATTTATTCTCTGCTTTCCTCCTGTAAAATACCCAGAAACAAAAAGTAAACCTTTAAAAAGCAACCATCTAAAAAAAAAAAAAGTAGCCATCCATGGCTTCATAGGAAAAAGGATTGTTTGAAATGCACCCCGAAGTACAAATGATGCTGCTGTGTATCAGTAAGGGGAGGTTGTCTTGGGAAGGCGGGAGGGAACTGAAAATTGAGATATTTATTGCCAGCCGTAACAAGAGCTTACGCTGGGGGGACAGGGTCATGGATCCGAGACGGCTACCCAGGCGTTTGGAAAACCCAGGAGAAAACGCCGCCACCACCACCACACCCGGCGGGGAGATGAGCACAGCTCCTCCCCACGCACAAGCCCAGGAGGCAGAGTCCCTGAGCCACTCTCCTCTCCGTGGTCACGGCACAACCCGGGAGACGCGGGGCTGGGCGCGCAGAGCAACCCAGGGAGGCTCCGGGGCAGCGCGCAGCGACGGGGCAGGACGCCTGTGGTCCACGCTGCCGAGGTCCCAGCAGCGCCCCCGGCGACTCAGACCCGGTCCCCAGAACTGCCCGCGGGGCTGCCCGGTTCCCGCCACGGCCGGGTCCCACCGGCCCCTCCGCCCGGTCCCCGCCCCGCGGGGCAGCTCGCTCACCATTGCTAGGCCTCCTCGGTCTCCCGGCGTCCTTCCTTGACTCCCACGACCAGGGCGGGTCACAGCGGAACACGGACTGAGGTGAGGAAGCTGGGAGCGTCAGGCGCTAGGACCACTGACCCCTTTGTCCGCCGGAGCAAGTCAGGCCGTCCACATGGGTGGCGGCGCCCCACCTACCTGACCAGCGGCGCTCCTGACTGGACATTTTCCGAGGCTGCGCCTGAGTGACAGCAGAGCGGCCGGCCGCGTGGCTCCGCCCCAGCAGCTTCCGGCCCCGCCCCGGAGCAGGTGCTCGCCTGCTGCATTAGCATTTCAACAGGACCTTTGTGGGTTGCCGCTGGCGCGTGGGTTCCCGCAGACCTTTCGGGACGCGTGGTCACAGGCTTGTAGTGGGAGTTCCTGATTCCGTTAACAATTGGAGCGAGTCCAGACAGGCCAGTCCCGATTGAACAACTGGGTTGAACATCTGTCCTCTGCGGGTCAAGCTCTGCGGGTCAAGAGCTTGGCGTTAAGTTCGAGGCCCCTCGTGGATCTCTGACTCCTGTTTAGAAACGCAGACGTCACCATCTGTAATAAAGAGTCTGGCGCCATTTTGATGTTTCCTTGCCGGAATCGGGCCTTTCACCCATCCCGTCTCTACCTTCCACGCGCAGGATCCTTTAGAGAATCCCAGAGTACTAGGCTCGTGGGAATCTAGAACCCCGCTGGGCTCAGGTGCTCCTCTCGGTCTAATCACATTCTGTGAGGTCAGTCCATTAAAATACCAGGTTTCATTAATTCACATCTTACACTGGACGGAGAGTTAGGTCAGTTTTACTTATGTTCCTAGAGAACTTTTAAATGTAAATGACTATAATATCCCTAAAACAAGTGAGTTCTTATTTTCACTAATAGAAGAAAACTAGTCTACCATTATGTAAATGTGTGGAGCAACTGTAAAGTCTTTCCCCCGCCCCACCCTTTCCAACTATACCTATACCTATGTATTGCTGACTAATAAAATTGTGTATTTTTAAAGATTACAACATCATTATTTGAGATACTTATACTGAAAGATGAGAGGGGATAGATGAAGGAAAAGAGCGGATATGCGAACTCAACAGTCCCAGCAGGTTTCTTGCTGAACCTGAGACGGCCCCCAGTGTCCTGGCCAGCAGAGCAAAGGAAAGAGCCTCTTAACAGGTCAAGAGGCTTTTTATTGCCAGGGTTTTTGGCGGGCTCTTTATGAGGGGAGGGGTCGGGAAAGGGGCCCTCTGGAAAATATCAGAGTGAACTAGAGGTAAAAAGTTCCTTTTTGAACTTGACTTTAGGAAGCTGTCAGAAGAAAGTTTTTAAAAGGCACTTGCTAAATAGAATCATAGGTCACTACGAAGCAGAAATAAAACAATCTCTGGAAGGACTTAAGAGCAGACTGAATGACATGCAAGAAATACTAATGAGAGTATCAACTATCAACAAATAACCAAAACTGCATTTGCGGGTGGCTAGAGTAATAGCACTGGAGGGAACAAAGATAAGTTTGTGGTGTGTTTTCTGAAATTAGACTTTCCTAGCATATGAATTTATTTAAAGTAAACAAATTTATGTATGCTATATTTTACTATTATTTAGTAGTCTTTAATTTTAACTTTTGTACACACGAAACCATTCTAAGATGCAATTCCTTAACCACGAATAGTTACAAAAGTGCAAACCATACAAAATGAAGAATTTGAAATCTCTTTCTAACTAAAAGGACATGGGATATCATAATTTGTCCTCCCCGTATCTCACACTGGGGGTGCTTTTAGGAACAAGTAGCATATTATAATGCATTAGGAATTTCAGTTGAGCCCCTTCAAGTAGGAATTTCAAACATTTACATAAGCTTCAAGTACTTTTCCTCCATAAATAAAATAGCAATTCAACTGCTTTAGGCTTTAAAAAAAAAATCCATGTTCTCTAGAAACATGCACATACAAAACCTGACCTAAAAATGAACAATGTACCTGCAAACTTAAATACATTCAGCTCCCATCTTGAGGTTCTCTTGCCTTAAAGGAACAAAACCTCTATTTGATTCCACAGCTTTCCATACATGCATCTCTCAATTGACATACAGTTTCTGAGCTCAAATGCTAAGGGAAACTTACAGCCAAAAGGCTGCTTTATTCAGTAGGCACAGGAGCCCAAAGAAAGGAAAGATTGAAATGAGCACAGATCAGCAGCCTACTTCCCAGAGGGCAGAGGGAAAACCACATTCACAAGGTTCCACATTCTAGAGTCTCCCGGTTGAGACAGAAGCTCTGGAATGGGCCCGACTTTGAGGAAGGAGATGGTGACACCTGAGCCACAGGAATCCACACTGGGACCTGTACATACCCTCCTCTCCCCCAGGCCTCATGGAAATATTATGGAAACCTCTCAGGCTTCTATTCTCACCAGGGAGGAACCTCTCAGCAGGATTCAGTGTAAAGTTCTGACCCAAATGAACCCCCAAACTCATGACCCTTGATCCAGGATACAAACCACCTGAGACTTTCTCAATATAAACAAGTAACACTGAGTGCTGGTTGCAAAACTCCAACCTTATATCTTGAAACAGGCCCAAGGGAACCACAGTTACAACCTCAGAGAGGGTGTGTCACAGTCTTGTCTCCTACCCAACCGCCATCCCACGTGCTTCCCCAGATTTCCATGGCTTCGTTCTCTGAGCCTAAAGGGCTGTCTCCTTGGTGGGTGTGAGTAGGCAGGACACCTGCAGCGGGGACGCACTCCCGGAAGAACTACGGGCCCTCAGCTAAGGGCTACTTCTATTTGAAGGCTTCTTAAAGAGGGCCTTAGCTTAGGGACACTGCCCTCAGGCCTCTGCTTCCCCCTGGAGGTGCTCTGAACCACCACTGACATTTTACACAAGGCCATTGTTTGAACAATCAAGAGTAAATCAAACTCAGTGTTTCATGTGGAAAGGAAGAAAGAAAATCTAAGGTATTTTACTACCTCAACAGGAAAACCCACAAGTGTCTATCTTATTCTAAAAAAAAAAGTATGTTAATTATTGCTTCCATGGTAAGACTTTTTTATAAGCTATTAATACTTGATGCAAGTCTAAGCCCTGGGAATCCTTTTGAACTCACTCAAAATAACAGACCTCAGAATATCACTAAACACACTGAAGGGAGGAAAAAAGGAAATGGAAAATTTTGATTCTTGCAATGTCGTACTGGAATATTTTTCCTGAAATTCACCTCTTCTTCTTCTTAGTAAATAGTTGATGCCATGGTATAACCTCTACTGCATAAATAAGTTCTTATTCATTGAAAAACGGAGCGAAAAATAAAGTGAATGTCTTTTAAAGGTGACAGGCTCAGGGAGGGGGTGTGCTGATGTGAGACTGTGCTAACAGGACCCATCACCCGGGACAGTTTCCCAAGAGGAACCTCCACTCGCAGCACTTCTCACAGGACGGCTATTCCCAGGCCAGATCCTGGGGGCTGGGGGGAGGCATGTGGATTTCACGCGGGAGAGTTTGAAGTGTTTTTTCTCTGCTTCCGTCTCTCCTAAAATATCCACAGACAAAAAATAAACCTTGTTGAAACAACCATTCACTCACTGTGGAAATACAACACTTAAAATCTGTTGGAAATGCACTCATACGAGTATTAGCTGGAAACGGCTATCAATTGGAGACGGTAAGTGGGCGTTTGGGAAGGCGGGAGAGAACTGGAAATTTAGGATTTTACTGCCGGTTCTAGGAAGAGCTAGGCTGGGGGACAGAGTCGTGGATTTGAGACCCCTAGAGACCGCACAGACCACAGCTCCTCACGCGTGCGGAATCCCGAGGCCCAGGCACGATCGTCCCTGAGGCCCTCCAGGTGGTCACCGCACAACCTGGGGAGAGGCGGGGGGCTGTGGGTGCAGAGCCGCCCAGGGAGGCTCCGGGTCTGCGCGCAGGGACAGGACAGGACGCCGAGCCCGGCTGCCGGCCCAGCCCCCACGCCGCGGGCCGGAGGGGCCCGGGGTCCGAGCGGCGCCCCCGGCGGACTCGGGTCCAGACCCCGGAGCTGTCCGCGGCGCGGCCGGGTCCTGCCACTGCTGGTTCCACTCGGTCTTGGGACGATCAGGCCTGCACGCTCACTATTGCTAGGCCTCCTGGGTCCCCCGGCGTCCTTCCTAGACTCCCATAACCAGGGCGAGTCACAGCGACAGAACCGGCTGCAGAGCCCAGGGAGCCATGAAGGCGAGCGACCCCTAGATCGCAAGCAGAGGGAGCCTTCAGCCACAGCTGCTGAGGCCACAGCTGCTGCCGTCGCCCCGCCCCCTTCGCCACCTCTGATCAGACAGTTCACGAGACCTCGCCCTTTCGTGCCTGAGTGACAGCCGGCCTGACGTCCGCTGTCCGGACAGAACGCCGGCCACATCTCTCCGCCTGGGATGTTGTTGAAACCTAGGGCTGCGAACACACGCGTGGGTCTGGATTCTTCTGTAAGATCCCCCATTTTGATCTTTGTTGAAAACTGGAGTCTGACGTGGTTTTGCCAAAACGGTGCACAGGCACAAAGACCAGGGATGCATTCAGCGGGCATTGTTCCAGAACTTCAGTCCCACTCAGAAAAAGAGCATTGGAACCAAAAACAAGACATGGTTTCGGAAGAAAAATGATTTCCGACTATTAAGAATCGCTAACTTTAGATAATTATTAGCTTTAGAAAATGTTCCTAACGTGAGAAAATGTATATCCCGCGGATAATAAGCGGGGACTTATTCTCAACGGCGGTTAAATCACTCTCTGTGGTCATGATCCGTTCTCACTCGCGGTTACACTATTCAATCCGTCTATAATGAGACTTATCAGAAAACTGAGTTTCATGGGAATAATCCGCTGATTGGTGAGTGTGATATTCCAGAGTAATGTTCATTCTGGCAATGACGGAATTCCTCTGTGACAGGCATCCTCTCCACTCAGTACGCATAGATACCGGGTCTCACTATTTTCTCTCGCAACTCCCTAAGGAAATGCTCACCTTTAACAGCATCTGAGACAAACAGCCCCACCCCAACTGCAGCAATAACCTCCCACCCCACGCCCAGGGACACAAGCATCCCTGGAGGTCTTCTGACAGATGGCTACTGAGGGGCAGAGCCAAAGAACCAACGTGATCTCAAAGTACCGGGAAAAGGAGGGTCCAGTTTTCAACCAGTACTCATCACACAAGGAAGAACATAGTATGAGTCATTCATACAATGTAGGGAGAAAAGCTCTGTGGATATTCCACATGAAGAACTGAGGGATGGAGAAGATCTTTCCACTTCATTATCTGTTTTTTATCTTCTCTTTAAGAACTATATGTAAAACAATAGTCTAGAAGCAGGTTTCCTGGCAATCACTAATTTCCTAACATCAGGAATGCCCCTATTTTTTGTTTGTCAGGTAGTTTTGTTTTTTAATTTCCTAACTCCTGTTAACCTTAAAAATAAAACTGTCACTTATTTTACCAGCGAAATGGGTTTTTTCAGCAACAGCAGAGACTCGCTAGCGAGCAATCTGTGGCAAAACCACTGGCGAGTACGGAGAAGGAAGGAGAGGAATGCTCTTTTATAGAGAAGGGTGGAGAGTTGAGAGGACTGTTCTAAGCAGAAAGTCCATGGAGGAAACTGGGAGTCCCATGTGTCACGTCTGCTCATTGGCTGAGTTGTAACAGTCTCTCATTGGCTGGGCTGTTTCCAGGTCAGGCAGGAAACTCTTCCCTCCTCCTTCTGGGGTCCAAGTAGCCAGAATAGTTTGAGTTGTGTCTGTTTTTTTCCTTCCAGTGGAGTCTGCAATTGATAAGGAGTGTTGGGCATGAGAGCTCCACCTGCAGCCTTCTGATGCCATGTCAGTGGGGCTTCTCTTTATCCGTTTTCACACTCATCTCCACCTCAGGTGAATGACCCACTGTACTAAGAGGGTACATTCACTGAGGATGATGCCTACGTCTGGCTCCATTCTCTTACACAGTTGAGCTTCATGGACACTGGTGTGGAGGAAACTCCATCTCATGCCTGTCCTTTCTCAACCTGCTTTCATCTGCGTCTGTGGAAAGTTCCAGTAGAGGCCCCATCTGGGCCAAAAATGTTGATGTGCATTCTGCACGGGTAGGCAGAATTGTTCTGCTTCTCAAAGAACAGCAGAGACAGTCTGGTCCTGTTTCAAGGTCACAGTCTGTGCTCTCAAAGGCCCTTTTCACAGTGGCTGGCATAGTAGACATGATGTCTTACGGGCCGTTTGGTAGGAGCAGGTGCTCGTTTATCTCCATCATGGCAAACATGAGGGCCAGAATATACTTAGAGGAGGACACCCTAGAAGGGGGAGTGGAACCATTTGACATCAATTAAAGGAAGAATCATCCGTTACAGGCCCTGGTAGGAAAAGGCCTACACTGCTTCTCTTAGAAGAAATCAGCTACTCCAGCAACTCAACTGATGGGAAACCACCAACAACCCGGGCTCTTCCTCTTCTCCAGGGACTTACATTCAAAACAACTCCCAACTTTCTCTCCTTCCCCATAAAATAAAAATAACACTACTCCCTTTGTTTGTGGGACTTGCCTATGGATTTGCGGTAGCTTGCAGGTGCAGAATTGCAATTCCCAGCTATTTCTGAATAAATCCATTTTGCTGGTAGAATAAATAGCTGTGGTGTGGTTTCCTTTTTTTAGGTTAATGATAGCCGAGATACATCCTATGCGTATGTTGTATCTTCACTGTGAATTGTGGCTTTTAGTATCAAAATGTCCTTTATTACCCAGTTTAATAGGTGAGGCTGGATTTCTACTCTAGTGGATATCAGGAACATTTTCTCTGCTCTCCTTTTATTTACATTTGCCTGATAGACCTCTGCCCATCTTATTTTTCACCTTAGTAGTTGTTTTTCTTTTATACATTTCTTCTGTATATTATATACCCTTGCATCTTGTTTTGTGAACCAAATGAAAAAATATTTCTCTTTTAAGACGTTTCTTAAACCCATTCATATGTGAATGGTATGTTGGCCCCAACTTTGTCATAATGTTCTTTATAATACTTGATATTTTACAAGATATTTTAAGATTTACAGAAACATTTCGAAGATACTACAGAGCATTCCCATATACCTGCACCCAGGTCCCCTATTACCTTACAATGGTACAAGAAATTTTGTATTCTTAGGACCAATATTGATAAAGTATTATTAATGACGTCCATACATATTCAAATGTCCTTCATTTCTCCCTAGTGTCATTTTTATGTTCTAGGAGAACATTCAGGCTATCGCATTACACTTATCGTCAAGTGTCCTTAGCCTCTTCTTGTCCATGAGAGTTTGTCCGAGTATCCTTGTTATTGATTAACTTGAGGGTTTGTAACAATAGAAAAAGCTTGGCACATTTATCTCTTTTGCGGCTTTAACCTTTGAGCCAAAATAAAAATTAAAAAAAAAAGGAAAAGGGCTTCTGCTCAGCCCTGCAGCCTTTGCACACAGGCTTCTTAAGCATTGAAAGGAAGTGTGTATACAGTTTGAGATTTCTGCGAATAGCTCTTTCCCTGAAGCTTGCCTCCTCCGGGAGGTAGGGAAATATATATGAAAATAATGATTGCCTTGTCAAGGAGTTTTAAGAATATCGTTCCTAACAAAGGACACAGAGTTCCTCAGCTCTCTTCAGACCCTCACTGGTGTCCAGATGTCTGCAGCCTACAGTCACTCCTAACCTGCTCTCCCTCCCGCTCCCCCTTTCCTTAGCATAAACTAAGCTTGCAATCAACCCTGAGTTGAGATGGTGCTTTAGGACATGAATCCACCATCCTCTTGGTCTGCTCGTTTTCCTGTAAAGCCACTTTCCTTGCCCCAGTGCCTTGTTTCTTGACTTATAGGCCTGTGTGAGACAAGTGGCATGAGCCTGGACTCAGTAACAGGTTTCGAAGGGGTACTGATTGGGTATTTTTAAAAGGGTTTCACACTGGGATTTGCTTGAGTTCATTTCCCATCACTACACTAGGATCATGTGTTTGGAGAGAAAGATTCCAAAGGTAAAGTATCATTTCCATCCCATCCTGTCAAGAGTCGGTATTCTTAACATGACTTTGATCATAAGACTGAGGTCATGTTTCTCGAATTCTCCTTGCTAGTGTTATTCTCTCTCCCATTGCATGCCGTATTCTTTGCAAGGTATTAATTATACAGAAACCACACTTAAGGAATAGGGTGTTATGCCTCCCCTCCTCGAGGGAAGAGTAACTCCATGCAATATATTAGAATTCTGTGTGGGAGATTTACTTATCTCCTGTATTTATTTATTTATCCACTCATTTACTGATATTGATAGGGATGTAGATATTTATTTTCTACTTTGGGTTAAAACCTAATACACCATTTAATTTTCTGCTCAAATAAAAATATAATTTTTAATCAGGCCTTTGGGAGCTCTATCAGTTTTCCCTCTGTCCCTTTGACATGCAGTCTTAATTGTGAGTTGTTTAAGCACTTTCTGGTATTATAAGACGCTCCGGGATCATCTCTTTTATTCCTTCCTAGTCCTACAACCACACTTCTCCAAGAAGCTTTAGTTCCTTTTTTTAAAGTAATAAAAGTAGAAACCATGATGTGAGCACTAGATATGTTTGTCGTTACTAGGTGTCATTTCTCCTAGACTTCATAAGGTTTATAATCATGTAAAGTTTGTCTTGTTTGCTGTTTCTTACTTTAGGAGACCTGCATGCCTTGTTATTTTGCAAATTAAGAAGGTTTGCATTTCTATTCTAGTTGTTATCTTTGCATTTATGCCTTTTTAATACTTTATTGTGTTTTAATGAATGAAAATGGGGACCCAGTTACAAAATTTATTGCCTACATCTAAAACACTGCATAGAAAAAAATTATACCCATAAATGCCTAAACTAACAAAGAACAAAGATCACGAATTTATGATCTAACCTTCTATCTTAACACATTTGAGAGGATGAAAATACAGGGAAACTGAAAATAAGGGAAAAGGAAATAATAAAACTAAAGAAGAAATTAAGAAAATAGAGGGTAGGAGACCCATAAAGAAAACCAATGAAACCACATGTGGCTTCTATGAAAAAATCAACAAGATTGACAAATATTTCGTTGGATGGACCTAGAGGAAAAGAGAGAAGACTCAAATCCGTAGACTCAGAATGGATGCGGGGATATTTCTATTGACATTACAGAAATAAAAAGGATTATAAAAGGATTCCATGAGCAATTGTTTGGCAACACATCAGATAGCTCAGATGAAATGGACAAATTCCTCAAAAGACAAACCAAAATCAAAAATAAGTGGAAAATCTGAATAGACCTATAACAAGTGAAGGGGTTAAATTAGTTACAAAGGACTACTCACTAAGTCAGCTTAAAAACACAGATGGCTTCAACATAGAATTATCCAAAACATTCAAAGATTATTTAATACTGATTCTATAAAAACTCTTTTAAAAATTAGGTTGGAGACAGCACTTCACACGTATTCTGTGAGGCCAGTGTAACACTAGCAAACCTCATCCAACAATATATAAAAGAATTATGCACCATGATCGACTGAGATTTATCTATGGATGAAGGGTTGTATTACTATGTCAAAGACATTAACATAATACAGGATATCAGTAGATTAAAAAGCATGAATGGCAAGATCATCTGAGTAGGCTCAGAGAAACTAATTGACAAAATCCAATACCCTTTCATGATTAAAGCACTCAGATTACCTGCAGTAGAAGGAAATTTCCTAACCTCATAAAGAGCATCGATAGCAAACCCAAAACCAATACTATTTTTTAAAGGTGTAAAACTGGGTGCTTTCCCCTCGCAGAATACATGTGAAATCCTGTCTCCATCCTAATTTTAAAAGAGACAAAACAAGGATATCTTGACTCGGTACTTCTATTTGAAAATACCCTGGAGATTTTAGCCCAAACCATTATGCAAGAAAAGGAAGTAAAATGCATAAACATTGGTTAGGAATGTAAAACTATCTCTAATTCCTGATGAGATATCTTGTTTTTAGAAAACAGTGTTTAGAAAAACTTAGAATTGAGTTCAGCAAAGTGGTAGGATACATCAAAATACAAAAATTCATTGTATTTCTAAACACTTGCAATGAACAATCTGAAACAAAACTAAGAAATACATTCATAATAAAATAACAGCAACAAAATACTTAAGAATAAATTTAGCAAAAGAAGTAGAAATGCATACTTGGAAAACTACAAGATGTGGATGAAAGAAATTAATATCAATAAATGGAAAAACATCCCAATTTCATGGATCAGAAGGCTTAACATTATTGAAATGGTCCTTCCCCCAAAGATCTAGACCTTTAACACAATATCTATCATGATCCCAGTTTATTCCTTTATATAAATAAGCAAACTGTTTCATAAAATTAAATGGAATTGCAAAGGGACCGGAATAGCCAAAGTAATCTTAAAATAAAAAAACAAAGTGGTATGACTAATATTTCTTGATGTGAAATTTTCTAATCTGGAACAGTAATCAAGAGACTATGGTATTGATACAATAATAGATATACAGATCAATGGAATAGACTGAGATTTTAGAAGTAGACCCATATATCTATGGTTAACTGATTTTTTTAAGTACCAAAAATGGGGCAAGAATATTCGTTTCATAAATTGGTGCTGGGCCAACTGGATAGCCATATGCAAAAGTAAGAGGTTTTGTCCTAACATGACACTACATACAATAATTTATCAGAAAGGATAAGCTTAAACATAAGCATAAACTACAACACACTTAGCCAAAACATAGGAAAAAATTCCTGACCTTAGATTTGGCAGTTATCAGGTAAGACACGAAGAGCAAAAATGGGCGGAAGGGGCAATATGGGTAATTCAGACTTCATCAAATCAATGAATTTTGTGCTCTGAATGACACTATCAAGAAAGGAAAACATGCTAAAGCAGTACCGAGAAGCAGCTAAGTGGGGGGATTATACTCCCTGACTGAAAGCTATGCTACAAAGCTACACTAATCAAAATGGTATGGTACTGGTGCAAGAAGAGACCTATAGATTGGTGGAACAGAACAGAGAACCCAGACATAAACCCATGTACATATGGTTCATTAATATATTATAGAGGAGCAATGAATAGACAACAGGGAAAAGATTCTCTTCAATAACTGGTATTTGGAAAACTGGACAGCTATGTGCAAGAAAATGAAACTGGATTACTGTCTAGCCCCATACAGAAAAGTAAACTTGAAATGGATCAAAGACCTGAGTATAAGACATGTAACCATAAAACTCTTAGAAGAGAGCATAGGCAGAAATCTCTTGAACATAAGCACGAGCAATTTTTTCCTGGACACATCTGCTCAGGCAAGGGAAACAAAATAAAAAATGAGCAGGTGAGACTAGATCAAACTAAAGAGCTTCTCTGTACAGCAAAGGACACCATCAGCAGAACAAAAAGGCAACCTACGGTATGGGAGAATATATTTGTAAACAATTTATCCAATATAGGGTTAACATAAAAATATATAAAGAACTCATACAACTCAACACCAAAAAAATTAATAATAATAACCCAATTAAAAAATGGGCAGAGGATCCAAACAGACATTTCTTCAAAGATGAAATACAGGTGACCAACAGGCACATGAAAAGATGATCCACATCACTAATCATCAGAGAAATGCAGATCAAAACCACAGTGAGATACGATCTCACACCAGTTAGAATGGCCACTATACAAAAGACAAGAAATAACAAGTGTTGGTGAGGATGTGGACAAATGGAAACCCTCCTACATTGTTGGTGAGAATGTAAATTAGTGCAACCACTGTGGAAAGCAGTATGGAGGTTCCTCGGAAAACTCAAAATGGAAATACTGTTTGACCCAGTAATTCCACTTCTAGGAATTTACCTGAAGAAAACAAAATCTCTGATTCAAAAAGATATAGGCACCCCTGTGTTTAGTGCCACATTAGATACAATAGCCAAGATATGGAAGCAACCTAAGTGTTCATCAATAGATGAATGGGTAAAGAAGAAGTGGTGTATATACAAAATGGAATATTATTCAGCCATAAAAAAAATCTGCCATTTACCACAACATGGATAGACCTAGGGGGTATTATGCTAAGTGAAATAAGCCAGATGGAGAAAGACAAATACCATATGATTTCACTTATTTGTGGAAAATAAAACCAAAGCAAAATAAAATGAACAAAATAGCAATAGACAGAGACACTGAAAAGTGACTGGTGGTTACCATATGGGAAGGGTTTGAGTGGGTGATTGGGGATGGTGAGGGAGGTAAAGGAGCACAAAATTCTCAATTATAAGTTGGTCACAGGGATAGTAGTACAGCATGGAAAATTTAGCCAATGATTCCGTAACATCTTCCTATGTTGACAGATAGTAACTGCACTAGTTGCAGTGATTTAATAATATGGGTAACTGTTGAACCACTGTGTTGGGTATTTGAAATCAATATGATTGTATCTCAATGATACTTCAATTAAAAAAAACAAAGTAAAAACAATCTTTGAACCTTTGCCCACTATTGCTAGGAATATAAAATCACACTGCAGGTATTAAAAACAACAAAGCAATTCTGCAAAAAATTACAGAGTGAGTTACCCTCTGATCTAGCAATTTTACTTCTGGAGATTGAAGTTGAATTAAAAGCAAGGACTCAAATAGATATTTGTTCACTCCTGTTCATATTAGCATAGCCAAAGGTGGAATTAACTCAAGTGTCCATCAGCAGTTGAATGGATAAAAAGTTGGTATATACACGTACACCAGAGAAGTATTCAGCCTTTTAAAAGAAAGCTGATCTGACATGTGCTACAGCATGAATGAACCTTAAGGTCATTATCTAAGTGAAATCAGCTTGTCAAAAAAGGTCAAACACTGTATGTTTCCACTCTTATAAGGTCCCTAGAGTAGTCATACTCATAGAGACAAACAGTAGAATGGTTTTTGCCGAGACTGGTAAGGGGAGAATGAGGAGTTGTTTTCTAATGGGATAGTTTCAGTTTTGGAAAATGAAAACAGTTCTGGAGACTGGTTTCACGATGTCAGTGTATTTCACGCTAGTGGACTATCCACTTAAAAATGGCAGAAATGTAAATTTTATGATATGTGCATATTACCACAATTAAAAGTCAACACTGTAAGGCAAGAGAATGAAAACACAGCCCTCAGCATGGAAACATTTGCAATCATGTATCTGATAAGGAAATTTTATCAAAAACACCCAAATACTTCTGATTAATTATAAAAAAGTCAAATCAATTTAAATATTTTATTTAAGCATTTGATACACATTTTTTCAAGGAAGATATGCAAGTGACCAAGAGCACATGACAGGAAGGTGGATATCACTAGTCATCAGGAATATGCAAATCAAAGTCCCAATAAGATAATACTTCACAACCTTGAGGATGGCTAGAATGAGGATGTGAGATACTCACAATGAGTTTTGTTGAGGATATATGGAAAATTTGAACTCACATACATGGGTGGTACAAATATAAAATGACGTAGCCACTCTGGAAAAAGGTCTGGGATTTTCTCAGAGATTAACTCTAGAATCACCATGTAACCCATCAGCTGCACTCCTAGGTATGTGCCCAAGAAAAGTGAAAGCACATGTTGGAATAACAATATGTACAGAATTTTATAGCAATGGTATTCCTAGTAGCTAAAAGGTGGAAACTACCCAAATGGCCATTAATGAATGAATAGATGAACACAGTGTGTTTTATCCAACCAATGGAATATTATACAGACATAAAAATGAATGAATTATCGATACATGCTACAACATGTTTATCCTTTGAAAAAATTATGCTAAGTGACTATAGTCAATCATCAATCACAAGAACTGATATGATACAATTCCACTCATATGAAGACCCAAAAAGGGAAATTTATAAAGACAGAAAGTATATTAGTGGTTGTTTGGGTCTGCGGATTAGAGTAGGAAGTTGGGAAGCATGGGTGCGACAGCTAAAGGGCAGAGGAGTTTCCTTTTGAGATGATGAAGATATTCAAAAGCTGTGGTGATGATTGCACATATGTACAAATATACTAAATTTATTAAAATGTTTTATTGGGTGCATTACATCTCAATACAGTTCTTCAAATAAATAAATAAGTACAGTACAATACAATAAAATAATGCAATGCAATCGAATTTTCCAATCCACTCTCCTAGGCATACAAGATTTTTCCTGATTGGTGAACACATATATCACCTCACAGTTATCTTTTGGGGTGTGTGTGGTGAAAACACTTAAGTGCCACTCTTAGCAAATTTCAATTATACAATGCAGTGAAATACTCTTAAATCATGATGCTATGTCTTTAAATATAATTGTGTTAGTCAATTAAACCTCAAAGCTGGGGATGGGAAGAATTTCTGGATGCGTCCCAAATTTACTTAATGATGTTTTGTTGTTTTTTTTAATCAGTGAAAATAGGAATTCAATTGCCTTTGAGATATTACAGCGGTTTATTTCAAAGTTCTCTAGGGACACAGGCAAGACTGATATAAAATAAATTTATTTTTATGTACAATGTACATCTGAGAATTTCATGGACACATCCCACAGCTTGTGGTCTGACTGAGAGTCCCGGAGCCCAGCTTCTGCTGAGGGGTTCAGACTGGCAACTCTGGCATTCTCTTTCACAAGGATCTGTCAGTGGGGGTGGGTAAGGGAGAGGGGAAGATAATGCTTCCAAGGGCGACAGACCCAAATGCGACCAGACCCTTTATTGCAGATGGTGAGGTCATGTTTAAGTGTCCGCGTTTCTAAAGGGCCGGGGTCGGGGGTCGGGGGTGGTGCATTTCCATGAGCGGCCTCGCAGCCTTGTGCCAAGCCCTTGACCGCTAGAGGACAAACTAACCTCTTGCTCAGTCAGGCCTGGCCTGGGCCACACTCCAGTCCGGACTTGCTCCAACTGAAAACTGAATCAGGAATTCCCTGTATATGTCTACAACCACACTCCCCGAAACGCTGCGGACAGAGGAGTCAACCCCATCGCAGGAAAAGTTTATTTAACTGGCGGGGACAGATGACCCGCTCCACGCTAGACCATCACCCGCTCGGCGCCACCGGTCATCCCAGTCTTCTGCCCTTCTGTCACCCAAGCTCGGGGTGGGGTGGGGGGGGTCTGTCATTGCGATCTCTCCAATCAGGGGCGCGCTGGGGCAGGTGGGCGGGGCGACGTGCCGCCGAGACGAGAGCCTCTCTCTGCCCGGATCGCGCTGGGCTTCTTTATGTCGCCTGTCGTTAAAGGTCGCTGGTTGCCCTGCGGCAGCCTCTGTCGTGCTGTGGCCCGCAGTGGTCGTGGGAATCTAGGAAGGACGCGATCCAGGAGGCCTAGCAATGGTGAGCGAGCCGCCCCAGGGAGCGCAGACGGGGCGGGGGAGCCTGATCGGACCCGGCCGCCCCGCTGGCAGCTCCGGGGTCCCGACCCGAGTCCTCGGAGGGCGCCGCTCGGACCTCGGGCCCCTCCGGCCTGCGACGTGGAGACTGGGCCGGCAGCCGGGCCCGGGAGTCCTGTCCAGTTACTGGCCTGGGCCCCAGAGCCTCTCTGGGCAGCTCTGCGCCTGCAGACACGCGTCTTCCCCAGGTTGTGCGGTGACCACGGGGAGGGGCCGCTGGCGACGATGGTGACTTGGTGTCCGGGGCTCGTGCGTGGGAGGAGATGTGTGCTGTGGGGTCCCCAGTCCCTCCTTTCCCCTGCAGGGGAATGACTTTTTTCCCCGAATTCTACAAATGATTGTGAAGCAGGGTCTGAAACCCACGACCATGTTGTTACCCACAACCTAGCATTTCCTAGGACTGGGAGTAAATCCCTAAATTTACAGTTCCACATCCCCAAACGCCAGATTATCCTCTGCAATTCCCAATTTCATTATCAACTATTTGTCATGAGGAATTCATTTCAAACATACCCAGTATTTTAATTGTTCATCTTTTTCCACCGAGGTACCCAATGTTCCTTTTTAAAGATTTATTTATTTATTTATTTATTGGTCTGGATATATATTTTTTTTCTTTTCTTTTCTCTCTCTCCTTTTTTTCTTTCCTGAAAAAGGAACAGTATTGAGACTTCTTCCAGTTTTCCAATGGTCTTGGATATTTTACCTAAGAGGGAAGCAGACAATAACTACCTTGTAGACGTTGCGTGAAATCCTTGTACCTCTGCCCCCAGGACCTGTACTGGGCACAGACATCCTACGGAAAGTCCTTTGGGTGGAGGTATCTCTTTGGAAACTTCCCTGGGTGATCTGTCCCGTTAGAACTGCCCCAGTCTGGTTTTGTCAACCTGAAAAGATGTATTGATTCATTTAAGTCTCGGTTTTTCAATAGAGGTAAAATGAATTTAATTAATAGACATTGAAAAAGCAGTTTAAAATATTCCTGAAGAGGTAATAGAGATGAATTCCACAAAAAAATAAAATATTTCCAGTATTACATCCTATTTGTTAAGAATTTCGGTTTCACTTTTTCTTCCCCTGAGGATATGTAGTAATTTTCTGAGGACTGGCCTTTACTTTTGGGTGATTTCAAATGAAATTACAGAGTTTAGACCTGTACATAAGAAGTGTTCAAGTCTGACTAATTATTTACAAAGCAAACTTGCCCTGGAAATAATACTTAACTGGTATCTTTTTTTCTGAAAGGAAAGATTTCTGTGGGTTTAATGGTGAACTAGTAAAAGTGATTTTCAATTTTCTTCTCTCCCTTACACATAAATTTACTGGGTTTGAGTGATTTTGCTGAAATTTTCAAACACTGGGTTTGTGTATTTAAAATCTCAATGGTGGTCTGAAGCAGCTTCTGTGGAAAGCAGAGCCCACTTCAGGTCATTGTCTCCAAGCCAAGGGCACCTTAAGCCTAGAAAGGGGAGTACCAGTTGGTTCTTCCTGGGGAGCCTCTCCCTGCTGGTGTCCTGTCTGCTCACACCCCCCACAGAAGGAGCTTTAAGGTGCAGAGCCCTGGAAAGCTGGGGATGAATGTACAAAAGTAGACAGAAAAATTGCACCCTTTCTGAGGTTGTAAATTTAGTCTCACTAGGCCTAAACATTTTAAACATTGTCTTAGATTGTTGCATCTATCTTATACATGTACTCACTGTAATTTGTGTACATTGACAGGTCTGTGAAAATCATGTATTCTCCTGGATGAGGGGTTTATGAATTGGGGAGCTGATTTGGGTCAGAATCTAAACTGAGTCAGGCTGAGAGTTGCCTCACTGGTGAGAGGAAGCCTAGGGGAGGGAGCGTGTCCACGCTTGCAGGAGAGGAGGGTGTGTGCAGCACCCGGAGTTCATTCCTGTGGCTGCTCCGGTGTCCCCACCCTCCTTCCCCAGGGACTGACCCACTCCAGGGCTTCTGTCACAACCGGGAGAGTCTAGACCCCAGGCTTGGAAATATATTCAACTTTCTGAATGTGGGTTTTTCGCCTTCTGAATTGTAACCGATGCTTATCTGAACCAACTCATATTTGTACTTTCCTTGGACTCCTTTCTCATTTGAAGGTTGCAGCCCTTTGATTCTAATTTCCATGTTTAGTACTGGAGGGACACATCTGTTCTCTTAGTTAGGGATTTATCAGGTTTCTGTTTTTATAGTTTGCAGTTTTCTATTTGTTTCTGTTTAAAAGATCAAACCTTGGAGTGGTTTCTTATTTAGGAAAGTTATAATTAATAGAGCAAAAGTTATTGAATACAATGATTAAGCATAGGGACATGTGGTATCAATTTCTCTCATTATTTTAAATATTAATGCATTGGGAGATTAAAAACATTCCTAATAAACTAAAGAAGATCCCGACCCAAATATCCTGCCTCACTCCTGTGTTCCTACTCCAACTACCCTCAAATAACCAGATTTGATTGCTGCACCATCCTGTTAGTGTTTCTTTATGTAACAAGTCATTGCAAAATTTCTGACCTGTGTTTGTTCTTATAATGAATGGCTAGGATCCAAATATTTCATCTTTGCCTGCTGAAAACTTAAGGCTCATCTCTCCCTTTTCCCCCAGTGCTTCTGATCTGGACAGGCTGGTAAGAAAGCCTGGAGGCTCCTGCACTGTGGGCCGCTGGGCGCTGGGGACGCCTCCCCCTGTGGGCTGATGACCCCACCGGCCCTAAGGGCACAAGGATGCTTACACCCTGTGAATGTGGTGTGTTCATCAGATAATCATTGATTTAAACAGCAGGTATTTCAGAGAAAGAAAAGAGGACAGGGAAAGGCAGCCAGTCCATGGGAGGCTGAGGCCATCCATCTCCTAATACCAGAGGGCTCCCCAGGTCCCTTAGGCCCCTCTGCGGCTGGCCCTGCTCTGCTGCCACAGGGTCCTGACTCTTGAGTTATGGGAGAAAAACCCCTGGCTCTACTGTGGCAAGCACAGGGAGTAAGTAGTTCAATTTAAGCCAGGCTGGTTAAATTCTGTAAAGCAACTAGTCGTGTGGGAAACCTCTAACCCGGATGGCGCTGGTTTGAGGTCCTCTGGAGGAAAAACACTAACAGGATGGTGCAGTAATCAAATCTGGTTATTTGAGAGTAGCTGGAGTAAGAGCACAGGAGTGGAGCAGGATATTTGGGTCAGGATCCTCTTCAGTTAGTTTATTAGGAATGTTTTTAACATTCCAATGCATCATTTATTTAAAATAAGAGAAATTGATACCACATGTCCCTATGCTTAGTCACTGCATTCAGTGACTTCTGCTTTATTAAAAATTTTAACTTTCCTAATTAAGAAACCACTCCAAGATTTCATCTTTTAAACAGTAACAAATATTTTTAAAAAGGTAGAGAGGAATAATAGGGGGAGTCTAGTAACCATAATGTTGTTCAAGTAATTGTACATTAACGATACCAAAAAAAAAAAAAAAGTAGAGAGGAAACCCACTCCCAGAAAGTTTATCCAGTGAAGAAAGAAATGTAAAACAGGGAAGGACAATAGGGAGGGAGCAAGAACAAAGGTCAGGAAATAAGGGATCACAATTTGATCCAAGCGGAAATGCAAAATATATCAAAATAGTTTACATAAGGGAAAAGGTGAAAATTTCCTGCCTAGCTTTTGCTGTTCTACCACACAGGGTTTAGATTAATATTAACATGTTCTATGAGGCACTAGTTCACAAACTTTATGTAATTAATCAAACTAGTTTTACAGGTATACCTGAGGATCCTTTTATAGCTTTATATCTTTAAGCAACTTATCTTATAATTGAAGAAGTAAAGGAAAATTGCTGAATGTAATACAGAGGACAAATACGTATATCTCATTTTAACCACTAGAATTCTCACCTTACCTAAATTCCTCATTGTCCTAAAATATCCCATAGTGAGCAAGGAAGCTCTGGATCCATGATTCATAAATGAAGTCCTCATTATTTTCAAGTTGTCTTGACAAAATGGGATCTCACTAAAATTATCTACACACACTGCCAATTAAATGAGTTGATGTGACCCAATGTAAATGAAACAGGGCCTTGAATTCTTGAAAATCATTACAAGAGAACCATGTGGGAAGCCGTGATTATCCTCAGTGCTTTTCCTTTTAATATCCTTATTTGGTCTATTCTTAAACCTGGGGAGAATGAATGACACTTCACGGTGAACACTGCAGCCTTGAGGCTGTGGCTGCATCACATAAGCCCATGTTCCCAATCACCTCTGATGGAAATTACTGACTCCTTCCAACCAGCAACTGGTGCATATCCTGCTGTCACACGTTTGGCTAAGTCTGTTCTGTTCAGTGCCTATCTCAGTAGCTTCTTAGGTGCAGATGGCCTTCAGCTCTGAAGGGAATGATACACCCTTTCCTGGTTACCCTCAGGGACCTTCAGTGGCCTTGCCATCCCACAGTCTCTGCAGGCAAGGTCTGAACAGTGTCTGCCTTGCTCCGGGAGCACAGGTATGACATCACACTCAGGGCATCCTCCTCTGAGGGCATTCCCTTCACACCCACATGTAACACAAATAGTGAAACAAAGGAGCTCATAAAACATGGATGGGCCATTGACCCACACATAACATGGGGCCCTCATACCTTGGTGTTAACTTCCTGAAAATTCTTTGGCAGCCAGACGGTTGCTCCCTCCATGATACTGTGAAGCATTAGCTTCAGTCCCTTTTGAGCTTTTGGTGTTGGGGAGGTGATATATTCCTTGTATACAAACTTAACTTGAGCCCCTCTATACTGTACCTGCAAATTAGCCCACCTTGAGGGCATCCCTGCCACAGAAAGTTCTAGACTATGTTGAAATTGCCAAACAGCAGGCACTCCTGTGCGTGCCTTCACAGTGTCCCTCAAGTGTTGCAGCTTCAGTGACCCTCCTCCTGTGTTTCCTGGTTGTTACACATGGCAGTCTTCAGCCGACCATAGGATTCTGACGTAAGAAGGTTCCTTAGGTCCCACACCATATGCCATACATTGTGGAAATTTCTGTTCAGATCTTTTGCCCATTTTTAATTGGGTCAATCTGTCTTCTTATTGTTGAGTCTGTGTGTTCTTTGGCTATATTGAATACCAGTCATTTATCAGATAAATGTTTTACAAAGATTTTTCTTCTCATCTGTTACTTGTCTTTTCATTCTCTTAACACTTCCACAGAGCAGCAGTTTTTCATTTTAATGAAGTGAAATTTACCATTTTTTTCCTTCTTGCACTTTTTTTTGGGCTTCTAAAAATTCTTCTCCGAAGACAAAGTCACCTACATTTTCTCATATGTTATCTTCTAGAAGTTTTTTACTTTTTCATTTTACATTTAGATCTATGAGCTATTTTGAGTTAATTTTTGTGAAAGGTTTAAGGTCTGTGTCTACATACCTTTTGTATGTGTGTCCATTTTGTGTGCAGATATCCACTATTTCCAGCAGTATTGGTCTAAAAGACTTTTTTTCTGTTGAATTGCCTTATTCTTTTGTCAAATATCACTTGACTGTATTTGTTTGTGTCTAAGGAAACTGACTTGTGTATCCTTTGACCCTGATGTTATGTCTTTAATTCCTGGAGTGATCTCTGTTGTGGATTCTTTCAGATGTTTTATATAGACAATCGTCACACAGAACAAGATGATGTTATTTCTTGCTTCCCAGCCTGCTTACCTTCTCTTTCATTTTTTCATGGCTAGGGCCCCAATACAAACTTGAATAGGAGCAGTGAGAGACAACGTCTTTATCCTGTTCTTCATCTTAAGAGAAACCCATCTAATCTCTCACCATTTGGCCACAGGTGTCCTGTAGATATTCTTTCTTAAGTAGAGAGTTCTTCTCTATTACTAATTTCTTATAAATGGATGCTGGATTGTATGTGTCAAGTTCTTTTTCGTGTTCACATCCCTGTCTTCTCATTTCTGATATTAGTAATTTCTGTATTCCATCTTTTCTTAGTTGTCTACTTAGGAAATCTTATCAGTGGACCTTTTTTTTTTGGTTAGAAAGTTAGAGGGTGATTTTTTTCTTTCAAAACTTTAAATATTTCATTCTATGCACTTTCTTTTTTTTATGCAATGGAATATTTTTTAAAATTTTATACTCATTCTTTTTATTTTGGTATCATTAATATACAATTAATGTATACAACATAGTGGTTACTAGATTCCCCCCATTATCAAGTCCCCCCCACATACCCCATTACACTCACTGTCCATCAGTGTAGTGATATGCTAGAGTCACTACTTGTCTTCTCTGGGCTATCCTGCCTTCCCCATGCTCCCCCACTACATTATGAGTGCCAATCATAATGCCCCTTATTCCCCTTCTCCCTCCATCCCCACCTACCCTCCCCAGTCCCTTTCCCTTTGGCAACTGTCAGTCCATTCTTGGGTTCTGTGATTCTGCTGCTGTTTTGTTCCTTCAGTTTTTGCTTTGTTCTTATGCTCCACAGATGAGTGAAATCATTTGGTACTTATCTTTCTCCTGCCTTATTTCCCTGAGCATAATACCCTCTAGCTCCATCCATGTTGTTGCAAATGGTAGGATTTGTTTTCTTCTTGGCTGAAGCATATTCCATTGTGTATATGCACCACGTCTTCTTTATCCATTCATCTACTGATGGACACTTGGGTTGCTTCCATTTCTTGGCTATTGTAAATAGTGCTGCAGTAAACATAGGGGCACATATGTCTTTTTGAAACTGGGCTCCTGAATTCTTAGGGTAAATTCCTAGGAGTGGGATTTCTGGGTCAAACGGTATTTCTATTTTTAGTTTTTTGAGGAACTTCCATACTGCTTTCCACAATGGTTGAACTAGCTTACATTCCCCTCAGCAGTGTAGGGGGGTTCCCCTTTCTCCGCATCCTCACCAGCATTTGTTGTTCCTCTTCTTTTCTATGTTGGCCATCCTAACTGGTGTGACGTGATATTTCATTGTGGTTTTAATTTTCATTTCCCTGATAATTAGCAATGTGGAGCATCTTTTCATATGCTCTATGCACTTTTTCCTTGCATGGTTTCTGAAAAGAACTTTCACTTAATCCTAATCTTTTATTTTCTCTGTAACTATGGTGTATTTCCCCCTGTGGATTGTTTCAATATATTTCCTTTGTCTTTGACTTTGCTCTGTTTGAATATGATATGCTGGCTTGCATTTTTGACATTTTTCATGCTTAGTATTTTCTGAGCTTCTTAGAACTACAATATACTATGTTTAATTTATATAATATCTCAGTGATTGTTACCTTACTTTTTCTGTTCCTTTATTTCTATTTTGCCTTCAGATATTCCCATTAAATGCATTTTAGCTCTGTCATTGTCCTACATGTCGTGGATATTGTATTCTGTCATGTTTGTGCTTTTGTCATTGCATTAACCCCCAGTGAAATGGACTGTTTTCGGTACAGGCTTTATTAAGAACAGAATATTTGGGACGTATTTTCAAATGCCATCTTTATTTCTCCTTTCCCCGTTTTGGTGAGAGTGTTTTGCCTGTGACCTCAGTACTTTGATGGATGTACAAAAAGTTGTTCATTTCAAATTTCTTTCCTTTTTTATGAGGTCCAGACTGGTGGCTTCTGTGTTCCTTAATTGCCAGATCAAAAACTGGAACTCTCTGACTCCAGCTTTTGATGATTGAATGCTGATAGCTTTAAAATCTCATCAGGCCTCATTCCCTTTTGACCCGTATCTGTACAAAGTTATATGAGTGCCTTCATGCGCCTTTCTTTCACTGTGACAGGAGATTCAGCCCTCTTAAGACCTGCTCTTATGTGTGAGTCCACCCCCTAACCTCAGTTTTAAAAGTTCAGACACCCACTCTTGCTCTCAAGTGTTTCATGAATGCTTGAGAGACCTGCCTCACTTTCCCCAGAGGCCTCACTTACGGCAGTGATAAACTGTTCCATACACTACTGGCCATGTGTGGCGTCAGCAGCTACAGGAGCCATATGCTGAGGGGAGAGTGTGGGGGTGGGGGTAGAGTCATCAAGCTCCTGTCCCCCACATGGGAGCCTGTGGATTAGGGAAGTCGGGAGGGCAGCCACTAGAGTGTCTGGCCAGCAGCACTTGCTCTTGCAATCTGAAAACGGAGATTTTGGGTTCATTGGAAGAAAGTACTGCTGAATCTTTCATGTATTTTATCCTCATGGGCAAATTCTCCATCAAGCCATTGTGATTTTGAGTGTATCTTGCAGTCTCTACTCGACATATTCCCCAGGGTCAACAAGGCCCAGGCACAGTGTTGTGCTCTGCCATGAAGAACTCTTCTGACATATTAGCTCAGCATGTGTATCTATGTGTTGAAAAAATTGGCTCCAAGCAGCCCTGAGGCACATAAGTAGAGGGATTTTGTGGTCTACGTTGTCACACTACGGTAATGGTGATCAAAACCTGAGTAAAGCCAATTTGATAAAGTAGCCATTTTAAAACACAAACTGCTGAGCAGCATTCCAAGGGGGAGGAGAGGGGCACCACACCCCTGCCTCTGCATTCAGGCCCAAGACGCAAAGACTGCAAGGATGTTCACCGAGTCCAAGGAGATTCAGGATAACCAGAAGCTCCATGTTTACCTGCTCCCCGCATGTGGTCCTGTTAATGGGCAGCGGATTGTGGAATTCCGCAGTTCATGTCTTCTCAAAGGAAAGAATTCAGTCAAGAGATCCGATAAAGAGTTAAGGCTGCAGGAGGCTTTCATTTAGTACACCTGAGTGGTCGGAGCAGAAATCCGAGTCGGGGCACCAAATATGTTGAAGGTTGAGTTTGTTCTCAGTTCTACTCTCTGCTGAATCAAAGAATTGAAAGGCATGCCTGAGACACAGTAGCAAAGCAGAGCAAAAGTTTCATTTGAATATATTCCAAGGAAGGAAAGGGCCAGATTCAAGGTAGAAAAAGGTCCCTGACTTTTAAGGGAGGGTCTGTTTATCAGGTCCTGGCTGGGAGATGCTTCTTTGACATGATGAGGTCATTTGATTGACAGTTCTAGTTATACACCCATTCCTCTTGGTGTGCATGTCTTTTCCCATGCAGGGACAGGGATCAAATTTGCAATTTTATTTTAATGAAATTATAAGGTGTGGTTTGGGCAGTTCTTAGTTTTGTTCGATTGTACCTATGTTCAGACCTGGTTGGGACCAGTTTGGTTTGGTCCTGATAGTCAAAGAGGTTATCTCCCTGCAAAGCCTTTGCTGTCGTCAAGTGGGACCCCCTAACTGGGCAGTTTTTCCTTGAACCTTATCTTCCCATTCCCTGGCTGCTTATGTCTGTCTTTCTACCGAACAGCCCCTTACCCATTCCCTGATAAAAAGCTAGTCTAACAGGTGAGGAAGTGGTGGCTTTAGTAGAGCAGCTGCCCTTGAATGCCATCTACTGCTCTGTAAATAATCACTTAATAAAACTCATTTGTTTGCCAAGCTGGACTCATCTGAGTCATTTCTTTGGTCTGTCACATCCCTCACAACTCAGAAGATGTTTCCTTTATGTCCCTTCAGGAACTATACATAAAACATGCCTTCTTTCTCATGTCTGAGCTCCAAGTTCCAGTACATTATCTAGTCCTATCAAATGACATAGAGAAAGGAAAGACTGAGTCTGTGATAAATATTATTCAAATATAAAGGAATTCCCCATGAGAGTATTTTCATTCCTCCAGCTGCCGCTGACTACGTATAAAGATCTGGAACACATTAGGGACAACATGGCTGGCTGGACCCTATTAAAGCTGGACTACTTGCAGGTCTCCTGGACTCTGGTGTTTGGTGTTAGGGATAGAAGGAAAAAAAGTCCAGTCTTTCACTACGTTTTTACTCATTAAAACCTTATGTAGCTTTGACCCTCTGCCTCATGGAATGCAGTTAATAGTGTATAATAAGGAAGATGAAAGAGTTTTTCTTACAAGATAATGGTGGTCTTGAAATTATGGTGCTTGTTGCATTTGTATTGGATTTCTGTCATCTTCCAGTTGGCTCTGGGCACTGCCATTAAAGAGAAATAAGAGGCAACATGATTACATCAAAATCATGTCAGTGATTTCCATGCGTTCATATGCCGAGTGTCTTCCTGAGCTCTGTGAGCTGTTCTAGCAAATTAACTGAACCTAAGGGGAAAGTCGTTGGAACTGATCTGCAGCCAGAGCTACAGGCTGGTTAGAAGGCCAGGTGAGAGCCTGGGACTTGTGACTGGATGTTGGAATGTTGCGGGGAGGTGGACGGAACGGAGGGCAATCATGCAGGACTGATCCCTTAACCTGGGGAATTTGATGCTGTCTCCAGGAAGATAATGTTGGGATTGAGTTGAATTCTTGGACACCCTTCTGCTTGGGAGAATTGCTGCAGGTTTTGTTTGGAAAAACTCCCTCCCCCCACACAGACATTCTAATTGGGTCCAGGAAACTGAACAGACCTGTGGTACACATATTTTGGTTATTTTAGGACTCAGTGGACATTGAGGATGTGGCTGTGAACTTCACCCAAGAGGAGTGGGCTGTACTGCATCCTTCACAGAAGAAACTCTACAGGGATGTGATGCAGGAAACCTTAAGGAACCTGGCCTCAGGAGGTATGGGTGATGAGTTTTCTTCACTTCATCAATTACAGGACAAGTGTTTCTTTTTCTCATCAGTATTGTTCCTAGATGTAGAATTGTGGAAGGGAAAGATGTTGGCAAATAAACAAGGCTGGTCACAGCTCATCATGAACCTAGAATTAATAATTTTTCTAAGATCTCTAATATTTTCATTTTTCCTCTGCCTTTTAGGGAAAAAAATGGGAACATCACAAAATTGAAGATCAATACAACAAGCAGGGGAGAAAACTATCATAAGTCACATTCATAATACACAATAGTGTATCATGTGAGAATCCTGGTGTTAGGAAATTTTAAAACAAGGAAACAATTCAAATAACCCTTGCTTCAAATTTAGTGATTTTTAGAAAATGTTAAATACTTTAAATGTGACATAGATGTTTAGTGTTTGCAAAACAGGATACTTGGGAGACTGTATTAATAAGCACTGTATATGAATATTATTAGGGTGAAGTCATCTTGTGAGCATGCCTTATATTCAATTTGAAACAATTCAGAAAAGGCAGATAACCTACATATCTGCTACAAATCATAAAAATATAATTCAAATATTTCACTGATAATTAAGAATTCATTAATAAACATTATTAATGTGCTTCTCATTTTGTACAGAAATCGTAAAGTAGAGAGACTGTGCACAAGTAAAAAGAGCAGTCAACATGGAGGAATCTTTAACCTTATTTCAAATCTCAATCTGAACAACAAAACTGCTAAATCCAAACCATGTGAATGCAGCATATGTGGAAAAGTCTTCACGTGTCAGTCGTCCCTTAATAGACACATGAAATGTCACACTGGACACAAACCATGTAAGTATCAGAAATATGGAGAGAAGCCATATAAATGTAAGGAATGTGGTAAAGCCTTCAGTTACTTCAAATTTTTTGAAAACCGTAAGAGCAATCACAACGGAGAGAAAAAGTACAGGTGTAAGGAATGTGGCAAAGCTTTCCATTTTCACACATCCTTTCATACACATGAAAGGATTCACACTGGAGAAAAGCCCCACGAATGTCAGGAATGAGGCAAAGCCTTCATGTGGCCCACGACCTTTCGAAGACATACGATAACACACACGGGAGATGTTCTGCACAGGGGTAAGGAGTGTGGGAAGGGCTTTAGTTCTGCGTCATTGCGAACACATGAAACAGCTCACACTGGAGAGAAACCCTATCAGTGTAAACAGCGTGGAAAACTCTTTAGATATCCTCAAACCTTACAAACACATGAAAGGACTCACACGGGAGAGAAACCATATGAATGTAAGCTGTGTACCAAAGCTTTCATTTGTGTCAGTTCTCTTAGAAAACATCAAAGAACTTGTACAGGGGAAAAACCTTATCAGTGTAAGGAATGTGGGAAAGCGTTTAGTGTTCTCTCAAGCCTTCGAGTCCACAGTATCACTCACACTGGACATGGACCTTATAATGTAAGCAGTCTGAGGAAGCATTCATTTCTCCCAGTGCATTTCGAGTACATGGAAGGAGTCACAGTGGAGAGAATCCCTATGAATGTGAACTATGTGGAAAAGCCTACAAATATTACCATTCCCTACAAACACATGAAAGAAGTCATACTGGAGAGAAACCATATGAATGCAAGGAATGTGGGAAAGCTTTTAGATATTCCCAATCTGTTCGATACCAGGAGATGATTCACACTGGAGAGAAACCCTATGAATGTAAACAATGTAGAAAAGCCTTCAGGTATTATCAAAGTTTGCAAGCCCATGTAAGGACTCACATAGGAGAGAAACCCTATGAATGTAAGCAAGGTGGTAAAGCCTATAGATGTCACAATTCCTTAGAAACACATGAAAGAACTCATACTGGAGAGAAACCCCATGAGTGTGTTGGAATGTGGAAAAGTCTTCAGATGTTACCAACGTTTTCTAAGACATGAAAGAAATCCCACTGGAGAGAAATTCTATTAATATAAAAGTTGTAGTAAAATATCGAGATGTTCCAGTTATCTTCAAAAACATGAAAGCATTCACACAGGAGAGAAATCCTATGAATGTGAACATTGTGGTTAAGCCTTCATTGCTCATGCAACCATGCAAAGACACGTGAGAGTGCACACACAAGAAATATCATTTAATGTGAAGACTGGGAAAGTCTACTATCATCCCAGTTCCTTCTGAAGGCTTGAAAGGACTCATCGTGTAAAATTTCTTGAATTTGAAGTGTAGGAAAGACTTCAGTTGGCCCACATCCTTCAATGTGAAAACTCACACCAAAAAGAAATGTAAATGTATGTAGCATGAGAAACAATGTAAATATTCCAGAAAACTATGAACTTGAAAAGGTTTTATTAAAGTTTTAAATATATTATGTTCATTAAGCCTCTGCATACCAGTGGAATGCAGAATGTAAATTACTTTCCGAAGTGGACATCCTGCAAGTCATCTTTAAACAATAGTATATAATAATAATTAGTAATTATTCACTAAAGGAGTTAATATTTTGTTTCCATTTTGAAGCCTGTTGGGTCTGTAAGAGAAGTATTTCTATTATGCAATTAGGTTTAATTTTTTAAAAATAATGTTTTATTTGTTCTGTGTTTATTTATTCTGAGGGGCCACTGAAAAATGATAGTGTGGTATTTGTTGGGATTTTCCAATGACCTTGATGACAATTTCTGGATATTCCTGGTCCATTATACATTCTATCTTTATTAGATAGAAGTTCCTTTTTGGGAGGATGATGGGTAAGAGTCCTGTTCTGCTTTCCATGCTAATGAACAGTTAGAATAAATTTTTATGTTCTATAGTTTATGATAATAGTTCAATATGAATTATTATTTTCGTATTTGGATCCTTCTTTCTGACTAGTATTTGGTATCTGGTATTTGGTAAATAGACTTGACTTGTGAGCCTTGTGACATGACAAAGTAGGAGATATCTCTGTGGGTAATGTGAGGATCTAGATTTGCCAGACGACATCCCCTTTATGGTTCTGTGTTAGAGTTCATCAATAGCCTCACTTGCATGAGATTTTGAAGGTTAAAGTGAAGAAAGCATTAGTCAGATACTGGCTCCACTATACAGGGAGCGAGAAGAAATATAGAAGCTTTAAGAAGACCACCTTGCAGCCTCTTCTCCAGATTCTTTCCCTTGCCTAACCACCAACTGTTCGATACCTGTTTTCTTAGAGGTCTGGGTTACTAATGATAACCAGATCCACATCGAAGATCCAGGAGAATTTGTAATTTTCTATAAGGCCTCCTGTGTTCACTAGGAAACGAGGTGAGACTTTTGGGTGTAGGAGTGTTCTCTGATTCCCCTTTTCTCTAGATTTTATCTGTATATGGTCTAATTTGTATAGGAAACACTTTATGTTGTTAATAGTGCTAGTGAATATGTTTTTGTGATTCACCATGACAATTTGTATAGGAAATACTTTATGTTGTTAATAGTGCTAGTGAATATGTTTTTGTGATTCACCATGACAATTTGTATAGGAAACACTTTATGTTGTTAATAGTGCTAGTGAATATGTTTTTGTGATTCACCATGACAACTACAATGATGTAGTCAAAAGGTGCAAAATGAGTTTGTTTCTTTACTACATTGTACACAGAACCAGTGGCTCTGACTCACTCCTTCCATGTGAGTGTAAACACCATCTTCCTCTCAGGAAGCCTGTTTCCTATTGCAGCTGAATGTAATCCCTCAATATATTTTTAATTATGTTTGATTGTATGCGATTAAAAATACATTCCTTTTTTGTGAAAGGAGCACTTCTGTAGTTGTTTCATAGAAGTATTTTATTAACTGTTGAAGCCATCAAATGTCAACAAATACTGTGTTTTTCTTTATCTGAAAGGATATATTAAAATATCCCATTGTAACTATGGATTTTCAGATCAGTTTTGCAGTTTTGTCTATTATATGCTATGAGTCAATATTATCATGTGCATACAATTCAGTATTTTTTCTTCAAACTTTATCTCTTATTTTATAGTTACAGTTTTGTCATGAAACTAATTTCTCTTTTATTCTTTATAGCAAAAATGGAAATCACGTTTTCTTTCAGGGCCCTTGTGTTAGTCACTCCCAGGATCACACCTGTAGAGGAAGAGAGGGGTGTAATGAATTCCAGTAAAAATTACTGTAAACCATAAAGGAGTGTGATGTAACAGTTACCCAAAGGATAACTGGCAACTTCGGGGAAAACGAGGAACAGAGGCATGATTCCCACGAACCCTTTGAACACTTTCTCTTTCTCATCCTTTCCTTCAGTTCTGAGCTGCCTTTGCATTGAGGGCACAGTCTAATTGGCTTGTAAGTCCAGTTCAGAAACTCATTTTCTTTTTTGCAGTCCTCGGTGCCAATCCATTTGTTGGGGTCTGCTGGCTCAGTCCTTTCCTAAGTCCCCAGCTCCAAATTGGGAATTAGTGGTGGTGCACACTGGGCCTTCTCTTGGCCATGTTGCAGTGATATCTTTTTGGTTACTACTGGTATGTTGAGGTGCACATGAGGTAAAAGCTATTATTGGTAGTGGGCTTCTTGGAATCTGAAAGCCACAAAAATTGGTGGGCACGTGTCGAGCATTTAAAAGCTGTTACGGTGCTCACCACCTGACTCCAAGACTCCTATGTTAGGATAGGTTGGTCAGGGAAGAGGTTAGATTGACGTTGAGTCACCCACCAACCTCAGGAAAGTTTCCATGCAAGAAGGTACACTGTAAAACACCACACAATCTCCCACCCACCGGCACATCCCTCTTAGGTGTTAGTTGGGCTCTGAAAGACCCAAATGTGTAGCTAAAAGAAAAAAAAAGGAACACTTAAATTCCAAAGAGTCGAGCATACCGCCTCTGGCACACCTTATTTCATATGTAAGAGCTATGGTTCCAGAGTAATGGTAAAATCTTATTAAAAATCAGCCTACACTTACAATGGCCATAATGGGGAACATTCAATTAGACAAAATCAATTCCTTTTGGAAGTGTTGAAACTGAAAGTAAAGTTTCCAAAGTAAAATGCACAGAATGGGATACTTATCTTAATTGGTATGTAGAAGCTTCCCAAAGGCTTTAAGATTCCAAAACAGCTTTGTTAAAGTTTCATTGTAAAAGGCCAATAAAAATTAAAGACATGATAGATATGTAAAATAATACTTAAGCCACTCCCATTATACCCTCCTGAGAGTCCAAACATTTAAATCATTGGCTGAGAAAAATCAACGTCTCTTTTGTAATCAGGTGGGATATTGAACCAGAGATTATCTTTAAAGACCTTGTACAGATTCTTCAACATCAGCTTAAATACCAAATCTACCCTTGATGGGGGTCCCTCATATGAGTTCCTCTCAGAGTTGATTAAACTTTGAGAGGTATTCTGATAAACTGATATATTCCTTTAAACAGTCAAGGCGAAACTAAAATTAATGAAAAACCTTGCCAAATTCTGTTAGACATCAAAGCCTGAAGAAAAAGATCCTGGAAAAATAGGCAGGGGGTGGCTAACGATGAGAACCCTTACCAGTCAGCCATCCTGAATCTCTAGTGCCTGGCAGAAATAAGAAAATAAAATATCCTTTGCACCCTCTTTGAATACACTTATGTCCGAGGTGGTCATTAAGTACTGCCAGGAATATATATTGTTTGTCTCTTTTGATAACTAAGAAGGTATTTTAAAGGATTTTTTTAAAGTAGCTAACCTAATTGTAGTTACAGCTTCTGTGGGGAGTGTAATCATAACCAGCCAGTCTGGAATTTCCTCATCAGTACAGGCGAAGTAAGCCATCTGCTTAGACCCCTACAGACCCCCAAGGAGGGTGACCTTGCCTGAATCCACTCTTGGCTAATAACATCTTTGTCCAACAACCTGCCTTTAAAACCCTCTCCTTTTTCACACTTCTTCAGTGTGCCTATCTGTTTACTAAATGGGATACTGCTCAATTCATGAATCACTGAAAAAATCCAGTAAGACATTTAAAATGTACACAGTTGAATTTTGTTTTTTAACAAGGCAAATGGTGAATGATGAACTTTTGTTCATTCAAGAAAATCTGTGAAGATTTGTAAGGAACAGGAGAGTGTGTGGTATTTGTATCAACACTATTCTCTCCATAGCTCCTTCCAGCTTATGCTGGTGAAGACCCCACTTCAGACTACTTACTGCAGCCTAGACCATGTGCCAGCCTGTCACCTCAGCTCCCGCTCAGGGCTGACCTCCTGGGAGGAACGGGATTTCAGCATCTGAAGCCCTGGCCCCAGCTACCTGTGGCTGAGAACTGAGTGCTGGCTGAGAGTGCTCGAAGAGTTGTGGCACCGTTCTTTCAGTGCCCATAATACGTGGAACTGAGGCGATCCATTTGAAGCTGCCTACTGACGATACTGGAGTGCTGACTGGCCTTATTCCTGCTCAGGAGATGGCTATGAGTTACTCTTTTTTTTAAAGCCCTTTAATTTTTTTTATTTAAAAGCTTCATTTAAAAAAACTCTTAAAAAAAAAAAACTCTTGACACCAATTAATTTTCTTATTGAAGTAAAACACACAGCGCGAGACCTACACAACAATGTTCAAGTGTACCGTATTAACTATAAGCACAACATTGTACACCAGTTGTCTAGAGCTGCCCTGTGTGTGACAACACACTTTTTCTTGCTGATAATTCTCAAAATTATTGTTGTGACCTCTGTGAAAGGCGATTAGGAGTAAATTCATGTATTTAATGAAAATACAGCCTAGCCTGAAAAATTTTAAACATGAAAGTAAAACACAATCCACTGATGGAAGAAAATTATGCAAATCATGTATCTCATAAGGGACTTGAATAGAAAGTATCTAAAGACCTCTTAAAACTTAATTATAAAAAGTCAAATAACTCAATTTAAAGACAGCAAAGGATCTGATTCACATTTTTTTTGAGGAAGACATGCAAGCGGCTCATGAAAAGATCCCATTAGTCAACGAGGAACTGCAAACCAAAACCCCAGTGAGATACTACTTCATAACCACCGGGATGGCGAGAATCAAAAGGTGAGATAATAAATGCAGAAATATATGGAGAAATATGAAAACTTTATATTCACACTGATGTGAATATAAAATGGTGTAGTCATTTTGGAAAATAGTCTGGCAGTTCCTCAGAAAGTAAACCTAGAAATACCATATGACCCATTACTTCCTCTCGTAGGTATATGCCCAAGAAAAATGAAAGCATATCTTTGGACAAAAAACTTGTACATGAATTTTATAGCAACATTATTTATCATAGTCAGAAGCTGGAAACAATCAAAATGTCCATTAAGGCATGAATAGATCAAGAAAGTGTGATACATCCGTACAGAGGAATATTATTGGGTCATAAAAATTGTTACATACCAAAATTCAGCTGAGTGAATTTGGCGATTAATTGGTTTTATTCAGCCATTCACAAAAAACAGGCATTATCCCATGTTCTGAAGGGCTGTAGGGAAGGAAAGGCTTTTCAGGAAAGAAAAGATACTTTAGGCTTAAGACACCTTTCTGTGGGAGTCTGCGGGGCAGATCGCGTCACTAGTGGTGACTAGCAATTCAAAACTGACTGATCAAGATCATAGTCTTGAGATAGGCCAAAACTACAATTGGTTAGGTATTAAGTCTTTATTATTAAATATTGGCTTATTATTAAGCCCAGATATGGGGCTTAGCCTGAGTTACCCCATCTTGGGCCTGTTCCTTTTTTTTAAAGAATGAAGAATTGATATTAGCCACAACATGGTTGTACCTTGACAAAGTCATGCTGAGTGCATAGGTTGTTGGGGAAGAAAAGCTCAAGGTTCTTCTCACTGGTGCAATAATTAAACTGACATGAGATAGATAAGCAGAATATCAAATTTAACTTTGTATGCATGGGAACCCTTCATACATGAGAGGTTCAAGGATAAATAACATGAGGTATTACTATACTGTGTAATATATACTATTTAATACATATATTAAAACAGATCAAATGAGGTATGTATGACATCGAGCTAAAGAGTGGGGCAGTAGGTCTGGACATAAAGGCCTCTGTGGGTCCCCTCTTCTCATTTCCCAGCTTGTCCATGTGCTAGAGTGGGGGAGGGGCTCTTGAGAAAATTCTGCATGTGAGTATTAAATGCAAGGCTGCCTGCTCCAGGCAGTTGCAAGGAGACACTCCCTTGCTGATTCTAACAGCAACATCTGCAGAATTTGAACACATAAGCCAAGTCCACTGGAAATCTGAACCGCAGGTGGCAGTTCCTGCCTTGTCAGCCAGCACTGATATTCCAATAAACGCTTAGAGCTGTGTTTTTCAACTTTTGGCCATCTTCGGGGAATAAAGTCAGAAACTCTCCCTCAAGGCATTTCATGATCTGTTTTGGCACTGCTCTTAAGGGAATGTAACAGTAAGAAATGAATTTGTAATAGAAGAAAAGGGGAATCAAATCTTTCTTCAAAACTGAACACTAACATTTACTGGAAAGTGAACTCAAACAGCCCCAGAAACTTTGTCCACTAATGGGCGGGGGTGGGGTGGGGCGGCAGTTTATTCTTGTTCTCCAGATTTACTGCGTCTCAGGGTCAGAGTTAAAGCTGAAAGCTGATTTTGTTCAACCCCAAGCATTCTGTCCCCGGGGACTGAGGAGGAGCAGAAAAGAAAAACAGAAAGCTAGAGAATCAGCACAGAAATGTCTCCTTGGACCCTTGCAAGCTGCTACTTCATGTGTCTACACCCCAGCCTCTCTGCTACCATTTCCCCTTGAAAATTCCTGACCGCTTGTGTGTCAGGAGGATGGCGGTTCTCTAAGGCAGGAGCCTGCCACTCCCTCGTTTGCTAGCAAGTCAATAAACTATTCTTTCCTTTCCTCAAAACCTTGTCACTGTGTTTTGTGATTTGACCTCAGGGACGAGGAGCGGGTCTCGATATCAGGAGCAGCACCCCCGTACCCCGACCAAGTGCCCGCAGGGCCGCTCCTTCAGTGTCAAGAGCCCACAGGGCCGAGCTGCCAGGGACGCAGAGCTCCCGGCTTCCTCCTTGCTAGCCACAGGGGACTGTGCCGGCCAGGAGTGCCTGCTGTGTGGCGGGTCAAGCACAAGCCTCTAGAACTCCCTCCAAAGTACATGTTGAAAGCAGTACTGCCTTCCAGGAGAGGTTACAGACTGGAGTTAACACCAAGGACTTGGAAGGTGTCGGGGTGGTGATTTCCACAGACCCTTATTGAAGTCACTCACTTGGCCTACTCAGAAAACGGACGAATCTTGGAGATGACAGTGCATGATTATCACTGTAATCGGAGTGTCTCAAATTGCAGCTACTGTTCTCCTCCTATGAGTAAAGACCAGCAGGGCAGTTAGCTTTCAGCCGGCAAGGAGAGAAAACTGTCTCAGAGGCATATCAGACCTCCAGACTTAGGTTGTCATTTAGTCAGAAGGAACCTTCATCTCCTTTTCCTTCCAGAAGATGTCACACTGTCCCATCCCAGTGATGGTACTAGGCTGATTGGACCCAGTAATCGGGAAGTACAGCTCATCTAGGCATATTGATAGCACAGTCACGTGTCAGAAGGTGGGAAATAAATCCAACAAAAATTCAGGGACCTTTCATCTTAGAGAAGTTTCTAGAAGTCTATCGTGTGGGCATGCCAAGCTCTCCTAAGGTGATGAATAAGGTGCTGTATCTGAGCCCTCCTCCCCTCCACACACACACAAAGGGCACAGCAGCCTGGTAGACCACCTCGGATTTCAGAGGCAGCATAGACCTCATTTCCAGTGTGCTACTCTGAGCCATTTACTGATTGGTGTGAAAAGCACCTAGTTTGAGAGCAGCCTGGACCTTTGGAAGGTGGAAGGCAGGAGATGGCAACACCTGGATCTCCTCTCACTGCCACCCCTTCAAGGTGCAAACCTGAAAACGACCTAGCATGAGACTGACTTGCCCAGGATCACAAGGCCCAGACCCCGGCCTGACCTGCGTGGTGGTCCACGCTCCGTGCCAAGCCTGGCTGGCATTCTTCCGTCACTGAGTCTGTGCGACAGACACACGTGACACCAGCCCCCAGGAGCTGGAGGTGTCATCCATGTATCCCTGGGGATGTCCCTAGGGAGGAATGTCTGGCATGACCCTCCCTGTGCAGGTTGGGACATTGGGGAGCTCCTGGGAGGTGCTGTGGCTTCAGCAGGACAGGGAACTGGTGACAAAAAGCAGCCTGAGCTCAGCTCTTGTCTCGTCAGAGCTGGGACCCTGGTGTCATTGCCAAAGAGCGAGGGGAGGGCTCTGGTGGAGATCTGTGTACTCATGCATGGCAAGGGCCAGGCGGGTGGGCAGTCAGCAGCCCAGACGGGCATGTGGTCTGAATTCAGGGAGCAGCCCAGGAAATGGACCCTTGAAGAAGTGATGTCACTGAAGACACGCCCAGTAGAACCTGAATTGTGACCCGGACGGAACCCAGATTCTGGCGGCCGCAGACCCCAGTCCTGCTCACTTGACCGGAGGCGCTCGACAGAGCAACATGCGGTCTTGCTGTGCGGAGCCTTCTGAAGGCTTGGGAGTCACGGAAGCCGAGACGGAGAGTCCTCCTGCTCGCTCTGGGCGTTGGCTGAGAGAACACTTCCAACGCCTCTGTCTGTGTCTCCCGAGGAGCCCCGAGGTAACACAGGGCAGCCCAGAGCGGGCCCCTCCAGGGCCAGGCCACTGTGGGAGCCATCCCGGGCTGACCTTTTCCCCCGGCTCCTTGTGTGTGTGCAGTGGGCGTGGGGCTTGGGGGGACTGAAGGCTGGGGAGGAGGGAGCGGTGAGTGTCACAGCTCTGGTCTCATCATTCAGGACATGGAGGTGAGTGTTGGGACCAGGTACTTCCACCCACATGTTAATCCTGAGCCCAGGGGGTGTCCTCTCCTTCCCTCGAGGGACTGGATGTCTAGGCAGATGGCCCTGTGTGCCTGATCTCAGGGACAAGGGTTGGGTTCCACATGGCCCCCTGCGGGGAGGTCCACGCAGCCCCCGGTGCCTCCTATCCCGCTACCAGGCTACGGCTTTGAAGAGCTCCACCCTGGGGAGCGAGGAGGAGCCGATGGATGGATTTACCTACTCCATCTCCCTGGACCTGGGGCACGCTGCCTACACCCCAGGACCCCATTCCAAGCCTGGTAACCTGCCAGGACCCTCCCAGGGCTGCCCCATGAGATTGGTCGAGACCCACTCCAGACGGCCTGGAACCTCGCTCCCGGGGGCACCCCGTGCCTCTCCTTGCTTGCATCCCAGAGGGCTGGGGGCTCTCGGGTGAGCGCAAACCTCCCTTGTCCTGGTGGTTCCTGGGTTTCCCACTGACTATCTCCCTGCTGCCCCCCTCAGCGTGAACCTGAGCCATCTGCCCATGGGACTGAGGTCCCCAAGCGCAGGGTTCCTCGGACAGGCGTGAGGAGGGAGGGGAGAAAGCGCACGGGACGCGTGGAACCAGCTCCAGACACCAGCCGGAGCGCTCCCAAGGCCACCCTCCCTCCCGAGGACGCTGACCAGCCCACACGTGTGAAAGAGAAGCAGGGGCTGTTCACGGCAAGGTCATCTTCAGGGGCAACCCTCAGCCGGAATGCTTCTTGGCCCCTACTCTCTGCAAAGGATGCTGACCAGCCAGCCACGGGCCAGCGGCTCCCCCGGTGAGCATCCAGCCCCTCCTCGGCCCAGACGGGCCTCTGCCCACAGCCCGCGGTGTCTTGAGCTTCCCCACGTGTCTGAGCCTCAGCGTGCTCCTCTGACGGGCAGGGTGGCTGGCGATCAGCCCGTTAGGGTGCCCGTGGGGAACACGGGAGGAGCTTAGAGGGGCTCCCCTGGTGCCTGGCAGTGCAGAAAGGACTGCCGGCCAAGCTGGGCCACTTTGGGGCTTACTTCTCTGTACCCGATGAAAAGCCTTAGGCCTCACCCATCAGTGGCCTGGAGCCTGGCTCATTTGGAAAAGCACATGGGAAGCAGCCTTTTGGAATGGAGGCTCACGATTCCCTGTGGCTGTGCCCGGTCCTTGTCCTCATCATGGCCACACGAGGGACCTCTGGGGACAGCAGAGGGGTACCTGGGAAGGTTCGGGTAGGACTACCTTCAGTCACAATAAGTATGCGGCACCCACTTTGTGCAGACCCTTTGGGGTCACTTAGCATAACTGAGTGAAGGAAGCAGACACAGTACTGGGACCCCGTCCCGTGTGGAGTCGGGCAGTCACTTCAGGCGTCATCCGCAGGTCACAGCCGGGAAGCATCACGGGCGATACCCTCACCGCCTCCTCATGTAATGGGGGGCATGACGAGGGGCCAGAGGAGGATCTGAGAAAGTGAGCGTTCACTGGGCCAGGAGGGGGCACTGCCTGTGTGCACAAAGTGGGTGGAGGAGGCGTGTAGGCCTTGGGGCAGGGGGCGCACAGCAGAGCCCAGCAGGTCACTCATCTTCGGGATCCCACGGGCGGGCTGACGACTGGGGACTTCCTATTCGGGAGGATGGGAGAGGATGGGGTCCCAGGACAGACGCGCAGGGTCAGGAAGGGGGAGGGGCAGGTGCCTGGACAGGCAGGGGAGTGCACAGCGGCCAGGCCCACACAAGGGTGGACTCGGAGGGCAGTGTGGCTGGAAAGACCAGGCTTCTCACTCTGCCACCCGCCGGCCTTCCCCCAGCCCCAGGATGGGACGGGATAGGTGCCTTGCCTGGGAGCTCGAGCATGTGCCCTGTACCATCGATGCCAGCCAGCTTTCATCCACCCTGGTGGACCAAGTCCTCCACCACTTGGTCCAGGAGGAGCACCTGGGGCCCACGGTGGCAGAGCTGGAAGGTGAGGGTCTGCGGCCAGAGGACCATGTAGGGTGGGCTTCCCGGACTGGGGTTCCCTTCAAGACAGTGAGGGAGGGCTCTTCTGTCATTGTAAGGTACGGGGAATCAGGCCCGGGGTGACCATTTCTCTGTGTCCTGCTCCAGACCCACGGCAGAAGCAGCTGGCTCCAGAGACACGGGGAGGGCCGGCTTCGTGCCTAGAGCCCGTCCAGGAGGTCCCCGAGACCCCTGTGCTGGAGCGACGGGAGGTGTCACCTGCCTCAGCCCCTGCAGAGCCAGAGGATGTCCCAGCAGTGGCCTCAGCCCAGGGGCCAGGCCCTGAGCTGGAGCCCCATGAGCCCGCGGGCCTGGGGCCCAGGGCACTTGGTGGAATGGCACCAGGCGTGGCAGAGCCAGGTCCAGGTCCAGAGCCCACCAGCCCCTGTGCTGCGAGCCCCTGGGACATCCCAGGAGTGGTCTCAGGCCGCGAGCTGGAGCCCCGTGAGTCCTCAGGTGCGGGGCCCATGGCACCTGCAGGAATGGCACAGTGCCTGGCAGAGCCAGAGGTGGTCCCAGAGCCCACCAGCCCCTGTGCCATGAGCACCCCGGATTTGCCGAGGAAGAGGAAGCGGGGCATCCTGGTGTTTGCCCCACGCCTGGTGGCCGAGCAGCTGACCCTGATGTGTGCGGTGAGCGGAGCGGGCTCCGGGGTCAGGGGTGGGCCTTCCCTGTGTCACGGGCTGCCCCAGACCTGCCGTCCCGACGTGGACTCCTGTGATCTGGGCACACGTCCCAGCTTCCCCACGGATTCACCATGTGCCCTGAGAGACTCTCCTCACCCCCAAGCCCTCCCTAACCACACGGGGACAGTAGGGCCGGCCCTTAGGGATCCCTGCCTGGGAACAGGGGCACCAGGGGCACAGCTGGATGACACCTCTTGTCATCCCCAGGAGCTGTACAGTAGGGTTGAATGTGGTGAATGCAAGGTCTACGTAGAGAGACAACCACTGAGGGAAGCCATTGCGCTCCTGGCCCCCAACATCCTTAACGTCATCAAGCACTTTGGTACCACGTTTCATTTGGTCATCTCCTCCTGCCTCGGGGGCCCGAGCACGACCACCCAGGACAGGGCCCGAGTGGTGGAGTTCTGGATCCAGGTGGCCAAGGTCTGTCATGGGACGGCCCCCGGGGTCCCCTCCTTCGCCAGCTCTCAGGATGGGTGCCTGCGGTCTGCCCTGCATGGTCCCTGGGCCCTCCTGCCAGGGGCGTGCGGACCTGGACTCGCAGACCCCGGGGGTGGGACAGCCATCCCTGGCCCCTTGCTTGGGTTGAGCCACAGTCCTCCACCCAGGAGGGCTGCTCAGCAGGTACCAGGTGTGCTGGGCTCCCTGGGTGTCTGTCTCCTTAAGGACAGGAGTTCATGGGGGGCCAGAGCAGAGAAGCCGGCCACACTCTCAGCTCTGTCTTCCCTCCCAGGAGTGTCTGGCTCTCAGAAATTTTGAGTCCTTCCGTGCCATCATCTTCGCCCTGCAGCGCCCTCCTGTACGTCGCCTGGAGAGCACCTGGGGACAAGTTTCCTGGTGGGTAGTCCTGTCCCTGGGACCAGGGCACCTGAGTGGACAGGGACACCCCTACATCTTGCAGTGTCCCTCAGTGGGCTGGGACATCCTGGGAGGCGGCAGAGCCTAGGGGCGGGGATGGTGGGCTCTTGGGGCCCGCTGTGGATTAGGCCACGGGTACCCCTGCAGGAATCAGTTTCCTGCAATGTCAGGTGTGGGGTGAAGCCCATTGGAGATCTGGAGCTTGTGCTCTGCAGCAGGAGGTCTCTGCCCCAAGGACAGCGACCTGGCCCAAAGCACATTCGCCCCCGGGAGAACTGGGAATGGAGGCCCTGGGTGGAAACATGCAGCCCCCTCCAAAGGCCACGGATTCCCCAGGGCTCAGGGCCATGGTGGAAAGCCTCCTGCGGGCTAGTGGGCCTTGTAGGATCCCCAGGAAAAGGGGTCGGCCCCGAGACTCTCTGCCTGCTGGCCATGTATCTACCTCCTCCTCTCCCCTCCCCGTAGGAAGAGCTCCTGGATCTACAGAAAACTTAAAAAGAGGAACAAGGGGCTCAAAGGGAAGCAGCTCCTCAAGGTAAATGGGGGCTGGAGGTCTGGAACGGAGGGGTTCTTTGGGCAAGTCCTCTGCCACGCTGTGGCACAGCTTTGGGGAAGACTCAAGGAGTGTAGGGTGAGCGGGGGAAGGTGATGTGGAAAGTAGGGTCCCCCAGGCCCATGAGGGCCTCGTCTGTCTCCCTCCCTGGCTCCACTTGGCTGCGGGCCTGGCATCCAGTGAGGACCCAGGGGACAGACCCCTGGTCAGGGTTGGGGATGGCATGGCGTCAGCAGCAGGGTTGGGGCCTGTGGCTGAGCAAGGTCGGCTTCTCCCCTGGGTCCCCTGAGCCTGTCACGGCCCCTCTGTGGCCTCGGGCTCCCCATGTGCACATGGAGGGTTCCCGTCAGCCTGGCGGGGGGGCCTCCCAGGTGAGCAGGGTCCAGGGAGCACAAGACGCGCTTCAGCTTTGTGCACCCCCCTGGTCATGTGAGGGGAGCCGTGCTGATAGCCGGGTGACAGTGAGTGCTCAGGGCACCCTGGGAGGCAGAGGGACCTCCCCTGACCCTCTCAGGGCGGTGGCCATGGCCCGAGGACCCGAATGAGTATGAGTGTGTGCTGGAGCTGGGGTCGCTCTGGGCTGAGAGCCTGCTGGAGGTGGGGATAGCGTAGGTGCCAGGGGGCTCGGGCAAGGCATCCATCCACCACGGTCTGGCTGTGGGAGGCACGTGGGAGGGGAGCAGGAGCACCTGAGTGTCGTGCACCTTGCAGGAGGCGAGGGCCATGGTGAGGCAATGGCCACAGTCCCCCAGGGCATCCCAGGATACGAAGCAGCAGGTGAGAGTGGGGTGGCCAGGGTCATGGCGGTGGGGTGACCCTGCACCTGCTCCTGGTCCCACCAGCTCTGAACTGCCAGCTCCGGTGTGACCAGAAGGAGGGCGAGAGCAGCTGGGTACAGGGGGAAGTTGGAGGACAGGTGCCAGGCCCACAGGGCCTGGGATTGGCCAAAAGCCAGCCCTGGGAGGGCCCGGGAGGGGAGAGCAGGGCGAAGGGAAGGGGGGAGGCCGCACAGGGTGATCCAAGGGAGCTGGGGGCTGCGGGTGTGGGGTTCAGGGGAGGCTCTGTGGGCGCCCCTGAGGCAGGTGGGGACTCATCACCTCCCCACCCCGGTGGCACAGGGCATGATCCCGCCGCTCGGACTGATCCTGTACGACGCCTTAGAGAAACAACAGGAACATCATGTGGACGTGAGTGACCCGGCAGGGCTCAGGGGGGCAGGATGGTGAGCTTTAGGGAGGAGAGAGCCCTCAATGAGCCCGGACCTCTCAGCACCAGCCACCCCCATCCTGAGTCCCCCCCGCTCCACCCCAGGACCTGGCCTTCTTCGACAGGAATACCAGAAGGACCCACCTAAAGCCCGGTCCTGGCCCCAGGGCAGGCGGGGCTGAGGGCTCCAGGGGGCAGCATGTGGGCAGGACTGGTCTCCCCATCAGGTCCTGCCCTGGGGGAGGGATGCTGCTCCTTCAGGGCAGGAAGCACATCGGGGGGCTGGTAGTGCCTTACCGCCTGAGGCCTCAGCTCCCCAGTGCAGTTCCCGCTTCTCGGTAGCCCCGAGCCTGGGCCAGACCCAGGTGCTGTTTCTGGGCAGGCCTGCCCCTTGGAGGGCCCTGGCGGTCCTACACCTTGAGAAAGGGTGGGGACGTTCCGGCCTCATTCTGGGCTCAGGGGGCTGTTTCCGATGTACTTTGGCTGCCTTGCTGTCTTCCAGGGTGATGGTATAAAATAGAGAGAGTTGAGTGCCCAGCCATGAAAGGTGAGGGACGTAGTCAAGACCCCCTGGGCAGGACCTTGTCCGGGCCATGCCCTGGGTCTAACGTGTGTTGAGAGAGTTAAGACACGCAGAGCTCAGGACACTAAAGGCTTTGTTAGGTGGGGGATGGGGTGGCATCAAGGCCGCATTCCTGGAGGAGGAGCTGGACACCCAACAGTGGGAACAGGCAGGGCTGGATGGCATTGGAAGGAAGGTGGGTTTCCGTGAGCAAAGATCCGGGACCACCCCAGTGCCCCACTCCTCACCCCCTCCTCGTCTGCATCCTGTCCTTCCTCTGCCCCAGATCACTGACTTCCTAGAGGAGATCCTCACATACAAGTTCCTGGCCAGGCAGTATGACCTGGAGCCCAAGGAGCACTTCCTGTCCTTTTTCCGGACAGTGAAGCTCCTGCGTGAGGACCAGAGGTGAGGCTGCCAGGAGTGGGGTGTGGGCTGTAGCTGCCGGCAGGCTCTGGGGGAAGGGTCCCCTGCCATGTGGCTCCAGGGGCTCACAGGTGTCCCTCTGTCCTGCAGCTACGGCCTGTCCTACCACCTGGAGCCCCCAGGCCAGAGGGCAGGCAGAAAGGGACTGTTACAGTTCTTCAGGTCCCGCAAGATTTAAACTTACGGGCCAGGGCCAGGTGAGTTTCTGGGCTGGGGCAATTGGCAGGGGGTGGGCTGTTCCCCAGCCTTAGGGAAGCTTTGGGCCCTGCTGGGTGTGGGGGCGTCCTAAAGACCGGTGCGGCTGCAATCCCGCTCCACTCACCGATCGGTTGTGCCAGACTGAAGGGTGGTTCCCTGCCCCCTCTGGGACCCAGTTTCCTCCTCCGTGAGTAGGTGACACTCAGGAGCCTTCCCGTAACAGGGACTCCCTGGGTGCTGGTGATTGACAGGACCCTCCGCACAGGGCCCAGAGCCCAGAGGGCAGTGGGGACGGGGTGGAAGCAGGATAATGGGGGGAACCCGGGATAACCTGCCTCTTCTGCTCACCCGCGTGGCCCTGTAGCTGCTGTCATCGGGCCCTCGGCCCTGCTGGTGTCCTGGCTGCATGTGGAGGAGGGCTTCTTCCCCTTCGGGCAGGCGGCACCCGGCGCCCCAGGGCCCCAGTCTGCCTGCTGCTCCTCCTCCTCCCGCTGCTCATCCGGAGCCTCTGCCGGGGCAGCTGCTCTGGCACCTCCTCCGTCGGCCGACTCGGGCAGCTCCCCAGGCTGCCGCTGCATCCTCAAGGACCCATATGTAGCTGCGGCGCACCTGGCCACCTTTGTGCTGTGTCGTCCCCTCTGCTTGTGGCCCGTTGGACAGAGGCGAGCTGCCCCACCGTGTGGAGGATGTTCCCCTTCGTGCAGGTGGCGTCCCGCCGTGACACCAACTCCTGCCTGGGTGCCGTCATCCACCGAGTCGTAGCCACAGGGTTCCACGAATAGGTGGGCGCTGTCCTCACCAGGCCCGGCCTTTCCCGGGATGGACATAGACACGGTGCAGTGCTGCGTGGGACCACGGCCTCCTGATGCCCAGCGGAGGCATCCGAGGATGCAGGGGTGCCCGACTGTTGCAGGGTCCCGGGGCTTGCTTACAGGGGAGCCCCCTGTACAACTTCCTCCCCTCATCCCTGAGAAATAGCCTCCCCAGGCGCAGTGTGGTCTGGGTGTTGTCTCTGAGGTTTATGGTTCCTGGGGGTTGGGGTCATACTTGTGCAGAATGTAATAAATGCTGAACGGATTGCCACCACACTGCTCTTTCTTCTCAAAGCTCTGCCCCTCCTGCGGACTTCGTGTGCCCCAGCCCACCCCACCCCAGCCCTCAAACTCTCTGATGCAGGGGGGCCCTGACCTCCGCCAGGTTGTCCTCCATCCTCTGTCCTCCCCCCGTAAGGTGCTGAGGAAGAGCGGGGTGCTCTAAGCCCGAGGGTGGCACACCTCGGCAACACTGGGGAGGGCTGTTCAAACAGAAACTGAACCTTGTTTCCTGTCACCTATAGATTATGATCAGACACCGAAACTTGTTGATTAGAAGCCCCAGGGTGTCTTTTCAAGTCTTGAACACCACGGCAGATGTACCCAAGTAGATCCCAGGGCTGCAGGGCGCCAGTGTAGCACTGTCCCATCTAATCAGGCACAGCTGCTCCACACATTCCAGAAAATTCGTTTGCGAAAAACTTTGAACTTGGTCTCTCAAAGCACCTCCAAGAGGTGCATGCCTTCCACTGGGGGGGCTTTGTCTGAGCCCACTTTCTCCACGCTTCACACCTCAGAGCACCCCCCAAAGCTCCCGGGTTCCCAGTCCTCCCCCATGGTGCCCCTCAGCCGCCCATCCCCAGGCCAGGCTGGTGTGAGGCCCCTGGTGTCCCGCTCCTGGGTCCTGGCTGAGAGGCCTCACGTCTGCGACAAAAGGCTTGGGAGGCTGAGCGGAGGCACTTGGCTCTGATTCTCCCCACACGCTCCCCCAGGACTCTCAGGATGTGTTCACCCTCCCAGGAGGGGAGGCCTGGCCTGGAGGGGAGCTCCAGGATCAGCACAAACACCCCCTTGGGGGGCTCCAGGATGGAGAGTCTCCAGGCCTTATGCTGCAGGTGGAGCCCCAGATTGGGACTGGGGAAGCAGACGTGGGCCCTCCTGACAGCCTCAGGTGACCAGGTGACAGGAGGTAAAATCGGGACACCCAGGCCACCCTGCCCTCCTTCCCCTGGCCCTGCCCACAGCACCCTCAGAGCCATCTGCCTACACGGTGGTCCCAAGGGACGACCTCAGGCTCCCGGGCCACATAGGGAGGTAGGTTTGGGCAGGAGGAGGGCACACGGGCCCCTGGCAGGGCTGTGGCACAAGTCAGACCTGTCATCCGCATGGCCCACCAGCCTCAACCTGACACAGAAGAGCTTCTGGGCCCCGAAATAAAGCAGCAGCCCTGGGCCTGCTGGGTGCTCACTGGGTCAGCGGTCCGTCCTCTCCCAGTGTGTGCAGGGGCTCCAAGCACAACACAGCCTGGGCTGCTGGTGCTGGGCCACCAGGCTCACACGGCTGTGGGCTGCAGCGCACCTTCCCCACCCGGCGTGTGCTAGGGAGGTGGCAGGGCCCTCTGGCCTCTGGTGCGCTACTCTGCACCCAGGCACAGGCTCTGGGGGCTCCCCGTCTTCGGGCTCTTCAGAGAAGCTGATGATGGAGTTCTTGTTCACAGGCTCAGAGAATGAACTTTGCAAACACTCAAGGTAGGAGAGCATGTGCGAGGCTTTTATTTAGAGAGAAAGCAGAGGACAGAGCTCCTGGCTTGCCCCTGCCCGGAGGGGACAAGATAGCCCCGGGGTGATGCGCTGTCTAGGGGATTTATAGGCAGGTGAGAGACAAAGAGCCAGGGATGCAGACCTGCTAAAGGGTCCCCGAATGCTTATCTTTGAAGAGACACTAAATTTCTTATCAGTCTTCCAGATTATTTTGCTTACTTGCCAGTATTACTTGCCTACATTGCGTATCATTTGAATAGGGCTAGAGGAAGAAAAGCAGCATCTGGGTAAAGTTAAAGAAAATAAGCTGGGCCTTTTATCAGGCTACGGTACATTTTACAATAACCTCCTTTAATTGACACAATGAAGACATGGGCTATGCTGCGGTCTTTTCTTACGTGGGGGATATTCAAACATTTCAGGCCAAGTTACTCCTGGATTTTTGGTTTTAATTAATCCCACACAAGAATGCTTATATTACTTTAGAGAATGAATGTGACTGACTTTGCTTACTTGTCTAATATGGAGTTTCAGTAGGGGTTTTATTCCGGAGGCCCTCACCCTGCTCTGTCTGCACCCACGGTCCCTGCCTCACCAGCACCGAGGCTCCGCGGCTTCCCTCCCCAGCTGCCATTCCCTCCTAGTTCCTCCTCCAGGCTTCCCTTCCACACTCCCCAAGCTCTCTGATCCCATGCTCGCACCCCTCTCCCCCCGCCCTCCCAGCCTTCTCCTTCCCCCACCCCTCCCCTGGGCTGGGACTCCTGTTAGGAGGGCGTTGTGCATTTTTCTCGGTTCTTGTCCCCGCCGCTGCAGCAAAGAACTGAAACGCAGAGACACAGCAGTGAAGTAGAGTAAAAGTTTTATTTACGGAGAGAAAGTGCACACTCAGAGAGAGGGGAGTGTGGGCTACCTCAGAGAGAGGCGCATTGAAAGGGTGGGGGTTGCCCCTTGGAAGGATTTTTTCAGGAATGTGACAAAGGGCTAGGGGTGTGGACCTGTTAAGTGGTCTCAAGATGAGACGTGAAGTTTCTTATCAGTCCTCTGGGTAATTCTGCAAAATTAGCTTAACACAAGAAATGCACTGCTAGGATTCCCTCCAGGAGAGCAGCTTCCTGGTTGAGGAGCATATCAGTTAAGACTGCCCTCCCTGCCTCCAAGGTCGGCTGAGTTACTGTATGTTCGCTAAAGACTGTGCTAAGTGTGGATAAAATGAAAGTTCCTGTGGCCAGGATTCTCACCTGGGCCTAGTCAGCTAGCTCACCACTCATGTGGGCAATAGGTTGCTACTGACTCTATATAAAAGAGCTCCCACCCAGTGCTCTGGGTGACACGGTGACACAGCTGCGAGGCTGCAGGAGAGCAGAGCAGAGGCTGGAGCGGTGGCAGCGCTGAGGTCAGAGGCCCAGAGGATGGCTGTGTGGGATGGCTGTGTAGGCAGGGAGGCCCAGAGGCAGAGACCCGCTTGCTGCATGCAGATTCGCTCTGATTGGGTGGGATGTTAGGGACTGACCTGCCACAGTGGAAATAAAGTTGGGTATAACCCTTTCACCCCAAGAACATTTTACTGTCATTTCTTTGGTCACATTGAATCCATAGCAAACTTACCCAGTGTTGAAACCCATTGGCAGGACATTAAAATTCTTACTTCTTCACTTCCTGGGTTTTCAAATGCAATCTTAGCTTTAAGATAGAATCTTTCCTGTCTTTACTCTGCTGTTTATGGCTGGGCTAGCTTGCTAAGTGAACTGTCCAGTCCGCAAATTACTTGATTAGGGGATGGAGGAGGAAAAACCGCATACAGGTAAAGGTAAAAAAATAAGCTGGGCCTCTTAGCAGGCTAAGTGAGTCTTACCATGATGTGATTTACTAAACACAATAAAGACAAGGGTATGCCGAGAGACCTTCCTTTATCTGGGGAATACTCAAGCATTCCAGGCCAGTTACTCCTGGCTTTTTGGACTTTTAACTGATCTCACTGAAGAATGCCTATATTCTTAGTTTGCTATTTTTACCCTAGAGAAGGGACAAGCAGAAGGTGCCAAAGAGCCCCGTGCACCTTATTAAGAAGTGCAGACTCTATCTCATATGCAATACAGGGTCAGAGAAGGATTTTGAGCAGCGAAATATGATCACGTTCTTATAGGTAGGTCATCTACAGTAGTGAGGGGAAAGAATTTAAGTGGGAGGCACTGAAGGATTGGGTGTCAAGTAGGAAGCCACTGCACAGCTTAGGTGAGAGACGGTGAGGGCTTGGAAACCCAGTGTGGTGGTGAGAACTGAGAGGAGACACAGACGTGAGAAAGAACAACGTCATTGGAACCGGGCCTGACTCGCTATGTGCAGGATGGAAGGCGCAGCCGTCTCCCGGGTTTCTTCCTGGGATGGCTGGGGAACAGGTACCGATACTGGTAAGAAAGTTGTGGGCAGAGGAAGATAATGGACTAAGTTTGGAAGACTTTAGGTTTGGGATACTTGTGAGTAACCTAGGAAGAATTAATATTGTCAAAATGGTAATCCTACCTAAGGCAATCTACAGATTCAAATGCAAACCCTATCAAAATACCAACAGCATTCTTCAATGAACCAGAATCAATCCTTCTGAACTTCATAGGGAAACACAAAAGACCCCGAATAGCCAAAGCAATCCTGAGAAGGAAGAATAAAGCCAGGGGGATGTCACTTCCAAACTTCAGATCTTAGTAGATCTTCATAAAAAGTCAAGATCTACTACAAAGACACAGTAATCAAGACAATTTGGTACTGGCACAAGAACAGACCCACAGACCAGTGGAACACAATAGAGAGTCCAGATATTAACCCAAACATATACGGTCAATTAATAGACGATAAAGGAGCCATGGGTTTATAATGGGGAAATGACAGCCTCTTCAACAGCTGGTGTTGGCAGAACTGGACAGCTACATGTAAGAGACTGAAACTGGATCATTGTCTAACCCCACACACAAAAGGAAAGTCAAAATGGGTCAAAGACCTGAATGTAAGTCATGAAACCATAAAACTCTTAGAAAAAAACATAGGACAAAATCTCCTGGACAGAAACAGGAGCAACTTCTTCATGAACATATCTCCTCAGGCAAGAGAAACAAAAGCAAAAATGAACAAGTGGGACTATATCAAGCTGAAAAGCTTCTGTACAGCAGAGGACACCATCAACAGAACAAAAAGACATCCAACAGTATGGGACAATATGTTCATAAATGACAGATCCGATAAAGGGTTGACATCCAAAGTATATAAAGAGCTCACGAACCTCAACAGACAAAAAGCAAATAATCCATTTAAAAAATGGGCACAGGATTAGAACAGACACTTCTCCAAAGAAGAAATTCAGACGGCCTACAGGCACATGAAAAGGTGCCCACATTGCTAATCATCAGAGAGATGCAAATTAAAACCACAATGATACATCGCCTCATACCAGGAAGGATGACCACTATCCCAAAGACAAACAACAAATGTTGGCGAGGATGTGGAGAAAGGGGAACTGTCTTACACAGCTGGTGGGAATGTAAATTAGTTCAACCATGTGGAAAGCAGTATGGAGGTTCCTGAAAAATCTCCAAATAGAAATACCATTGACCCCGGAATTCCACTCCTAGGAATTTACCCTAACAATGCAGCAGCCCAGTTTGAAAAAGACATATGCACCCCTGTTTATCGCAGCAGAATTTACAATATCCAAGAAATGGAAGCAACCTAAGTGTCCCTCAGTAGATGAATGGATAAAGAAGATGTGGTACATATACACAGTGGAATATTATTCAGCCAGAAGAAGAAGAAAATCCTACCATTTGCAACAACATAGATGGAGCTAGAGGGTATTATGCTCAGTGAAATAAGCCAGGCAGAGAAAGACAAGTACCAAATGATTTCACTCATCTGTGGAGTATAACACCAATGAAAAAAAAACCTGAAGGAACAAAACAGCAGCAGACTCACAGAACCCAAGAATGGACTAACAGTTACCAAAGGGAAAGGGACTGGGGAGGATGGGTGGGAGGGGAGGGATCAGTGGAAGAAAAGGGGCATTACTATTAGCAGACATAATATAGGGGGGCCACAGGGAGGGCTGTACTGTACAACACAGAGAAGACAAGTAGGGATTCTATAGCATCTTACTACGCTGATGGACACTGACTGTAATTGGGTATGTGGGGGGGACTTGATGATGGGGGGAGTCTAGTAAACATAATGTTGCTCATGTAACTGAAGCTTGATACCAAAAAATAATAATAATAACAACTTCATAAAAAATTGGAAAAAAAGATTATCGTTTAAATTTGAAGGAGGGATTAAACAATTTCTAGATAAGCAAAAGCTGAGAGAATTTAGCTCCCACCAACCATCTCTACAGTGTATTTTCGAGGGACTGCTACAGATGGAAGTGTTCCTAACATTAAATAGCTGTCACTAGAGGTAACAAAAGGGGATAGACAAAGAGTACAGAATATGACACCTAATATATAAAGAATGAGGAGGGAAAATTAAAAAAACAGCCTCCCTTAGATTGTTTGTAATAGCATACTTAACTGAGTTAAGATAGATTCTTAGATAGTAAGGAAGGTACCCTTGAACCTCCCACGGCTGACCCAGGAAGAAACAAAACCTGAACAGACCAGGGACCGGCAAGGAAACTGAATCGGGAATCCCCAACGGCAAGGACGACAGGCACCTCGGGAAAACACTTCTAATTCCGAAGGCGCGGCCTCCGGAGGCCTCTCCCCCCGCCGCCCCGCCGCGGGTCCCGCCTGACCCCTCAGCTCGCCCGCCCCTCGCCCTCGAGGCCGCCGCCGAGGACCTCCACACGCGGCAGGACACCCTCCGGCCTCCCGCCTACGCGGCCCCCGGACCCCCGTCCCGAGCGGCGGCGGCAGGGCGGCGGCGCGGCCCCCGGCCGGGCCCACCACCCGCGTCGGCCGCTCCGGGCCCTCGGGACCCGCGCCGCCCCCTCACCGGCTTCCCGCGCCCGCAGGCGGAGGCACAGGTCCCCGCGCCCCGTCCGGGCCCCGCCGCGCCGCGCGGACACGTACCTTCCGGCCCGCAGAGCCGTCGCTGTCGCCTTCACCCCTGAAGCGGGGCCCGCCCGGGACGCTCGGCCGCAGGTCCGCCGGGAGGAAGGCGCAGCCGAGCACAGCGCGTGTCCACCCTCACGCGGTGTCCGCGGGGCCCGCTGTGCGGACGGGACGGCGGCCCGGAGCATGGACGGAGCCGCGGGAGCTGCCTCTGCCTAGGGCGCTCGCGAGGCCACCGACTCTTGAATGTGGCGGCGGCGGCGCCTGCAGCTACTCGGCAGCCGCCGGGCTCACTGGTTCCGCGCGCTCGCCCAATGGCTGCCTGCTCCGCGGCGCCGCCTTGCTTACTGGCCACGAGTGCCGTCAGTCGGAGGCGGGCCTGCGGGCGACCTGCGCGCTCACTGGCCGCGAGGGCCGTCAGGCGCGGGCTGTCACTTTCTTCGATATACTTTCTAATTTCTCATGAGACGTCCCACGCGTCAGTTTTTTTTAAATTAATTTATTTAGGTGTCCTTAATACGCAATCACATGAGCAACAATGTGGTTACTAGATTCCCCCCATTATCCAGTCCCCCCCACACACCCCATTACAGTCACTGACGATCCGCGTAGTGAGACGCTGTAGAGTCACTACTTGTCGTCTCCGTGTTGTACCGCCCTCCCCGCGCCCCCCCCTGCCTTCTGTGCGCTGATCCTGCTGCCCCTCATTCCCCTTGTCCCTCCCTCCCTCCCCACCTACCCTCCCGAGTCCCTTTCCCTCTGGTAACTGTCAGTCCACTCTTGGGTTCTGTGCGTCTGCGGCTGTTCTGTTCCTTCAGTTTTTGCTTTGTTCTTATGCTCCACACGAGTGAAATCATTCGGTGCTTGTCTTTCTCCGCCTGGCTTATTTCACTGAGCGTAATACCCTCTAGCTCCGTCCATGGTGTTGCAAATGGTAGGATTCATTTTCTTCCTATGGCTGAATAATATTCCATTGTATACATGCACCACATCTTCCCTTATCCATCTATCTACTGAGGGACATTTAGGTTGCTTCCTTTTCTTGGCTATTGTAAATAACTCACCTGTTATTAAGTTATTTAATTTTCAAGGGATTGGGGATTTTCTAAATATCTTTCTATTACGGATCTGTGATTTAATGCACTACGGTCAGAGGTCAGAGAACAAACATATTTTGTATGACTTCAATTCTTTGAAATTTAGTTCAGTTTTGTGACCTATGTGATCAATATGTTATATGCTCCTGAAAATTCTGTTGTTGTGGAGTGGAATGTTCTATTAGTGTTACCTAGATCTAGTTGGTGGATACCATTCAGTTTTTCTGCATCTTTGCTGTTTTTTATCTACTTGTCCTATCAGTTACTGAGAAAAAAAGTGTTGACATATCCAAGTAGATTGATGGACTTGTCTGTGCTTTCCGTTTAGTTATATTAGTTTTTCTTTTCTTTCTGTTAGCATTTTGGGATGCTTTTAGTAGGTGCATTAATATATCTTCTTGGTGAGTTTATACTTTCATCATTATGCATGGAGATGGGTGTGAGCGCGCGGCCCGGTTCCTCTGCCTCTGCGTGTCTTCGGCGCGGGCGCCCCGGCACATGCAGAGCGCACCTGCTGTTGCGGGAGAGCAGCGCGGGACGCGCGGCAGCAGGGTGCCCAGGGCCGCCGGTGGCCTGGGGCGTTCGGCCCGCTCCGTGCCCGGGTGGGGGGGCGGGGCACGAGGCCACGGACACCACCCTTGGACGACGGGCGCGACCAGGGGCCCACGGACGGTGGTCCCCTCCTGTGGGGCCGGGCCTGCCCTACCTCCCTACCGTGGCCAGGAGGGGAAAAGCGCTGCCTCCGGGAGCGCAGCCCGGGCCCGGGGACGGGGGGTCTAAGGCCGGCGCTGGCCGGCGGGTGGGGGCGAGTGGAGGTGATCGGAGCGCAGGGCTTAGGGGCTCCCGCGCTGCGGAGGGAGCCCACGGCCTGCCTGCGGGGTGGGGGACCCGCCGGCCTGCCCGCGGGTTGGCCCTGCCTCTGGGCGGGGATGCCAGGCTGAAGGCGGGTGTGCCCACCGCCACCCCCAGCCCCCGGACGCCTGTGGGGCTGGGGGACGAGGCCCGGCAGCCGCAGGTGGTCACGGTGGGGCGGGGAAGGGGCTGGGCGAGGGGGGGGCACCCGCGGTGAGCGGGTGGGAGGGGGCGGCGGGCGCGGGCTCTCTTGTCCCCCCCGCCCCCTGCATGCCCCAGGAGCTCTTTTCTCCCACTTTCTCCCTAGATAAAAGCCTACCTGGCTTTCTTTCCTACCTTGATCAGTGTTTGCAAAGTTCATTCTCTGACTCTGGGAACAAGAACCCCGGTATCATTTTAGTCTGTTAAAATTCCCCGTTCTGCCCCCTCATTGTTTCTGTGTCTCATCAAGTATTTTATCAGACGTTTTCTGTTTTATATTCGTGTGAATTACTTCCCTTTCCCTTTGAGGTCGCAGACCCTCACCCCTTCTCCTTGGTTCAAGATGACACACAGACCTCATTCTCCCTGCCTAACTCCAGGGAGGGGAGATCCCAGGGCAAAACACCTTTGAAAGCGAAATCAGGCAAAGGGAGAAATGATGTTCAAAGGCCGTTTATTGCCTACAAGGAGTCGCCCTGCGTCTCTCTCTCTCTCTCTCTCTCTCTCTCTCTCTCTCTCTCTCTCTGTCTCTCCTGTTGCAGTAGAGGAGAGCCAATACTCCCACCAAGCTCTCTGGTCCAGGGAAGCCCTCGCTCGCCCACGTGATTACCCACTGATGGAGACGGACTACTTCTCTCCAGCCCTTGGAAACCGCTGTGGATAGGGACATGCACTAAAGCCAGGCCAAGAGATTCTGCAAATATTGCAATTTTACCCGCACCCTGTCTGTGGAACAGATGTGTATGGCTTCCCTGTATGTACTTAATTAAATTTTGTTACTTTTTCTCCTGTTAATCTGTCTCATGTCAACCTGTTTCTTGCTCCAGCTAAGGGAACCTCAGGGATAGAAGAAATTCTTCCTGCCACCACCGGTCAAGTAGCTATGTTTACGAAGGGCTGACCCAGGACCTCCATCTTTTTCTTGAAAGGAGCAGGATCGTGTGGAGAAAATGGAAATTATAGCCAGGATTCTTGCCTGGGTGACACACACTGTAGACCTGAAGGGCCTGTTAGCACGTCTATGGGATGTTTACAGAGAGGCTGGTCAGTCTTGGGAGTGTTAGGCAGAAAAATAGATATGAGCGGGATGAGAGACAATTAAGGCCAGTAAAGTTCACTAAAAAAGGGACTCAAAAAGCATTCTGTCCCAGGGGACTGAGGAGGAGCAGAAAAGAAAAACAAAACGCTAGTGAATTGGTGCAGGAATGTCTGCTTTGGACCCTTGCAAGCTGCTACTTCATGTGTCTGCACCCCAGCCTCTCTCCTACCATTTCCCCTTGAAAAGCCCTGGCCGCTTGTGTGTCAGGAGGATGGTGGTTCTCTAAGGCAGGAGCCTGCCACTCCCTCATTTGCTAGCAAGTCAATAAACTATTCTTTCCTTTCCTCAAAACCTTGTCACTGTGTTTTGTGATTTGACCTCAGGGACGAGGAGCGGGTCTCGGTATCAGGAGCAGCACCCCCCGTACCCCGACCAAGTGCCCGCAGGGCCGCTCCTTCAGTGTCAAGAGCCCACAGGGCCGAGCTGCCAGGGACGCAGAGCTCCCGGCTTCCTCCTTGCTAGCCACAGGGGACTGTGCCGGCCAGGAGTGCCTGCTGTGTGGCGGGTCAAGCACAAGCCTCTAGAACTCCCTCCAAAGTACATGTTGAAAGCAGTACTGCCTTCCAGGAGAGGTTACAGACTGGAGTTAACACCAAGGACTTGGAAGGTGTCGGGGTGGTGATTTCCACAGACCCTTATTGAAGTCACTCACTTGGCCTACTCAGAAAACGGACGAATCTTGGAGATGACAGTGCATGATTATCACTGTAATCGGAGTGTCTCAAATTGCAGCTACTGTTCTCCTCCTATGAGTAAAGACCAGCAGGGCAGTTAGCTTTCAGCCGGCAAGGAGAGAAAACTGTCTCAGAGGCATATCAGACCTCCAGACTTAGGTTGTCATTTAGTCAGAAGGAACCTTCATCTCCTTTTCCTTCCAGAAGATGTCACACTGTCCCATCCCAGTGATGGTACTAGGCTGATTGGACCCAGTAATCGGGAAGTACAGCTCATCTAGGCATATTGATAGCACAGTCACGTGTCAGAAGGTGGGAAATAAATCCAACAAAAATTCAGGGACCTTTCATCTTAGAGAAGTTTCTAGAAGTCTATCGTGTGGGCATGCCAAGCTCTCCTAAGGTGATGAATAAGGTGCTGTATCTGAGCCCTCCTCCCCTCCACACACACACAAAGGGCACAGCAGCCTGGTAGACCACCTCGGATTTCAGAGGCAGCATAGACCTCATTTCCAGTGTGCTACTCTGAGCCATTTACTGATTGGTGTGAAAAGCACCTAGTTTGAGAGCAGCCTGGACCTTTGGAAGGTGGAAGGCAGGAGATGGCAACACCTGGATCTCCTCTCACTGCCACCCCTTCAAGGTGCAAACCTGAAAACGACCTAGCATGAGACTGACTTGCCCAGGATCACAAGGCCCAGACCCCGGCCTGACCTGCGTGGTGGTCCACGCTCCGTGCCAAGCCTGGCTGGCATTCTTCCGTCACTGAGTCTGTGCGACAGACACACGTGACACCAGCCCCCAGGAGCTGGAGGTGTCATCCATGTATCCCTGGGGATGTCCCTAGGGAGGAATGTCTGGCATGACCCTCCCTGTGCAGGTTGGGACATTGGGGAGCTCCTGGGAGGTGCTGTGGCTTCAGCAGGACAGGGAACTGGTGACAAAAAGCAGCCTGAGCTCAGCTCTTGTCTCGTCAGAGCTGGGACCCTGGTGTCATTGCCAAAGAGCGAGGGGAGGGCTCTGGTGGAGATCTGTGTACTCATGCATGGCAAGGGCCAGGCGGGTGGGCAGTCAGCAGCCCAGACGGGCATGTGGTCTGAATTCAGGGAGCAGCCCAGGAAATGGACCCTTGAAGAAGTGATGTCACTGAAGACACGCCCAGTAGAACCTGAATTGTGACCCGGACGGAACCCAGATTCTGGCGGCCGCAGACCCCAGTCCTGCTCACTTGACCGGAGGCGCTCGACAGAGCAACATGCGGTCTTGCTGTGCGGAGCCTTCTGAAGGCTTGGGAGTCACGGAAGCCGAGACGGAGAGTCCTCCTGCTCGCTCTGGGCGTTGGCTGAGAGAACACTTCCAACGCCTCTGTCTGTGTCTCCCGAGGAGCCCCGAGGTAACACAGGGCAGCCCAGAGCGGGCCCCTCCAGGGCCAGGCCACTGTGGGAGCCATCCCGGGCTGACCTTTTCCCCCGGCTCCTTGTGTGTGTGCAGTGGGCGTGGGGCTTGGGGGGACTGAAGGCTGGGGAGGAGGGAGCGGTGAGTGTCACAGCTCTGGTCTCATCATTCAGGACATGGAGGTGAGTGTTGGGACCAGGTACTTCCACCCACATGTTAATCCTGAGCCCAGGGGGTGTCCTCTCCTTCCCTCAGGGACTGGATGTCTAGGCAGATGGCCCTGTGTGCCTGATCTCAGGGACAAGGGTTGGGTTCCACATGGCCCCCTGCGGGGAGGTCCACGCAGCCCCCGGTGCCTCCTACCCCGCTACCAGGCTACGGCTTTGAAGAGCTCCACCCTGGGGAGCGAGGAGGAGCCGATGGATGGATTTACCTACTCCATCTCCCTGGACCTGGGGCACGCTGCCTACACCCCAGGACCCCATTCCAAGCCTGGTAACCTGCCAGGACCCTCCCAGGGCTGCCCCATGAGATTGGTCAAGAGACCCACTCCAGATGGCCTGGAACCTCGCTCCCGGGGGCACCCCGTGCCTCTCCTTGCTTGCATCCCAGAGGGCTGGGGGCTCTCGGGTGAGCGCAAACCTCCCTTGTCCTGGTGGTTCCTGGGTTTCCCACTGACTATCTCCCTGCTGCCCCCCTCAGCGTGAACCTGAGCCATCTGCCCATGGGACTGAGGTCCCCAAGCGCAGGGTTCCTCGGACAGGCGTGAGGAGGGAGGGGAGAAAGCGCACGGGACGCGTGGAACCAGCTCCAGACACCAGCCGGAGCGCTCCCGAGGCCACCCTCCCTCCCGAGGACGCTGACCAGCCCACACGTGTGAAAGAGAAGCAGGGGCTGTTCACGGCAAGGTCATCTTCAGGGGCAACCCTCAGCCGGAATGCTTCTTGGCCCCTACTCTCTGCAAAGGATGCTGACCAGCCAGCCACGGGCCAGCGGCTCCCCCGGTGAGCATCCAGCCCCTCCTCGGCCCAGACGGGCCTCTGCCCACAGCCCGCGGTGTCTTGAGCTTCCCCACGTGTCTGAGCCTCAGCGTGCTCCTCTGACGGGCAGGGTGGCTGGCGATCAGCCCGTTAGGGTGCCCGTGGGGAACACGGGAGGAGCTTAGAGGGGCTCCCCTGGTGCCTGGCAGTGCAGAAAGGACTGCCGGCCAAGCTGGGCCACTTTGGGGCTTACTTCTCTGTACCCGATGAAAAGCCTTAGGCCTCACCCATCAGTGGCCTGGAGCCTGGCTCATTTGGAAAAGCACATGGGAAGCAGCCTTTTGGAATGGAGGCTCACGATTCCCTGTGGCTGTGCCCGGTCCTTGTCCTCATCATGGCCACACGAGGGACCTCTGGGGACAGCAGAGGGGTACCTGGGAAGGTTCGGGTAGGACTACCTTCAGTCACAATAAGTATGCGGCACCCACTTTGTGCAGACCCTTTGGGGTCACTTAGCATAACTGAGTGAAGGAAGCAGACACAGTACTGGGACCCCGTCCCGTGTGGAGTCGGGCAGTCACTTCAGGCGTCATCCGCAGGTCACAGCCGGGAAGCATCACGGGCGATACCCTCACCGCCTCCTCATGTAATGGGGGGCATGACGAGGGGCCAGAGGAGGATCTGAGAAAGTGAGCGTTCACTGGGCCAGGAGGGGGCACTGCCTGTGTGCACAAAGTGGGTGGAGGAGGCGTGTAGGCCTTGGGGCAGGGGGCGCACAGCAGAGCCCAGCAGGTCACTCATCTTCGGGATCCCACGGGCGGGCTGACGACTGGGGACTTCCTATTCGGGAGGATGGGAGAGGATGGGGTCCCAGGACAGACGCGCAGGGTCAGGAAGGGGGAGGGGCAGGTGCCTGGACAGGCAGGGGAGTGCACAGCGGCCAGGCCCACACAAGGGTGGACTCGGAGGGCAGTGTGGCTGGAAAGACCAGGCTTCTCACTCTGCCACCCGCCGGCCTTCCCCCAGCCCCAGGATGGGACGGGATAGGTGCCTTGCCTGGGAGCTCGAGCATGTGCCCTGTACCATCGATGCCAGCCAGCTTTCATCCACCCTGGTGGACCAAGTCCTCCACCACTTGGTCCAGGAGGAGCACCTGGGGCCCACGGTGGCAGAGCTGGAAGGTGAGGGTCTGCGGCCAGAGGACCATGTAGGGTGGGCTTCCCGGACTGGGGTTCCCTTCAAGACAGTGAGGGAGGGCTCTTCTGTCATTGTAAGGCACGGGGAATCAGGCCCGGGGTGACCATTTCTCTGTGTCCTGCTCCAGACCCACGGCAGAAGCAGCTGGCTCCAGAGACACGGGGAGGGCCGGCTTCGTGCCTAGAGCCCATCCAGGAGCTCCCTGAGACCCCTGTGCTGGAGCGACGGGAGGTGTCACCTGCCTCAGCCCCTGCAGAGCCAGAGGATGTCCCAGCAGTGGCCTCAGCCCAGGGGCCAGGCCCTGAGCTGGAGCCCCATGAGCCCGCGGGCCTGGGGCCCAGGGCACTTGGTGGAATGGCACCAGGCGTGGCAGAGCCAGGTCCAGGTCCAGAGCCCACCAGCCCCTGTGCTGCGAGCCCCTGGGACATCCCAGGAGTGGTCTCAGGCCGCGAGCTGGAGCCCCGTGAGTCCTCAGGTGCGGGGCCCATGGCACCTGCAGGAATGGCACAGTGCCTGGCAGAGCCAGAGGTGGTCCCGGAGCCCACCAGCCCCTGTGCCATGAGCACCCCGGATTTGCCGAGGAAGAGGAAGCGGGGCATCCTGGTGTTTGCCCCACGCCTGGTGGCCGAGCAGCTGACCCTGATGTGTGCGGTGAGCGGAGCGGGCTCCGGGGTCAGGGGTGGGCCTTCCCTGTGTCACGGGCTGCCCCAGACCTGCCGTCCCGACGTGGACTCCTGTGATCTGGGCACACGTCCCAGCTTCCCCACGGATTCACCATGTGCCCTGAGAGACTCTCCTCACCCCCAAGCCCTCCCTAACCACACGGGGACAGTAGGGCCGGCCCTTAGGGATCCCTGCCTGGGAACAGGGGCACCAGGGGCACAGCTGGATGACACCTCTTGTCATCCCCAGGAGCTGTACAGTAGGGTTGAATGTGGTGAATGCAAGGTCTACGTAGAGAGACAACCACTGAGGGAAGCCATTGCGCTCCTGGCCCCCAACATCCTTAACGTCATCAAGCACTTTGGTACCACGTTTCATTTGGTCATCTCCTCCTGCCTCGGGGGCCCGAGCACGACCACCCAGGACAGGGCCCGAGTGGTGGAGTTCTGGATCCAGGTGGCCAAGGTCTGTCATGGGACGGCCCCCGGGGTCCCCTCCTTCGCCAGCTCTCAGGATGGGTGCCTGCGGTCTGCCCTGCATGGTCCCTGGGCCCTCCTGCCAGGGGCGTGCGGACCTGGACTCGCAGACCCCGGGGGTGGGACAGCCATCCCTGGCCCCTTGCTTGGGTTGAGCCACAGTCCTCCACCCAGGAGGGCTGCTCAGCAGGTACCAGGTGTGCTGGGCTCCCTGGGTGTCTGTCTCCTTAAGGACAGGAGTTCATGGGGGGCCAGAGCAGAGAAGCCGGCCACACTCTCAGCTCTGTCTTCCCTCCCAGGAGTGTCTGGCTCTCAGAAATTTTGAGTCCTTCCGTGCCATCATCTTCGCCCTGCAGCGCCCTCCTGTACGTCGCCTGGAGAGCACCTGGGGACAAGTTTCCTGGTGGGTAGTCCTGTCCCTGGGACCAGGGCACCTGAGTGGACAGGGACACCCCTACATCTTGCAGTGTCCCTCAGTGGGCTGGGACATCCTGGGAGGCGGCAGAGCCTAGGGGCGGGGATGGCGGGCTCTTGGGGGCCCGCTGTGGATTAGGCCACAGGTACCCCTGCAGGAATCAGTTTCCTGCAATGTCAGGTGTGGGGTGAAGCCCATTGGAGATCTGGAGCTTGTGCTCTGCAGCAGGAGGTCTCTGCCCCAAGGACAGCGACCTGGCCCAAAGCACATTCGCCCCCGGGAGAACTGGGAATGGAGGCCCTGGGTGGAAACATGCAGCCCCCTCCAAAGGCCACGGATTCCCCAGGGCTCAGGGCCATGGTGGAAAGCCTCCTGCGGGCTAGTGGGCCTTGTAGGATCCCCAGGAAAAGGGGTCGGCCCCGAGACTCTCTGCCTGCTGGCCATGTATCTACCTCCTCCTCTCCCCTCCCCGTAGGAAGAGCTCCTGGATCTACAGAAAACTTAAAAAGAGGAACAAGGGGCTCAAAGGGAAGCAGCTCCTCAAGGTAAATGGGGGCTGGAGGTCTGGAACGGAGGGGTTCTTTGGGCAAGTCCTCTGCCACGCTGTGGCACAGCTTTGGGGAAGACTCAAGGAGTGTAGGGTGAGCGGGGGAAGGTGATGTGGAAAGTAGGGTCCCCCAGGCCCATGAGGGCCTCGTCTGTCTCCCTCCCTGGCTCCACTTGGCTGCGGGCCTGGCATCCAGTGAGGACCCAGGGGACAGACCCCTGGTCAGGGTTGGGGATGGCATGGCGTCAGCAGCAGGGTTGGGGCCTGTGGCTGAGCAAGGTCGGCTTCTCCCCTGGGTCCCCTGAGCCTGTCACGGCCCCTCTGTGGCCTCGGGCTCCCCATGTGCACATGGAGGGTTCCCGTCAGCCTGGCGGGGGGGCCTCCCAGGTGAGCAGGGTCCAGGGAGCACAAGACGCGCTTCAGCTTTGTGCACCCCCCTGGTCATGTGAGGGGAGCCGTGCTGATAGCCGGGTGACAGTGAGTGCTCAGGGCACCCTGGGAGGCAGAGGGACCTCCCCTGACCCTCTCAGGGCGGTGGCCATGGCCCGAGGACCCGAATGAGTATGAGTGTGTGCTGGAGCTGGGGTCGCTCTGGGCTGAGAGCCTGCTGGAGGTGGGGATAGCGTAGGTGCCAGGGGGCTCGGGCAAGGCATCCATCCACCACGGTCTGGCTGTGGGAGGCACGTGGGAGGGGAGCAGGAGCACCTGAGTGTCGTGCACCTTGCAGGAGGCGAGGGCCATGGTGAGGCAATGGCCACAGTCCCCCAGGGCATCCCAGGATACGAAGCAGCAGGTGAGAGTGGGGTGGCCAGGGTCATGGCGGTGGGGTGACCCTGCACCTGCTCCTGGTCCCACCAGCTCTGAACTGCCAGCTCCGGTGTGACCAGAAGGAGGGCGAGAGCAGCTGGGTACAGGGGGAAGTTGGAGGACAGGTGCCAGGCCCACAGGGCCTGGGATTGGCCAAAAGCCAGCCCTGGGAGGGCCCGGGAGGGGAGAGCAGGGCGAAGGGAAGGGGGGAGGCCGCACAGGGTGATCCAAGGGAGCTGGGGGCTGCGGGTGTGGGGTTCAGGGGAGGCTCTGTGGGCACCCCTGAGGCAGGTGGGGACTCATCACCTCCCCACCCCGGTGGCACAGGGCATGATCCCGCCGCTCGGACTGATCCTGTACGACGCCTTAGAGAAACAACAGGAACATCATGTGGACGTGAGTGACCCGGCAGGGCTCAGGGGGGCAGGATGGTGAGCTTTAGGGAGGAGAGAGCCCTCAATGAGCCCGGACCTCTCAGCACCAGCCACCCCCCTCCTGAGTCCCCCCCCCTCCACCCCAGGACCTGGGCTTCTTCGACAGGAATACCAGAAGGACCCACCTAAAGCCCGGTCCTGGCCCCAGGGCAGGCGGGGCTGAGGGCTCCAGGGGGCAGCATGTGGGCAGGACTGGTCTCCCCATCAGGTCCTGCCCTGGGGGAGGGATGCTGCTCCTTCAGGGCAGGAAGCACATCGGGGGGCTGGTAGTGCCTTCCCGCCTGAGGCCTCAGCTCCCCAGTGCAGTTCCCGCTTCTCGGTAGCCCCGAGCCCGGGCCAGACCCAGGTGCTGTTTCTGGGCAGGCCTGCCCCTTGGAGGGCCCTGGCGGTCCTACACCTTGAGAAAGGGTGGGGACGTTCCGGCCTCATTCTGGGCTCAGGGGGCTGTTTCCGATGTACTTTGGCCGCCTTGCTGTCTTCCAGGGTGATGGTATAAAATAGAGAGAGTTGAGTGCCCAGCCATGAAAGGTGAGGGACGTAGTCAAGACCCCCTGGGCAGGACCTTGTCCGGGCCATGCCCTGGGTCTAACGTGTGTTGAGAGAGTTAAGACACGCAGAGCTCAGGACACTAAAGGCTTTGTTAGGTGGGGTATGGGGTGGCATCAAGGCCGCATTCCTGGAGGAGGAGCTGGACACCCAACAGTGGGAACAGGCAGGGCTGGATGGCATTGGAAGGAAGGTGGGTTTCCGTGAGCAAAGATCCGGGACCACCCCAGTGCCCCACTCCTCACCCCCTCCTCGTCTGCATCCTGTCCTTCCTCTGCCCCAGATCACTGACTTCCTAGAGGAGATCCTCACATACAAGTTCCTGGCCAGGCAGTATGACCTGGAGCCCAAGGAGCACTTCCTGTCCTTTTTCCGGACAGTGAAGCTCCTGCGTGAGGACCAGAGGTGAGGCTGCCAGGAGTGGGGTGTGGGCTGTAGCTGCCGGCAGGCTCTGGGGGAAGGGTCCCCTGCCATGTGGCTCCAGGGGCTCACAGGTGTCCCTCTGTCCTGCAGCTACGGCCTGTCCTACCATCTGGAGCCCCCAGGCCAGAGGGCAGGCAGAAAGGGACTGTTACAGTTCTTCAGGTCCCGCAAGATTTAAACTTACGGGCCAGGGCCAGGTGAGTTTCTGGGCTGGGGCAATTGGCAGGGGGTGGGCTGTTCCCCAGCCTTAGGGAAGCTTTGGGCCCTGCTGGGTGTGGGGGCGTCCTAAAGACCGGTGCGGCTGCAATCCCGCTCCACTCACCGATCGGTTGTGCCAGACTGAAGGGTGGTTCCCTGCCCCCTCTGGGACCCAGTTTCCTCCTCCGTGAGTAGGTGACACTCAGGAGCCTTCCCGTAACAGGGACTCCCTGGGTGCTGGTGATTGACAGGACCCTCCGCACAGGGCCCGGAGCCCAGAGGGCAGTGGGGACGGGGTGGAAGCAGGATAATGGGGGGAACCCGGGATAACCTGCCTCTTCTGCTCACCCGCGTGGCCCTGTAGCTGCTGTCATCGGGCCCTCGGCCCTGCTGGTGTCCTGGCTGCATGTGGAGGAGAGCTTCTTCCCCTTCAGGCAGGCGGCACCTGGCGCCCCAGGACCCCAGTCTGCCTGCTGCTCCTCCTCCTCCCGCTGCTCATCCGGAGCCTCTGCTGGGGCAGCTGCCCTGGCACCTCCTCCTTTGGCCGACTGGGGCAGCTCCCCAGGCTGCCGCTGCATCCTCAAGGACCCATATGTAGCTGCGGCGCACCTGGCCACCTTTGTGCTGTGTCGTCCCCTCTGCTTGTGGCCCGTTGGACAGAGGCGAGCTGCCCCACCGTGTGGAGGATGTTCCCCTTCGTGCAGGTGGCGTCCCGCCGTGACACCAACTCCTGCCTGGGTGCCGTCATCCACCGAGTCGTAGCCACAGGGTTCCACGAATAGGTGGGCGCTGTCCTCACCAGGCCCGGCCTTTCCCGGGATGGACATAGACACGGTGCAGTGCTGCGTGGGACCACGGCCTCCTGATGCCCAGCGGAGGCATCCGAGGATGCAGGGGTGCCCGACTGTTGCAGCGTCCCGGGGCTTGCTTACAGGGGAGCCCCCTGTACAACTTCCTCCCCTCATCCCTGAGAAATAGCCTCCCCAGGCGCAGTGTGGTCTGGGTGTTGTCTCTGAGGTTTATGGTTCCTGGGGGTTGGGGTCATACTTGTGCAGAATGTAATAAATGCTGAACGGATTGCCACCACACTGCTCTTTCTTCTCAAAGCTCTGCCCCTCCTGCGGACTTCGTGTGCCCCAGCCCACCCCACCCCAGCCCTCAAACTCTCTGATGCAGGGGGGCCCTGACCTCCGCCAGGTTGTCCTCCATCCTCTGTCCTCCCCCCGTAAGGTGCTGAGGAAGAGCGGGGTGCTCTAAGCCCGAGGGTGGCACACCTCGGCAACACTGGGGAGGGCTGTTCAAACAGAAACTGAACCTTGTTTCCTGTCACCTATAGATTATGATCAGACACCGAAACTTGTTGATTAGAAGCCCCAGGGTGTCTTTTCAAGTCTTGAACACCACGGCAGATGTACCCAAGTAGATCCCAGGGCTGCAGGGCGCCAGTGTAGCACTGTCCCATCTAATCAGGCACAGCTGCTCCACACATTCCAGAAAATTCGTTTGCGAAAAACTTTGAACTTGGTCTCTCAAAGCACCTCCAAGAGGTGCATGCCTTCCACTGGGGGGGCTTTGTCTGAGCCCACTTTCTCCACGCTTCACACCTCAGAGCACCCCCCAAAGCTCCCGGGTTCCCAGTCCTCCCCCATGGTGCCCCTCAGCCGCCCATCCCCAGGCCAGGCTGGTGTGAGGCCCCTGGTGTCCCGCTCCTGGGTCCTGGCTGAGAGGCCTCACGTCTGCGACAAAAGGCTTGGGAGGCTGAGCGGAGGCACTTGGCTCTGATTCTCCCCACACGCTCCCCCAGGACTCTCAGGATGTGTTCACCCTCCCAGGAGGGGAGGCCTGGCCTGGAGGGGAGCTCCAGGATCAGCACAAACACCCCCTTGGGGGGCTCCAGGATGGAGAGTCTCCAGGCCTTATGCTGCAGGTGGAGCCCCAGATTGGGACTGGGGAAGCAGACGTGGGCCCTCCTGACAGCCTCAGGTGACCAGGTGACAGGAGGTAAAATCGGGACACCCAGGCCACCCTGCCCTCCTTCCCCTGGCCCTGCCCACAGCACCCTCAGAGCCATCTGCCTACACGGTGGTCCCAAGGGACGACCTCAGGCTCCCGGGCCACATAGGGAGGTAGGTTTGGGCAGGAGGAGGGCACACGGGCCCCTGGCAGGGCTGTGGCACAAGTCAGACCTGTCATCCGCATGGCCCACCAGCCTCAACCTGACACAGAAGAGCTTCTGGGCCCCGAAATAAAGCAGCAGCCCTGGGCCTGCTGGGTGGTCACTGGGTCAGCGGTCCGTCCTCTCCCAGTGTGTGCAGGGGCTCCAAGCACAACACAGCCTGGGCTGCTGGTGCTGGGCCACCAGGCTCACACGGTTGTGGGCTGCAGCGCACCTTCCCCACCCGGCGTGTGCTAGGGAGGTGGCAGGGCCCTCTGGCCTCTGGTGCGCTACTCTGCACCCAGGCACAGGCTCTGGGGGCTCCCCGTCTTCGGGCTCTTCAGAGAAGCTGATGATGGAGTTCTTGTTCACAGGCTCAGAGAATGAACTTTGCAAACACTCAAGGTAGGAGAGCATGTGCGAGGCTTTTATTTAGAGAGAAAGCAGAGGACAGAGCTCCTGGCTTGCCCCTGCCCGGAGGGGACAAGATAGCCCCGGGGTGATGCGCTGTCTAGGGGATTTATAGGCAGGTGAGAGACAAAGAGCCAGGGATGCAGACCTGCTAAAGGGTCCCCGAATGCTTATCTTTGAAGAGACACTAAATTTCTTATCAGTCTTCCAGATTATTTTGCTTACTTGCCAGTATTACTTGCCTACATTGCGTATCATTTGAATAGGGCTAGAGGAAGAAAAGCAGCATCTGGGTAAAGTTAAAGAAAATAAGCTGGGCCTTTTATCAGGCTACGGTACATTTTACAATAACCTCCTTTAATTGACACAATGAAGACATGGGCTATGCTGCGGTCTTTTCTTACGTGGGGGATATTCAAACATTTCAGGCCAAGTTACTCCTGGATTTTTGGTTTTAATTAATCCCACACAAGAATGCTTATATTACTTTAGAGAATGAATGTGACTGACTTTGCTTACTTGTCTAATATGGAGTTTCAGTAGGGGTTTTATTCCGGAGGCCCTCACCCTGCTCTGTCTGCACCCACGGTCCCTGCCTCACCAGCACCGAGGCTCCGCGGCTTCCCTCCCCAGCTGCCATTCCCTCCTAGTTCCTCCTCCAGGCTTCCCTTCCACACTCCCCAAGCTCTCTGATCCCATGCTCGCACCCCTCTCCCCCCGCCCTCCCAGCCTTCTCCTTCCCCCACCCCTCCCCTGGGCTGGGACTCCTGTTAGGAGGGCGTTGTGCATTTTTCTCGGTTCTTGTCCCCGCCGCTGCAGCAAAGAACTGAAACGCAGAGACACAGCAGTGAAGTAGAGTAAAAGTTTTATTTACGGAGAGAAAGTGCACACTCAGAGAGAGGGGAGTGTGGGCTACCTCAGAGAGAGGCGCATTGAAAGGGTGGGGGTTGCCCCTTGGAAGGATTTTTTCAGGAATGTGACAAAGGGCTAGGGGTGTGGACCTGTTAAGTGGTCTCAAGATGAGACGTGAAGTTTCTTATCAGTCCTCTGGGTAATTCTGCAAAATTAGCTTAACACAAGAAATGCACTGCTAGGATTCCCTCCAGGAGAGCAGCTTCCTGGTTGAGGAGCATATCAGTTAAGACTGCCCTCCCTGCCTCCAAGGTCGGCTGAGTTACTGTATGTTCGCTAAAGACTGTGCTAAGTGTGGATAAAATGAAAGTTCCTGTGGCCAGGATTCTCACCTGGGCCTAGTCAGCTAGCTCACCACTCATGTGGGCAATAGGTTGCTACTGACTCTATATAAAAGAGCTCCCACCCAGTGCTCTGGGTGACACGGTGACACAGCTGCGAGGCTGCAGGAGAGCAGAGCAGAGGCTGGAGCGGTGGCAGCGCTGAGGTCAGAGGCCCAGAGGATGGCTGTGTGGGATGGCTGTGTAGGCAGGGAGGCCCAGAGGCAGAGACCCGCTTGCTGCATGCAGATTCGCTCTGATTGGGTGGGATGTTAGGGACTGACCTGCCACAGTGGAAATAAAGTTGGGTATAACCCTTTCACCCCAAGAACATTTTACTGTCATTTCTTTGGTCACATTGAATCCATAGCAAACTTACCCAGTGTTGAAACCCATTGGCAGGACATTAAAATTCTTACTTCTTCACTTCCTGGGTTTTCAAATGCAATCTTAGCTTTAAGATAGAATCTTTCCTGTCTTTACTCTGCTGTTTATGGCTGGGCTAGCTTGCTAAGTGAACTGTCCAGTCCGCAAATTACTTGATTAGGGGATGGAGGAGGAAAAACCGCATACAGGTAAAGGTAAAAAAATAAGCTGGGCCTCTTAGCAGGCTAAGTGAGTCTTACCATGATGTGATTTACTAAACACAATAAAGACAAGGGTATGCCGAGAGACCTTCCTTTATCTGGGGAATACTCAAGCATTCCAGGCCAGTTACTCCTGGCTTTTTGGACTTTTAACTGATCTCACTGAAGAATGCCTATATTCTTAGTTTGCTATTTTTACCCTAGAGAAGGGACAAGCAGAAGGTGCCAAAGAGCCCCGTGCACCTTATTAAGAAGTGCAGACTCTATCTCATATGCAATACAGGGTCAGAGAAGGATTTTGAGCAGCGAAATATGATCACGTTCTTATAGGTAGGTCATCTACAGTAGTGAGGGGAAAGAATTTAAGTGGGAGGCACTGAAGGATTGGGTGTCAAGTAGGAAGCCACTGCACAGCTTAGGTGAGAGACGGTGAGGGCTTGGAAACCCAGTGTGGTGGTGAGAACTGAGAGGAGACACAGACGTGAGAAAGAACAACGTCATTGGAACCGGGCCTGACTCGCTATGTGCAGGATGGAAGGCGCAGCCGTCTCCCGGGTTTCTTCCTGGGATGGCTGGGGAACAGGTACCGATACTGGTAAGAAAGCTGTGGGCAGAGGAAGATAATGGACTAAGTTTGGAAGACTTTAGGTTTGGGATACTTGTGAGTAACCTAGGAAGAATTAATATTGTCAAAATGGTAATCCTACCTAAGGCAATCTACAGATTCAAATGCAAACCCTATCAAAATACCAACAGCATTCTTCAATGAACCAGAATCAATCCTTCTGAACTTCATAGGGAAACACAAAAGACCCCGAATAGCCAAAGCAATCCTGAGAAGGAAGAATAAAGCCAGGGGGATGTCACTTCCAAACTTCAGATCTTAGTAGATCTTCATAAAAAGTCAAGATCTACTACAAAGACACAGTAATCAAGACAATTTGGTACTGGCACAAGAACAGACCCACAGACCAGTGGAACACAATAGAGAGTCCAGATATTAACCCAAACATATACGGTCAATTAATAGACGATAAAGGAGCCATGGGTTTATAATGGGGAAATGACAGCCTCTTCAACAGCTGGTGTTGGCAGAACTGGACAGCTACATGTAAGAGACTGAAACTGGATCATTGTCTAACCCCATACACAAAAGGAAAGTCAAAATGGGTCAAAGACCTGAATGTAAGTCATGAAACCATAAAACTCTTAGAAAAAAACATAGGACAAAATCTCCTGGACAGAAACAGGAGCAACTTCTTCATGAACATATCTCCTCAGGCAAGAGAAACAAAAGCAAAAATGAACAAGTGGGACTATATCAAGCTGAAAAGCTTCTGTACAGCAGAGGACACCATCAACAGAACAAAAAGACATCCAACAGTATGGGACAATATGTTCATAAATGACAGATCCGATAAAGGGTTGACATCCAAAGTATATAAAGAGCTCACGAACCTCAACAGACAAAAAGCAAATAATCCATTTAAAAAATGGGCACAGGATTAGAACAGACACTTCTCCAAAGAAGAAATTCAGACGGCCTACAGGCACATGAAAAGGTGCCCACATTGCTAATCATCAGAGAGATGCAAATTAAAACCACAATGATACATCGCCTCATACCAGGAAGGATGACCACTATCCCAAAGACAAACAACAAATGTTGGCGAGGATGTGGAGAAAGGGGAACTGTCTTACACAGCTGGTGGGAATGTAAATTAGTTCAACCATGTGGAAAGCAGTATGGAGGTTCCTGAAAAATCTCCAAATAGAAATACCATTGACCCCGGAATTCCACTCCTAGGAATTTACCCTAACAATGCAGCAGCCCAGTTTGAAAAAGACATATGCACCCCTGTTTATCGCAGCAGAATTTACAATATCCAAGAAATGGAAGCAACCTAAGTGTCCCTCAGTAGATGAATGGATAAAGAAGATGTGGTACATATACACAGTGGAATATTATTCAGCCAGAAGAAGAAGAAAATCCTACCATTTGCAACAACATAGATGGAGCTAGAGGGTATTATGCTCAGTGAAATAAGCCAGGCAGAGAAAGACAAGTACCAAATGATTTCACTCATCTGTGGAGTATAACACCAATGAAAAAAAAACCTGAAGGAACAAAACAGCAGCAGACTCACAGAACCCAAGAATGGACTAACAGTTACCAAAGGGAAAGGGACTGGGGAGGATGGGTGGGAGGGGAGGGATCAGTGGAAGAAAAGGGGCATTACTATTAGCAGACATAATATAGGGGGGCCACAGGGAGGGCTGTACTGTACAACACAGAGAAGACAAGTAGGGATTCTATAGCATCTTACTACGCTGATGGACACTGACTGTAATTGGGTATGTGGGGGGGACTTGATGATGGGGGGAGTCTAGTAAACATAATGTTGCTCATGTAACTGAAGCTTGATACCAAAAAATAATAATAATAACAACTTCATAAAAAATTGGAAAAAAAGATTATCGTTTAAATTTGAAGGAGGGATTAAACAATTTCTAGATAAGCAAAAGCTGAGAGAATTTAGCTCCCACCAACCATCTCTACAGTGTATTTTCGAGGGACTGCTACAGATGGAAGTGTTCCTAACATTAAATAGCTGTCACTAGAGGTAACAAAAGGGGATAGACAAAGAGTACAGAATATGACACCTAATATATAAAGAATGAGGAGGGAAAATTAAAAAAACAGCCTCCCTTAGATTGTTTGTAATAGCATACTTAACTGAGTTAAGATAGATTCTTAGATAGTAAGGAAGGTACCCTTGAACCTCCCACGGCTGACCCAGGAAGAAACAAAACCTGAACAGACCAGGGACCGGCAAGGAAACTGAATCGGGAATCCCCAACGGCAAGGACGACAGGCACCTCGGGAAAACACTTCTAATTCCGAAGGCGCGGCCTCCGGAGGCCTCTCCCCCGCCGCCCCGCCGCGGGTCCCGCCTGACCCCTCAGCTCGCCCGCCCCTCGCCCTCGAGGCCGCCGCCGAGGACCTCCACACGCGGCAGGACACCCTCCGGCCTCCCGCCTACGCGGCCCCCGGACCCCCGTCCCGAGCGGCGGCGGCAGGGCGGCGGCGCGGCCCCCGGCCGGGCCCACCACCCGCGTCGGCCGCTCCGGGCCCTCGGGACCCGCGCCGCCCCCTCACCGGCTTCCCGCGCCCGCAGGCGGAGGCACAGGTCCCCGCGCCCCGTCCGGGCCCCGCCGCGCCGCGCGGACACGTACCTTCCGGCCCGCAGAGCCGTCGCTGTCGCCTTCACCCCTGAAGCGGGGCCCGCCCGGGACGCTCGGCCGCAGGTCCGCCGGGAGGAAGGCGCAGCCGAGCACAGCGCGTGTCCACCCTCACGCGGTCTCCGCGGGGCCCGCTGCGCGGACGGGACGGCGGCTCGGAGCATGGACGGAGCCGCGGGAGCTGCCTCTGCCTAGGGCGCTCGCGAGGCCACCGACTCTTGAATGTGGCGGCGGCGGCGCCTGCAGCTACTCGGCAGCCGCCGGGCTCACTGGTTCCGCGCGCTCGCCCAATGGCTGCCTGCTCCGCGGCGCCGCCTTGCTTACTGGCCACGAGTGCCGTCAGTCGGAGGCGGGCCTGCGGGCGACCTGCGCGCTCATTGGCCGCGAGGGCCGTCAGGCGCGGGCTGTCACTTTCTTCGATATACTTTCTAATTTCTCATGAGACGTCCCACGCGTCAGTTTTTTTTAAATTAATTTATTTAGGTGTCCTTAATACGCAATCACATGAGCAACAATGTGGTTACTAGATTCCCCCCATTATCCAGTCCCCCCCACACACCCCATTACAGTCACTGACGATCCGCGTAGTGAGACGCTGTAGAGTCACTACTTGTCGTCTCCGTGTTGTACCGCCCTCCCCGCGCCCCCCCCTGCCTTCTGTGCGCTGATCCTGCTGCCCCTCATTCCCCTTGTCCCTCCCTCCCTCCCCACCTACCCTCCCGAGTCCCTTTCCCTCTGGTAACTGTCAGTCCACTCTTGGGTTCTGTGCGTCTGCGGCTGTTCTGTTCCTTCAGTTTTTGCTTTGTTCTTATGCTCCACACGAGTGAAATCATTCGGTGCTTGTCTTTCTCCGCCTGGCTTATTTCACTGAGCGTAATACCCTCTAGCTCCGTCCATGGTGTTGCAAATGGTAGGATTCATTTTCTTCCTATGGCTGAATAATATTCCATTGTATACATGCACCACATCTTCCTTATCCATCCATCTACTGAGGGACACTTAGGTTGCTTCCATTTCTTGGCTATTGTAAATAACTCACCTGTTATTAAGTTATTTAATTTTCAAGGGATTGGGGATTTTCTAAATATCTTTCTATTACGGATCTGTGATTTAATGCACTACGGTCAGAGGTCAGAGAACAAACATATTTTGTATGACTTCAATTCTTTGAAATTTAGTTCAGTTTTGTGACCTATGTGATCAATATGTTATATGCTCCTGAAAATTCTGTTGTTGTGGAGTGGAATGTTCTATTAGTGTTACCTAGATCTAGTTGGTGGATACCATTCAGTTTTTCTGCATCTTTGCTGTTTTTTATCTACTTGTCCTATCAGTTACTGAGAAAAAAAGTGTTGACATATCCAAGTAGATTGATGGACTTGTCTGTGCTTTCCGTTTAGTTATATTAGTTTTTCTTTTCTTTCTGTTAGCATTTTGGGATGCTTTTAGTAGGTGCATTAATATATCTTCTTGGTGAGTTTATACTTTCATCATTATGCATGGAGATGGGTGTGAGCGCGCGGCCCGGTTCCTCTGCCTCTGCGTGTCTTCGGCGCGGGCGCCCCGGCACATGCAGAGCGCACCTGCTGTTGCGGGAGAGCAGCGCGGGACGCGCGGCAGCAGGGTGCCCAGGGCCGCCGGTGGCCTGGGGCGTTCGGCCCGCTCCGTGCCCGGGTGGGGGGCGGGGCTCGAGGCCACGGACACCACCCTTGGACGACGGGCGCGACCAGGGGCCCACGGACGGTGGTCCCCTCCTGTGGGGCCGGGCCTGCCCTACCTCCCTACCGTGGCCAGGAGGGGAAAAGCGCTGCCTCCGGGAGCGCAGCCCGGGCCCGGGGACGGGGGGTCTAAGGCCGGCGCTGGCCGGCGGGTGGGGGCGAGTGGAGGTGATCGGAGCGCAGGGCTTAGGGGCTCCCGCGCTGCGGAGGGAGCCCACGGCCTGCCTGCGGGGTGGGGGACCCGCCGGCCTGCCCGCGGGTTGGCCCTGCCTCTGGGCGGGGATGCCAGGCTGAAGGCGGGTGTGCCCACCGCCACCCCCAGCCCCCGGACGCCTGTGGGGCTGGGGGACGAGGCCCGGCAGCCGCAGGTGGTCACGGTGGGGCGGGGAAGGGGCTGGGCGAGGGGGGGGCACCCGCGGTGAGCGGGTGGGAGGGGCCGGCGGCCGCGGACTCTCTTGTCCCCCCGCCCCCTGCATGCCCCAGGAGCTCTTTTCTCCCACTTTCTCCCTAGATAAAAGCCTACCTGGCTTTCTTTCCTACCTTGATCAGTGTTTGCAAAGTTCATTCTCTGACTCTGGGAACAAGAACCCCGGTATCATTTTAGTCTGTTAAAATTCCCCGTTCTGCCCCCTCATTGTTTCTGTGTCTCATCAAGTATTTTATCAGACGTTTTCTGTTTTATATTCGTGTGAATTACTTCCCTTTCCCTTTGAGGTCGCAGACCCTCACCCCTTCTCCTTGGTTCAAGATGACACACAGACCTCATTCTCCCTGCCTAACTCCAGGGAGGGGAGATCCCAGGGCAAAACACCTTTGAAAGCGAAATCAGGCAAAGGGAGAAATGATGTTCAAAGGCCGTTTATTGCCTACAAGGAGTCGCCCTGCGTCTCTCTCTCTCTCTCTCTCTCTCTCTCTCTCTCTCTCTCTCTCTGTCTCTCCTGTTGCAGTAGAGGAGAGCCAATACTCCCACCAAGCTCTCTGGTCCAGGGAAGCCCTCGCTCGCCCACGTGATTACCCACTGATGGAGACGGACTACTTCTCTCCAGCCCTTGGAAACCGCTGTGGATAGGGACATGCACTAAAGCCAGGCCAAGAGATTCTGCAAATATTGCAATTTTACCCGCACCCTGTCTGTGGAACAGATGTGTATGGCTTCCCTGTATGTACTTAATTAAATTTTGTTACTTTTTCTCCTGTTAATCTGTCTCATGTCAACCTGTTTCTTGCTCCAGCTAAGGGAACCTCAGGGATAGAAGAAATTCTTCCTGCCACCACCGGTCAAGTAGCTATGTTTACGAAGGGCTGACCCAGGACCTCCATCTTTTTCTTGAAAGGAGCAGGATCGTGTGGAGAAAATGGAAATTATAGCCAGGATTCTTGCCTGGGTGACACACACTGTAGACCTGAAGGGCCTGTTAGCACGTCTATGGGATGTTTACAGAGAGGCTGGTCAGTCTTGGGAGTGTTAGGCAGAAAAATAGATATGAGCGGGATGAGAGACAATTAAGGCCAGTAAAGTTCACTAAAAAAGGGACTCAAAAAGCATTCTGTCCCAGGGGACTGAGGAGGAGCAGAAAAGAAAAACAAAACGCTAGTGAATTGGTGCAGGAATGTCTGCTTTGGACCCTTGCAAGCTGCTACTTCATGTGTCTGCACCCCAGCCTCTCTCCTACCATTTCCCCTTGAAAAGCCCTGGCCGCTTGTGTGTCAGGAGGATGGTGGTTCTCTAAGGCAGGAGCCTGCCACTCCCTCATTTGCTAGCAAGTCAATAAACTATTCTTTCCTTTCCTCAAAACCTTGTCACTGTGTTTTGTGATTTGACCTCAGGGACGAGGAGCGGGTCTCGGTATCAGGAGCAGCACCCCCCGTACCCCGACCAAGTGCCCGCAGGGCCGCTCCTTCAGTGTCAAGAGCCCACAGGGCCGAGCTGCCAGGGACGCAGAGCTCCCGGCTTCCTCCTTGCTAGCCACAGGGGACTGTGCCGGCCAGGAGTGCCTGCTGTGTGGCGGGTCAAGCACAAGCCTCTAGAACTCCCTCCAAAGTACATGTTGAAAGCAGTACTGCCTTCCAGGAGAGGTTACAGACTGGAGTTAACACCAAGGACTTGGAAGGTGTCGGGGTGGTGATTTCCACAGACCCTTATTGAAGTCACTCACTTGGCCTACTCAGAAAACGGACGAATCTTGGAGATGACAGTGCATGATTATCACTGTAATCGGAGTGTCTCAAATTGCAGCTACTGTTCTCCTCCTATGAGTAAAGACCAGCAGGGCAGTTAGCTTTCAGCCGGCAAGGAGAGAAAACTGTCTCAGAGGCATATCAGACCTCCAGACTTAGGTTGTCATTTAGTCAGAAGGAACCTTCATCTCCTTTTCCTTCCAGAAGATGTCACACTGTCCCATCCCAGTGATGGTACTAGGCTGATTGGACCCAGTAATCGGGAAGTACAGCTCATCTAGGCATATTGATAGCACAGTCACGTGTCAGAAGGTGGGAAATAAATCCAACAAAAATTCAGGGACCTTTCATCTTAGAGAAGTTTCTAGAAGTCTATCGTGTGGGCATGCCAAGCTCTCCTAAGGTGATGAATAAGGTGCTGTATCTGAGCCCTCCTCCCCTCCACACACACACAAAGGGCACAGCAGCCTGGTAGACCACCTCGGATTTCAGAGGCAGCATAGACCTCATTTCCAGTGTGCTACTCTGAGCCATTTACTGATTGGTGTGAAAAGCACCTAGTTTGAGAGCAGCCTGGACCTTTGGAAGGTGGAAGGCAGGAGATGGCAACACCTGGATCTCCTCTCACTGCCACCCCTTCAAGGTGCAAACCTGAAAACGACCTAGCATGAGACTGACTTGCCCAGGATCACAAGGCCCAGACCCCGGCCTGACCTGCGTGGTGGTCCACGCTCCGTGCCAAGCCTGGCTGGCATTCTTCCGTCACTGAGTCTGTGCGACAGACACACGTGACACCAGCCCCCAGGAGCTGGAGGTGTCATCCATGTATCCCTGGGGATGTCCCTAGGGAGGAATGTCTGGCATGACCCTCCCTGTGCAGGTTGGGACATTGGGGAGCTCCTGGGAGGTGCTGTGGCTTCAGCAGGACAGGGAACTGGTGACAAAAAGCAGCCTGAGCTCAGCTCTTGTCTCGTCAGAGCTGGGACCCTGGTGTCATTGCCAAAGAGCGAGGGGAGGGCTCTGGTGGAGATCTGTGTACTCATGCATGGCAAGGGCCAGGCGGGTGGGCAGTCAGCAGCCCAGACGGGCATGTGGTCTGAATTCAGGGAGCAGCCCAGGAAATGGACCCTTGAAGAAGTGATGTCACTGAAGACACGCCCAGTAGAACCTGAATTGTGACCCGGACGGAACCCAGATTCTGGCGGCCGCAGACCCCAGTCCTGCTCACTTGACCGGAGGCGCTCGACAGAGCAACATGCGGTCTTGCTGTGCGGAGCCTTCTGAAGGCTTGGGAGTCACGGAAGCCGAGACGGAGAGTCCTCCTGCTCGCTCTGGGCGTTGGCTGAGAGAACACTTCCAACGCCTCTGTCTGTGTCTCCCGAGGAGCCCCGAGGTAACACAGGGCAGCCCAGAGCGGGCCCCTCCAGGGCCAGGCCACTGTGGGAGCCATCCCGGGCTGACCTTTTCCCCCGGCTCCTTGTGTGTGTGCAGTGGGCGTGGGGCTTGGGGGGACTGAAGGCTGGGGAGGAGGGAGCGGTGAGTGTCACAGCTCTGGTCTCATCATTCAGGACATGGAGGTGAGTGTTGGGACCAGGTACTTCCACCCACATGTTAATCCTGAGCCCAGGGGGTGTCCTCTCCTTCCCTCGAGGGACTGGATGTCTAGGCAGATGGCCCTGTGTGCCTGATCTCAGGGACAAGGGTTGGGTTCCACATGGCCCCCTGCGGGGAGGTCCACGCAGCCCCCGGTGCCTCCTATCCCGCTACCAGGCTACGGCTTTGAAGAGCTCCACCCTGGGGAGCGAGGAGGAGCCGATGGATGGATTTACCTACTCCATCTCCCTGGACCTGGGGCACGCTGCCTACACCCCAGGACCCCATTCCAAGCCTGGTAACCTGCCAGGACCCTCCCAGGGCTGCCCCATGAGATTGGTCGAGACCCACTCCAGACGGCCTGGAACCTCGCTCCCGGGGGCACCCCGTGCCTCTCCTTGCTTGCATCCCAGAGGGCTGGGGGCTCTCGGGTGAGCGCAAACCTCCCTTGTCCTGGTGGTTCCTGGGTTTCCCACTGACTATCTCCCTGCTGCCCCCCTCAGCGTGAACCTGAGCCATCTGCCCATGGGACTGAGGTCCCCAAGCGCAGGGTTCCTCGGACAGGCGTGAGGAGGGAGGGGAGAAAGCGCACGGGACGCGTGGAACCAGCTCCAGACACCAGCCGGAGCGCTCCCAAGGCCACCCTCCCTCCCGAGGACGCTGACCAGCCCACACGTGTGAAAGAGAAGCAGGGGCTGTTCACGGCAAGGTCATCTTCAGGGGCAACCCTCAGCCGGAATGCTTCTTGGCCCCTACTCTCTGCAAAGGATGCTGACCAGCCAGCCACGGGCCAGCGGCTCCCCCGGTGAGCATCCAGCCCCTCCTCGGCCCAGACGGGCCTCTGCCCACAGCCCGCGGTGTCTTGAGCTTCCCCACGTGTCTGAGCCTCAGCGTGCTCCTCTGACGGGCAGGGTGGCTGGCGATCAGCCCGTTAGGGTGCCCGTGGGGAACACGGGAGGAGCTTAGAGGGGCTCCCCTGGTGCCTGGCAGTGCAGAAAGGACTGCCGGCCAAGCTGGGCCACTTTGGGGCTTACTTCTCTGTACCCGATGAAAAGCCTTAGGCCTCACCCATCAGTGGCCTGGAGCCTGGCTCATTTGGAAAAGCACATGGGAAGCAGCCTTTTGGAATGGAGGCTCACGATTCCCTGTGGCTGTGCCCGGTCCTTGTCCTCATCATGGCCACACGAGGGACCTCTGGGGACAGCAGAGGGGTACCTGGGAAGGTTCGGGTAGGACTACCTTCAGTCACAATAAGTATGCGGCACCCACTTTGTGCAGACCCTTTGGGGTCACTTAGCATAACTGAGTGAAGGAAGCAGACACAGTACTGGGACCCCGTCCCGTGTGGAGTCGGGCAGTCACTTCAGGCGTCATCCGCAGGTCACAGCCGGGAAGCATCACGGGCGATACCCTCACCGCCTCCTCATGTAATGGGGGGCATGACGAGGGGCCAGAGGAGGATCTGAGAAAGTGAGCGTTCACTGGGCCAGGAGGGGGCACTGCCTGTGTGCACAAAGTGGGTGGAGGAGGCGTGTAGGCCTTGGGGCAGGGGGCGCACAGCAGAGCCCAGCAGGTCACTCATCTTCGGGATCCCACGGGCGGGCTGACGACTGGGGACTTCCTATTCGGGAGGATGGGAGAGGATGGGGTCCCAGGACAGACGCGCAGGGTCAGGAAGGGGGAGGGGCAGGTGCCTGGACAGGCAGGGGAGTGCACAGCGGCCAGGCCCACACAAGGGTGGACTCGGAGGGCAGTGTGGCTGGAAAGACCAGGCTTCTCACTCTGCCACCCGCCGGCCTTCCCCCAGCCCCAGGATGGGACGGGATAGGTGCCTTGCCTGGGAGCTCGAGCATGTGCCCTGTACCATCGATGCCAGCCAGCTTTCATCCACCCTGGTGGACCAAGTCCTCCACCACTTGGTCCAGGAGGAGCACCTGGGGCCCACGGTGGCAGAGCTGGAAGGTGAGGGTCTGCGGCCAGAGGACCATGTAGGGTGGGCTTCCCGGACTGGGGTTCCCTTCAAGACAGTGAGGGAGGGCTCTTCTGTCATTGTAAGGTACGGGGAATCAGGCCCGGGGTGACCATTTCTCTGTGTCCTGCTCCAGACCCACGGCAGAAGCAGCTGGCTCCAGAGACACGGGGAGGGCCGGCTTCGTGCCTAGAGCCCGTCCAGGAGGTCCCCGAGACCCCTGTGCTGGAGCGACGGGAGGTGTCACCTGCCTCAGCCCCTGCAGAGCCAGAGGATGTCCCAGCAGTGGCCTCAGCCCAGGGGCCAGGCCCTGAGCTGGAGCCCCATGAGCCCGCGGGCCTGGGGCCCAGGGCACTTGGTGGAATGGCACCAGGCGTGGCAGAGCCAGGTCCAGGTCCAGAGCCCACCAGCCCCTGTGCTGCGAGCCCCTGGGACATCCCAGGAGTGGTCTCAGGCCGCGAGCTGGAGCCCCGTGAGTCCTCAGGTGCGGGGCCCATGGCACCTGCAGGAATGGCACAGTGCCTGGCAGAGCCAGAGGTGGTCCCAGAGCCCACCAGCCCCTGTGCCATGAGCACCCCGGATTTGCCGAGGAAGAGGAAGCGGGGCATCCTGGTGTTTGCCCCACGCCTGGTGGCCGAGCAGCTGACCCTGATGTGTGCGGTGAGCGGAGCGGGCTCCGGGGTCAGGGGTGGGCCTTCCCTGTGTCACGGGCTGCCCCAGACCTGCCGTCCCGACGTGGACTCCTGTGATCTGGGCACACGTCCCAGCTTCCCCACGGATTCACCATGTGCCCTGAGAGACTCTCCTCACCCCCAAGCCCTCCCTAACCACACGGGGACAGTAGGGCCGGCCCTTAGGGATCCCTGCCTGGGAACAGGGGCACCAGGGGCACAGCTGGATGACACCTCTTGTCATCCCCAGGAGCTGTACAGTAGGGTTGAATGTGGTGAATGCAAGGTCTACGTAGAGAGACAACCACTGAGGGAAGCCATTGCGCTCCTGGCCCCCAACATCCTTAACGTCATCAAGCACTTTGGTACCACGTTTCATTTGGTCATCTCCTCCTGCCTCGGGGGCCCGAGCACGACCACCCAGGACAGGGCCCGAGTGGTGGAGTTCTGGATCCAGGTGGCCAAGGTCTGTCATGGGACGGCCCCCGGGGTCCCCTCCTTCGCCAGCTCTCAGGATGGGTGCCTGCGGTCTGCCCTGCATGGTCCCTGGGCCCTCCTGCCAGGGGCGTGCGGACCTGGACTCGCAGACCCCGGGGGTGGGACAGCCATCCCTGGCCCCTTGCTTGGGTTGAGCCACAGTCCTCCACCCAGGAGGGCTGCTCAGCAGGTACCAGGTGTGCTGGGCTCCCTGGGTGTCTGTCTCCTTAAGGACAGGAGTTCATGGGGGGCCAGAGCAGAGAAGCCGGCCACACTCTCAGCTCTGTCTTCCCTCCCAGGAGTGTCTGGCTCTCAGAAATTTTGAGTCCTTCCGTGCCATCATCTTCGCCCTGCAGCGCCCTCCTGTACGTCGCCTGGAGAGCACCTGGGGACAAGTTTCCTGGTGGGTAGTCCTGTCCCTGGGACCAGGGCACCTGAGTGGACAGGGACACCCCTACATCTTGCAGTGTCCCTCAGTGGGCTGGGACATCCTGGGAGGCGGCAGAGCCTAGGGGCGGGGATGGTGGGCTCTTGGGGCCCGCTGTGGATTAGGCCACGGGTACCCCTGCAGGAATCAGTTTCCTGCAATGTCAGGTGTGGGGTGAAGCCCATTGGAGATCTGGAGCTTGTGCTCTGCAGCAGGAGGTCTCTGCCCCAAGGACAGCGACCTGGCCCAAAGCACATTCGCCCCCGGGAGAACTGGGAATGGAGGCCCTGGGTGGAAACATGCAGCCCCCTCCAAAGGCCACGGATTCCCCAGGGCTCAGGGCCATGGTGGAAAGCCTCCTGCGGGCTAGTGGGCCTTGTAGGATCCCCAGGAAAAGGGGTCGGCCCCGAGACTCTCTGCCTGCTGGCCATGTATCTACCTCCTCCTCTCCCCTCCCCGTAGGAAGAGCTCCTGGATCTACAGAAAACTTAAAAAGAGGAACAAGGGGCTCAAAGGGAAGCAGCTCCTCAAGGTAAATGGGGGCTGGAGGTCTGGAACGGAGGGGTTCTTTGGGCAAGTCCTCTGCCACGCTGTGGCACAGCTTTGGGGAAGACTCAAGGAGTGTAGGGTGAGCGGGGGAAGGTGATGTGGAAAGTAGGGTCCCCCAGGCCCATGAGGGCCTCGTCTGTCTCCCTCCCTGGCTCCACTTGGCTGCGGGCCTGGCATCCAGTGAGGACCCAGGGGACAGACCCCTGGTCAGGGTTGGGGATGGCATGGCGTCAGCAGCAGGGTTGGGGCCTGTGGCTGAGCAAGGTCGGCTTCTCCCCTGGGTCCCCTGAGCCTGTCACGGCCCCTCTGTGGCCTCGGGCTCCCCATGTGCACATGGAGGGTTCCCGTCAGCCTGGCGGGGGGGCCTCCCAGGTGAGCAGGGTCCAGGGAGCACAAGACGCGCTTCAGCTTTGTGCACCCCCCTGGTCATGTGAGGGGAGCCGTGCTGATAGCCGGGTGACAGTGAGTGCTCAGGGCACCCTGGGAGGCAGAGGGACCTCCCCTGACCCTCTCAGGGCGGTGGCCATGGCCCGAGGACCCGAATGAGTATGAGTGTGTGCTGGAGCTGGGGTCGCTCTGGGCTGAGAGCCTGCTGGAGGTGGGGATAGCGTAGGTGCCAGGGGGCTCGGGCAAGGCATCCATCCACCACGGTCTGGCTGTGGGAGGCACGTGGGAGGGGAGCAGGAGCACCTGAGTGTCGTGCACCTTGCAGGAGGCGAGGGCCATGGTGAGGCAATGGCCACAGTCCCCCAGGGCATCCCAGGATACGAAGCAGCAGGTGAGAGTGGGGTGGCCAGGGTCATGGCGGTGGGGTGACCCTGCACCTGCTCCTGGTCCCACCAGCTCTGAACTGCCAGCTCCGGTGTGACCAGAAGGAGGGCGAGAGCAGCTGGGTACAGGGGGAAGTTGGAGGACAGGTGCCAGGCCCACAGGGCCTGGGATTGGCCAAAAGCCAGCCCTGGGAGGGCCCGGGAGGGGAGAGCAGGGCGAAGGGAAGGGGGGAGGCCGCACAGGGTGATCCAAGGGAGCTGGGGGCTGCGGGTGTGGGGTTCAGGGGAGGCTCTGTGGGCGCCCCTGAGGCAGGTGGGGACTCATCACCTCCCCACCCCGGTGGCACAGGGCATGATCCCGCCGCTCGGACTGATCCTGTACGACGCCTTAGAGAAACAACAGGAACATCATGTGGACGTGAGTGACCCGGCAGGGCTCAGGGGGGCAGGATGGTGAGCTTTAGGGAGGAGAGAGCCCTCAATGAGCCCGGACCTCTCAGCACCAGCCACCCCCATCCTGAGTCCCCCCCGCTCCACCCCAGGACCTGGCCTTCTTCGACAGGAATACCAGAAGGACCCACCTAAAGCCCGGTCCTGGCCCCAGGGCAGGCGGGGCTGAGGGCTCCAGGGGGCAGCATGTGGGCAGGACTGGTCTCCCCATCAGGTCCTGCCCTGGGGGAGGGATGCTGCTCCTTCAGGGCAGGAAGCACATCGGGGGGCTGGTAGTGCCTTACCGCCTGAGGCCTCAGCTCCCCAGTGCAGTTCCCGCTTCTCGGTAGCCCCGAGCCTGGGCCAGACCCAGGTGCTGTTTCTGGGCAGGCCTGCCCCTTGGAGGGCCCTGGCGGTCCTACACCTTGAGAAAGGGTGGGGACGTTCCGGCCTCATTCTGGGCTCAGGGGGCTGTTTCCGATGTACTTTGGCTGCCTTGCTGTCTTCCAGGGTGATGGTATAAAATAGAGAGAGTTGAGTGCCCAGCCATGAAAGGTGAGGGACGTAGTCAAGACCCCCTGGGCAGGACCTTGTCCGGGCCATGCCCTGGGTCTAACGTGTGTTGAGAGAGTTAAGACACGCAGAGCTCAGGACACTAAAGGCTTTGTTAGGTGGGGGATGGGGTGGCATCAAGGCCGCATTCCTGGAGGAGGAGCTGGACACCCAACAGTGGGAACAGGCAGGGCTGGATGGCATTGGAAGGAAGGTGGGTTTCCGTGAGCAAAGATCCGGGACCACCCCAGTGCCCCACTCCTCACCCCCTCCTCGTCTGCATCCTGTCCTTCCTCTGCCCCAGATCACTGACTTCCTAGAGGAGATCCTCACATACAAGTTCCTGGCCAGGCAGTATGACCTGGAGCCCAAGGAGCACTTCCTGTCCTTTTTCCGGACAGTGAAGCTCCTGCGTGAGGACCAGAGGTGAGGCTGCCAGGAGTGGGGTGTGGGCTGTAGCTGCCGGCAGGCTCTGGGGGAAGGGTCCCCTGCCATGTGGCTCCAGGGGCTCACAGGTGTCCCTCTGTCCTGCAGCTACGGCCTGTCCTACCACCTGGAGCCCCCAGGCCAGAGGGCAGGCAGAAAGGGACTGTTACAGTTCTTCAGGTCCCGCAAGATTTAAACTTACGGGCCAGGGCCAGGTGAGTTTCTGGGCTGGGGCAATTGGCAGGGGGTGGGCTGTTCCCCAGCCTTAGGGAAGCTTTGGGCCCTGCTGGGTGTGGGGGCGTCCTAAAGACCGGTGCGGCTGCAATCCCGCTCCACTCACCGATCGGTTGTGCCAGACTGAAGGGTGGTTCCCTGCCCCCTCTGGGACCCAGTTTCCTCCTCCGTGAGTAGGTGACACTCAGGAGCCTTCCCGTAACAGGGACTCCCTGGGTGCTGGTGATTGACAGGACCCTCCGCACAGGGCCCAGAGCCCAGAGGGCAGTGGGGACGGGGTGGAAGCAGGATAATGGGGGGAACCCGGGATAACCTGCCTCTTCTGCTCACCCGCGTGGCCCTGTAGCTGCTGTCATCGGGCCCTCGGCCCTGCTGGTGTCCTGGCTGCATGTGGAGGAGGGCTTCTTCCCCTTCGGGCAGGCGGCACCCGGCGCCCCAGGGCCCCAGTCTGCCTGCTGCTCCTCCTCCTCCCGCTGCTCATCCGGAGCCTCTGCCGGGGCAGCTGCTCTGGCACCTCCTCCGTCGGCCGACTCGGGCAGCTCCCCAGGCTGCCGCTGCATCCTCAAGGACCCATATGTAGCTGCGGCGCACCTGGCCACCTTTGTGCTGTGTCGTCCCCTCTGCTTGTGGCCCGTTGGACAGAGGCGAGCTGCCCCACCGTGTGGAGGATGTTCCCCTTCGTGCAGGTGGCGTCCCGCCGTGACACCAACTCCTGCCTGGGTGCCGTCATCCACCGAGTCGTAGCCACAGGGTTCCACGAATAGGTGGGCGCTGTCCTCACCAGGCCCGGCCTTTCCCGGGATGGACATAGACACGGTGCAGTGCTGCGTGGGACCACGGCCTCCTGATGCCCAGCGGAGGCATCCGAGGATGCAGGGGTGCCCGACTGTTGCAGGGTCCCGGGGCTTGCTTACAGGGGAGCCCCCTGTACAACTTCCTCCCCTCATCCCTGAGAAATAGCCTCCCCAGGCGCAGTGTGGTCTGGGTGTTGTCTCTGAGGTTTATGGTTCCTGGGGGTTGGGGTCATACTTGTGCAGAATGTAATAAATGCTGAACGGATTGCCACCACACTGCTCTTTCTTCTCAAAGCTCTGCCCCTCCTGCGGACTTCGTGTGCCCCAGCCCACCCCACCCCAGCCCTCAAACTCTCTGATGCAGGGGGGCCCTGACCTCCGCCAGGTTGTCCTCCATCCTCTGTCCTCCCCCCGTAAGGTGCTGAGGAAGAGCGGGGTGCTCTAAGCCCGAGGGTGGCACACCTCGGCAACACTGGGGAGGGCTGTTCAAACAGAAACTGAACCTTGTTTCCTGTCACCTATAGATTATGATCAGACACCGAAACTTGTTGATTAGAAGCCCCAGGGTGTCTTTTCAAGTCTTGAACACCACGGCAGATGTACCCAAGTAGATCCCAGGGCTGCAGGGCGCCAGTGTAGCACTGTCCCATCTAATCAGGCACAGCTGCTCCACACATTCCAGAAAATTCGTTTGCGAAAAACTTTGAACTTGGTCTCTCAAAGCACCTCCAAGAGGTGCATGCCTTCCACTGGGGGGGCTTTGTCTGAGCCCACTTTCTCCACGCTTCACACCTCAGAGCACCCCCCAAAGCTCCCGGGTTCCCAGTCCTCCCCCATGGTGCCCCTCAGCCGCCCATCCCCAGGCCAGGCTGGTGTGAGGCCCCTGGTGTCCCGCTCCTGGGTCCTGGCTGAGAGGCCTCACGTCTGCGACAAAAGGCTTGGGAGGCTGAGCGGAGGCACTTGGCTCTGATTCTCCCCACACGCTCCCCCAGGACTCTCAGGATGTGTTCACCCTCCCAGGAGGGGAGGCCTGGCCTGGAGGGGAGCTCCAGGATCAGCACAAACACCCCCTTGGGGGGCTCCAGGATGGAGAGTCTCCAGGCCTTATGCTGCAGGTGGAGCCCCAGATTGGGACTGGGGAAGCAGACGTGGGCCCTCCTGACAGCCTCAGGTGACCAGGTGACAGGAGGTAAAATCGGGACACCCAGGCCACCCTGCCCTCCTTCCCCTGGCCCTGCCCACAGCACCCTCAGAGCCATCTGCCTACACGGTGGTCCCAAGGGACGACCTCAGGCTCCCGGGCCACATAGGGAGGTAGGTTTGGGCAGGAGGAGGGCACACGGGCCCCTGGCAGGGCTGTGGCACAAGTCAGACCTGTCATCCGCATGGCCCACCAGCCTCAACCTGACACAGAAGAGCTTCTGGGCCCCGAAATAAAGCAGCAGCCCTGGGCCTGCTGGGTGCTCACTGGGTCAGCGGTCCGTCCTCTCCCAGTGTGTGCAGGGGCTCCAAGCACAACACAGCCTGGGCTGCTGGTGCTGGGCCACCAGGCTCACACGGCTGTGGGCTGCAGCGCACCTTCCCCACCCGGCGTGTGCTAGGGAGGTGGCAGGGCCCTCTGGCCTCTGGTGCGCTACTCTGCACCCAGGCACAGGCTCTGGGGGCTCCCCGTCTTCGGGCTCTTCAGAGAAGCTGATGATGGAGTTCTTGTTCACAGGCTCAGAGAATGAACTTTGCAAACACTCAAGGTAGGAGAGCATGTGCGAGGCTTTTATTTAGAGAGAAAGCAGAGGACAGAGCTCCTGGCTTGCCCCTGCCCGGAGGGGACAAGATAGCCCCGGGGTGATGCGCTGTCTAGGGGATTTATAGGCAGGTGAGAGACAAAGAGCCAGGGATGCAGACCTGCTAAAGGGTCCCCGAATGCTTATCTTTGAAGAGACACTAAATTTCTTATCAGTCTTCCAGATTATTTTGCTTACTTGCCAGTATTACTTGCCTACATTGCGTATCATTTGAATAGGGCTAGAGGAAGAAAAGCAGCATCTGGGTAAAGTTAAAGAAAATAAGCTGGGCCTTTTATCAGGCTACGGTACATTTTACAATAACCTCCTTTAATTGACACAATGAAGACATGGGCTATGCTGCGGTCTTTTCTTACGTGGGGGATATTCAAACATTTCAGGCCAAGTTACTCCTGGATTTTTGGTTTTAATTAATCCCACACAAGAATGCTTATATTACTTTAGAGAATGAATGTGACTGACTTTGCTTACTTGTCTAATATGGAGTTTCAGTAGGGGTTTTATTCCGGAGGCCCTCACCCTGCTCTGTCTGCACCCACGGTCCCTGCCTCACCAGCACCGAGGCTCCGCGGCTTCCCTCCCCAGCTGCCATTCCCTCCTAGTTCCTCCTCCAGGCTTCCCTTCCACACTCCCCAAGCTCTCTGATCCCATGCTCGCACCCCTCTCCCCCCGCCCTCCCAGCCTTCTCCTTCCCCCACCCCTCCCCTGGGCTGGGACTCCTGTTAGGAGGGCGTTGTGCATTTTTCTCGGTTCTTGTCCCCGCCGCTGCAGCAAAGAACTGAAACGCAGAGACACAGCAGTGAAGTAGAGTAAAAGTTTTATTTACGGAGAGAAAGTGCACACTCAGAGAGAGGGGAGTGTGGGCTACCTCAGAGAGAGGCGCATTGAAAGGGTGGGGGTTGCCCCTTGGAAGGATTTTTTCAGGAATGTGACAAAGGGCTAGGGGTGTGGACCTGTTAAGTGGTCTCAAGATGAGACGTGAAGTTTCTTATCAGTCCTCTGGGTAATTCTGCAAAATTAGCTTAACACAAGAAATGCACTGCTAGGATTCCCTCCAGGAGAGCAGCTTCCTGGTTGAGGAGCATATCAGTTAAGACTGCCCTCCCTGCCTCCAAGGTCGGCTGAGTTACTGTATGTTCGCTAAAGACTGTGCTAAGTGTGGATAAAATGAAAGTTCCTGTGGCCAGGATTCTCACCTGGGCCTAGTCAGCTAGCTCACCACTCATGTGGGCAATAGGTTGCTACTGACTCTATATAAAAGAGCTCCCACCCAGTGCTCTGGGTGACACGGTGACACAGCTGCGAGGCTGCAGGAGAGCAGAGCAGAGGCTGGAGCGGTGGCAGCGCTGAGGTCAGAGGCCCAGAGGATGGCTGTGTGGGATGGCTGTGTAGGCAGGGAGGCCCAGAGGCAGAGACCCGCTTGCTGCATGCAGATTCGCTCTGATTGGGTGGGATGTTAGGGACTGACCTGCCACAGTGGAAATAAAGTTGGGTATAACCCTTTCACCCCAAGAACATTTTACTGTCATTTCTTTGGTCACATTGAATCCATAGCAAACTTACCCAGTGTTGAAACCCATTGGCAGGACATTAAAATTCTTACTTCTTCACTTCCTGGGTTTTCAAATGCAATCTTAGCTTTAAGATAGAATCTTTCCTGTCTTTACTCTGCTGTTTATGGCTGGGCTAGCTTGCTAAGTGAACTGTCCAGTCCGCAAATTACTTGATTAGGGGATGGAGGAGGAAAAACCGCATACAGGTAAAGGTAAAAAAATAAGCTGGGCCTCTTAGCAGGCTAAGTGAGTCTTACCATGATGTGATTTACTAAACACAATAAAGACAAGGGTATGCCGAGAGACCTTCCTTTATCTGGGGAATACTCAAGCATTCCAGGCCAGTTACTCCTGGCTTTTTGGACTTTTAACTGATCTCACTGAAGAATGCCTATATTCTTAGTTTGCTATTTTTACCCTAGAGAAGGGACAAGCAGAAGGTGCCAAAGAGCCCCGTGCACCTTATTAAGAAGTGCAGACTCTATCTCATATGCAATACAGGGTCAGAGAAGGATTTTGAGCAGCGAAATATGATCACGTTCTTATAGGTAGGTCATCTACAGTAGTGAGGGGAAAGAATTTAAGTGGGAGGCACTGAAGGATTGGGTGTCAAGTAGGAAGCCACTGCACAGCTTAGGTGAGAGACGGTGAGGGCTTGGAAACCCAGTGTGGTGGTGAGAACTGAGAGGAGACACAGACGTGAGAAAGAACAACGTCATTGGAACCGGGCCTGACTCGCTATGTGCAGGATGGAAGGCGCAGCCGTCTCCCGGGTTTCTTCCTGGGATGGCTGGGGAACAGGTACCGATACTGGTAAGAAAGTTGTGGGCAGAGGAAGATAATGGACTAAGTTTGGAAGACTTTAGGTTTGGGATACTTGTGAGTAACCTAGGAAGAATTAATATTGTCAAAATGGTAATCCTACCTAAGGCAATCTACAGATTCAAATGCAAACCCTATCAAAATACCAACAGCATTCTTCAATGAACCAGAATCAATCCTTCTGAACTTCATAGGGAAACACAAAAGACCCCGAATAGCCAAAGCAATCCTGAGAAGGAAGAATAAAGCCAGGGGGATGTCACTTCCAAACTTCAGATCTTAGTAGATCTTCATAAAAAGTCAAGATCTACTACAAAGACACAGTAATCAAGACAATTTGGTACTGGCACAAGAACAGACCCACAGACCAGTGGAACACAATAGAGAGTCCAGATATTAACCCAAACATATACGGTCAATTAATAGACGATAAAGGAGCCATGGGTTTATAATGGGGAAATGACAGCCTCTTCAACAGCTGGTGTTGGCAGAACTGGACAGCTACATGTAAGAGAAGGAAACTGGATCATTGTCTAACCCCATACACAAAAGGAAAGTCAAAATGGGTCAAAGACCTGAATGTAAGTCATGAAACCATAAAACTCTTAGAAAAAAACATAGGACAAAATCTCCTGGACAGAAACAGGAGCAACTTCTTCATGAACATATCTCCTCAGGCAAGAGAAACAAAAGCAAAAATGAACAAGTGGGACTATATCAAGCTGAAAAGCTTCTGTACAGCAGAGGACACCATCAACAGAACAAAAAGACATCCAACAGTATGGGAGAATATGTTCATAAATGACAGATCCGATAAAGGGTTGACATCCAAAGTATATAAAGAGCTCACGAACCTCAACAGACAAAAAGCAAATAATCCATTTAAAAAATGGGCACAGGATTAGAACAGACACTTCTCCAAAGAAGAAATTCAGACGGCCTACAGGCACATGAAAAGGTGCCCACATTGCTAATCATCAGAGAGATGCAAATTAAAACCACAATGATACATCGCCTCATACCAGGAAGGATGACCACTATCCCAAAGACAAACAACAAATGTTGGCGAGGATGTGGAGAAAGGGGAACTGTCTTACACAGCTGGTGGGAATGTAAATTAGTTCAACCATGTGGAAAGCAGTATGGAGGTTCCTGAAAAATCTCCAAATAGAAATACCATTGACCCCGGAATTCCACTCCTAGGAATTTACCCTAACAATGCAGCAGCCCAGTTTGAAAAAGACATATGCACCCCTGTTTATCGCAGCAGAATTTACAATATCCAAGAAATGGAAGCAACCTAAGTGTCCCTCAGTAGATGAATGGATAAAGAAGATGTGGTACATATACACAGTGGAATATTATTCAGCCAGAAGAAGAAGAAAATCCTACCATTTGCAACAACATAGATGGAGCTAGAGGGTATTATGCTCAGTGAAATAAGCCAGGCAGAGAAAGACAAGTACCAAATGATTTCACTCATCTGTGGAGTATAACACCAATGAAAAAAAAACCTGAAGGAACAAAACAGCAGCAGACTCACAGAACCCAAGAATGGACTAACAGTTACCAAAGGGAAAGGGACTGGGGAGGATGGGTGGGAGGGGAGGGATCAGTGGAAGAAAAGGGGCATTACTATTAGCAGACATAATATAGGGGGGCCACAGGGAGGGCTGTACTGTACAACACAGAGAAGACAAGTAGGGATTCTATAGCATCTTACTACGCTGATGGACACTGACTGTAATTGGGTATGTGGGGGGGACTTGATGATGGGGGGAGTCTAGTAAACATAATGTTGCTCATGTAACTGAAGCTTGATACCAAAAAATAATAATAATAACAACTTCATAAAAAATTGGAAAAAAAGATTATCGTTTAAATTTGAAGGAGGGATTAAACAATTTCTAGATAAGCAAAAGCTGAGAGAATTTAGCTCCCACCAACCATCTCTACAGTGTATTTTCGAGGGACTGCTACAGATGGAAGTGTTCCTAACATTAAATAGCTGTCACTAGAGGTAACAAAAGGGGATAGACAAAGAGTACAGAATATGACACCTAATATATAAAGAATGAGGAGGGAAAATTAAAAAAACAGCCTCCCTTAGATTGTTTGTAATAGCATACTTAACTGAGTTAAGATAGATTCTTAGATAGTAAGGAAGGTACCCTTGAACCTCCCACGGCTGACCCAGGAAGAAACAAAACCTGAACAGACCAGGGACCGGCAAGGAAACTGAATCGGGAATCCCCAACGGCAAGGACGACAGGCACCTCGGGAAAACACTTCTAATTCCGAAGGCGCGGCCTCCGGAGGCCTCTCCCCCGCCGCCCCGCCGCGGGTCCCGCCTGACCCCTCAGCTCGCCCGCCCCTCGCCCTCGAGGCCGCCGCCGAGGACCTCCACACGCGGCAGGACACCCTCCGGCCTCCCGCCTACGCGGCCCCCGGACCCCCGTCCCGAGCGGCGGCGGCAGGGCGGCGGCGCGGCCCCCGGCCGGGCCCACCACCCGCGTCGGCCGCTCCGGGCCCTCGGGACCCGCGCCGCCCCCTCACCGGCTTCCCGCGCCCGCAGGCGGAGGCACAGGTCCCCGCGCCCCGTCCGGGCCCCGCCGCGCCGCGCGGACACGTACCTTCCGGCCCGCAGAGCCGTCGCTGTCGCCTTCACCCCTGAAGCGGGGCCCGCCCGGGACGCTCGGCCGCAGGTCCGCCGGGAGGAAGGCGCAGCCGAGCACAGCGCGTGTCCACCCTCACGCGGTGTCCGCGGGGCCCGCTGTGCGGACGGGACGGCGGCCCGGAGCATGGACGGAGCCGCGGGAGCTGCCTCTGCCTAAGGCGCTCGCGAGGCCACCGACTCTTGAATGTGGCGGCGGCGGCGCCTGCAGCTACTCAGCAGCCGCCGGACTCCCTTCTTCTGCGCGCTCGCCCAATGGCTGCCTGCTCCGCGGCGCCGCCTTGCTTACTGGCCACGAGTGCCGTCAGTCGGAGGCGGGCCTGCGGGCGACCTGCGCGCTCACTGGCCGCGAGGGCCGTCAGGCGCGGGCTTTCATTTTCTTCGATATACTTTCTAATTTCTCATGAGACGTCCCACGCGTCAGTTTTTTTTAAATTAATTTATTTAGGTGTCCTTAATACGCAATCACATGAGCAACAATGTGGTTACTAGATTCCCCCCATTATCCAGTCCCCCCCCCACACCCCATTACAGTCACTGACGATCCGCGTAGTGAGACGCTGTAGAGTCACTACTTGTCGTCTCCGTGTTGTACCGCCCTCCCCGCGCCCCCCCCTGCCTTCTGTGCGCTGATCCTGCTGCCCCTCATTCCCCTTGTCCCTCCCTCCCTCCCCACCTACCCTCCCGAGTCCCTTTCCCTCTGGTAACTGTCAGTCCACTCTTGGGTTCTGTGCGTCTGCGGCTGTTCTGTTCCTTCAGTTTTTGCTTTGTTCTTATGCTCCACACGAGTGAAATCATTCGGTGCTTGTCTTTCTCCGCCTGGCTTATTTCACTGAGCGTAATACCCTCTAGCTCCGTCCATGGTGTTGCAAATGGTAGGATTCATTTTCTTCCTATGGCTGAATAATATTCCATTGTATACATGCACCACATCTTCCTTATCCATCCATCTACTGAGGGACACTTAGGTTGCTTCCATTTCTTGGCTATTGTAAATAACTCACCTGTTATTAAGTTATTTAATTTTCAAGGGATTGGGGATTTTCTAAATATCTTTCTATTACGGATCTGTGATTTAATGCACTACGGTCAGAGGTCAGAGAACAAACATATTTTGTATGACTTCAATTCTTTGAAATTTAGTTCAGTTTTGTGACCTATGTGATCAATATGTTATATGCTCCTGAAAATTCTGTTGTTGTGGAGTGGAATGTTCTATTAGTGTTACCTAGATCTAGTTGGTGGATACCATTCAGTTTTTCTGCATCTTTGCTGTTTTTTATCTACTTGTCCTATCAGTTACTGAGAAAAAAAGTGTTGACATATCCAAGTAGATTGATGGACTTGTCTGTGCTTTCCGTTTAGTTATATTAGTTTTTCTTTTCTTTCTGTTAGCATTTTGGGATGCTTTTAGTAGGTGCATTAATATATCTTCTTGGTGAGTTTATACTTTCATCATTATGCATGGAGATGGGTGTGAGCGCGCGGCCCGGTTCCTCTGCCTCTGCGTGTCTTCGGCGCGGGCGCCCCGGCACATGCAGAGCGCACCTGCTGTTGCGGGAGAGCAGCGCGGGACGCGCGGCAGCAGGGTGCCCAGGGCCGCCGGTGGCCTGGGGCGTTCGGCCCGCTCCGTGCCCGGGTGGGGGGCGGGGCTCGAGGCCACGGACACCACCCTTGGACGACGGGCGCGACCAGGGGCCCACGGACGGTGGTCCCCTCCTGTGGGGCCGGGCCTGCCCTACCTCCCTACCGTGGCCAGGAGGGGAAAAGCGCTGCCTCCGGGAGCGCAGCCCGGGCCCGGGGACGGGGGGTCTAAGGCCGGCGCTGGCCGGCGGGTGGGGGCGAGTGGAGGTGATCGGAGCGCAGGGCTTAGGGGCTCCCGCGCTGCGGAGGGAGCCCACGGCCTGCCTGCGGGGTGGGGGACCCGCCGGCCTGCCCGCGGGTTGGCCCTGCCTCTGGGCGGGGATGCCAGGCTGAAGGCGGGTGTGCCCACCGCCACCCCCAGCCCCCGGACGCCTGTGGGGCTGGGGGACGAGGCCCGGCAGCCGCAGGTGGTCACGGTGGGGCGGGGAAGGGGCTGGGCGAGGGGGGGGCACCCGCGGTGAGCGGGTGGGAGGGGCCGGCGGCCGCGGACTCTCTTGTCCCCCCGCCCCCTGCATGCCCCAGGAGCTCTTTTCTCCCACTTTCTCCCTAGATAAAAGCCTACCTGGCTTTCTTTCCTACCTTGATCAGTGTTTGCAAAGTTCATTCTCTGACTCTGGGAACAAGAACCCCGGTATCATTTTAGTCTGTTAAAATTCCCCGTTCTGCCCCCTCATTGTTTCTGTGTCTCATCAAGTATTTTATCAGACGTTTTCTGTTTTATATTCGTGTGAATTACTTCCCTTTCCCTTTGAGGTCGCAGACCCTCACCCCTTCTCCTTGGTTCAAGATGACACACAGACCTCATTCTCCCTGCCTAACTCCAGGGAGGGGAGATCCCAGGGCAAAACACCTTTGAAAGCGAAATCAGGCAAAGGGAGAAATGATGTTCAAAGGCCGTTTATTGCCTACAAGGAGTCGCCCTGCGTCTCTCTCTCTCTCTCTCTCTCTCTCTCTCTCTCTCTCTCTCTGTCTCTCCTGTTGCAGTAGAGGAGAGCCAATACTCCCACCAAGCTCTCTGGTCCAGGGAAGCCCTCGCTCGCCCACGTGATTACCCACTGATGGAGACGGACTACTTCTCTCCAGCCCTTGGAAACCGCTGTGGATAGGGACATGCACTAAAGCCAGGCCAAGAGATTCTGCAAATATTGCAATTTTACCCGCACCCTGTCTGTGGAACAGATGTGTATGGCTTCCCTGTATGTACTTAATTAAATTTTGTTACTTTTTCTCCTGTTAATCTGTCTCATGTCAACCTGTTTCTTGCTCCAGCTAAGGGAACCTCAGGGATAGAAGAAATTCTTCCTGCCACCACCGGTCAAGTAGCTATGTTTACGAAGGGCTGACCCAGGACCTCCATCTTTTTCTTGAAAGGAGCAGGATCGTGTGGAGAAAATGGAAATTATAGCCAGGATTCTTGCCTGGGTGACACACACTGTAGACCTGAAGGGCCTGTTAGCACGTCTATGGGATGTTTACAGAGAGGCTGGTCAGTCTTGGGAGTGTTAGGCAGAAAAATAGATATGAGCGGGATGAGAGACAATTAAGGCCAGTAAAGTTCACTAAAAAAGGGACTCAAAAAGCATTCTGTCCCAGGGGACTGAGGAGGAGCAGAAAAGAAAAACAAAACGCTAGTGAATTGGTGCAGGAATGTCTGCTTTGGACCCTTGCAAGCTGCTACTTCATGTGTCTGCACCCCAGCCTCTCTCCTACCATTTCCCCTTGAAAAGCCCTGGCCGCTTGTGTGTCAGGAGGATGGTGGTTCTCTAAGGCAGGAGCCTGCCACTCCCTCATTTGCTAGCAAGTCAATAAACTATTCTTTCCTTTCCTCAAAACCTTGTCACTGTGTTTTGTGATTTGACCTCAGGGACGAGGAGCGGGTCTCGGTATCAGGAGCAGCACCCCCCGTACCCCGACCAAGTGCCCGCAGGGCCGCTCCTTCAGTGTCAAGAGCCCACAGGGCCGAGCTGCCAGGGACGCAGAGCTCCCGGCTTCCTCCTTGCTAGCCACAGGGGACTGTGCCGGCCAGGAGTGCCTGCTGTGTGGCGGGTCAAGCACAAGCCTCTAGAACTCCCTCCAAAGTACATGTTGAAAGCAGTACTGCCTTCCAGGAGAGGTTACAGACTGGAGTTAACACCAAGGACTTGGAAGGTGTCGGGGTGGTGATTTCCACAGACCCTTATTGAAGTCACTCACTTGGCCTACTCAGAAAACGGACGAATCTTGGAGATGACAGTGCATGATTATCACTGTAATCGGAGTGTCTCAAATTGCAGCTACTGTTCTCCTCCTATGAGTAAAGACCAGCAGGGCAGTTAGCTTTCAGCCGGCAAGGAGAGAAAACTGTCTCAGAGGCATATCAGACCTCCAGACTTAGGTTGTCATTTAGTCAGAAGGAACCTTCATCTCCTTTTCCTTCCAGAAGATGTCACACTGTCCCATCCCAGTGATGGTACTAGGCTGATTGGACCCAGTAATCGGGAAGTACAGCTCATCTAGGCATATTGATAGCACAGTCACGTGTCAGAAGGTGGGAAATAAATCCAACAAAAATTCAGGGACCTTTCATCTTAGAGAAGTTTCTAGAAGTCTATCGTGTGGGCATGCCAAGCTCTCCTAAGGTGATGAATAAGGTGCTGTATCTGAGCCCTCCTCCCCTCCACACACACACAAAGGGCACAGCAGCCTGGTAGACCACCTCGGATTTCAGAGGCAGCATAGACCTCATTTCCAGTGTGCTACTCTGAGCCATTTACTGATTGGTGTGAAAAGCACCTAGTCTGAGAGCAGCCTGGACCTTTGGAAGGTGGAAGGCAGGAGATGGCAACACCTGGATCTCCTCTCACTGCCACCCCTTCAAGGTGCAAACCTGAAAACGACCTAGCATGAGACTGACTTGCCCAGGATCACAAGGCCCAGACCCCGGCCTGACCTGCATGGTGGTCCACGCTCCGTGCCAAGCCTGGCTGGCATTCTTCCGTCACTGAGTCTGTGCGACAGACACACGTGACACCAGCCCCCAGGAGCTGGAGGTGTCATCCATGTATCCCTGGGGATGTCCCTAGGGAGGAATGTCTGGCATGACCCTCCCTGTGCAGGTTGGGACATTGGGGAGCTCCTGGGAGGTGCTGTGGCTTCAGCAGGACAGGGAACTGGTGACAAAAAGCAGCCTGAGCTCAGCTCTTGTCTCGTCAGAGCTGGGACCCTGGTGTCATTGCCAAAGAGCGAGGGGAGGGCTCTGGTGGAGATCTGTGTACTCATGCATGGCAAGGGCCAGGCGGGTGGGCAGTCAGCAGCCCAGACGGGCATGTGGTCTGAATTCAGGGAGCAGCCCAGGAAATGGACCCTTGAAGAAGTGATGTCACTGAAGACACGCCCAGTAGAACCTGAATTGTGACCCGGACGGAACCCAGATTCTGGCGGCCGCAGACCCCAGTCCTGCTCACTTGACCGGAGGCGCTCGACAGAGCAACATGCGGTCTTGCTGTGCGGAGCCTTCTGAAGGCTTGGGAGTCACGGAAGCCGAGACGGAGAGTCCTCCTGCTCGCTCTGGGCGTTGGCTGAGAGAACACTTCCAACGCCTCTGTCTGTGTCTCCCGAGGAGCCCCGAGGTAACACAGGGCAGCCCAGAGCGGGCCCCTCCAGGGCCAGGCCACTGTGGGAGCCATCCCGGGCTGACCTTTTCCCCCGGCTCCTTGTGTGTGTGCAGTGGGCGTGGGGCTTGGGGGGACTGAAGGCTGGGGAGGAGGGGGCGGTGAGTGTCACAGCTCTGGTCTCATCATTCAGGACATGGAGGTGAGTGTTGGGACCAGGTACTTCCACCCACATGTTAATCCTGAGCCCAGGGGGTGTCCTCTCCTTCCCTCAGGGACTGGATGTCTAGGCAGATGGCCCTGTGTGCCTGATCTCAGGGACAAGGGTTGGGTTCCACATGGCCCCCTGCGGGGAGGTCCACGCAGCCCCGGGTGCCTCCTACCCCGCTACCAGGCTACGGCTTTGAAGAGCTCCACCCTGGGGAGCGAGGAGGAGCCGATGGATGGATTTACCTACTCCATCTCCCTGGACCTGGGGCACGCTGCCTACACCCCAGGACCCCATTCCAAGCCTGGTAACCTGCCAGGACCCTCCCAGGGCTGCCCCATGAGATTGGTCAAGAGACCCACTCCAGACGGCCTGGAACCTCGCTCCCGGGGGCACCCCGTGCCTCTCCTTGCTTGCATCCCAGAGGGCTGGGGGCTCTCGGGTGAGCGCAAACCTCCCTTGTCCTGGTGGTTCCTGGGTTTCCCACTGACTATCTCCCTGCTGCCCCCCTCAGCGTGAACCTGAGCCATCTGCCCATGGGACTGAGGTCCCCAAGCGCAGGGTTCCTCGGACAGGCGTGAGGAGGGAGGGGAGAAAGCGCACGGGACGCGTGGAACCAGCTCCAGACACCAGCCGGAGCGCTCCCGAGGCCACCCTCCCTCCCGAGGACGCTGACCAGCCCACACGTGTGAAAGAGAAGCAGGGGCTGTTCACGGCAAGGTCATCTTCAGGGGCAACCCTCAGCCGGAATGCTTCTTGGCCCCTACTCTCTGCAAAGGATGCTGACCAGCCAGCCTCGGGCCAGCGGCTCCCCCGGTGAGCATCCAGCCCCTCCTCGGCCCAGACGGGCCTCTGCCCACAGCCCGCGGTGTCTTGAGCTTCCCCACGTGTCTGAGCCTCAGCGTGCTCCTCTGACGGGCAGGGTGGCTGGCGATCAGCCCGTTAGGGTGCCCGTGGGGAACACGGGAGGAGCTTAGAGGGGCTCCCCTGGTGCCTGGCAGTGCAGAAAGGACTGCCGGCCAAGCTGGGCCACTTTGGGGCTTACTTCTCTGTACCCGATGAAAAGCCTTAGGCCTCACCCATCAGTGGCCTGGAGCCTGGCTCATTTGGAAAAGCACATGGGAAGCAGCCTTTTGGAATGGAGGCTCACGATTCCCTGTGGCTGTGCCCGGTCCTTGTCCTCATCATGGCCACACGAGGGACCTCTGGGGACAGCAGAGGGGTACCTGGGAAGGTTCGGGTAGGACTACCTTCAGTCACAATAAGTATGCGGCACCCACTTTGTGCAGACCCTTTGGGGTCACTTAGCATAACTGAGTGAAGGAAGCAGACACAGTACTGGGACCCCGTCCCGTGTGGAGTCGGGCAGTCACTTCAGGCGTCATCCGCAGGTCACAGCCGGGAAGCATCACGGGCGATACCCTCACCGCCTCCTCATGTAATGGGGGGCATGAAGAGGGGCCAGAGGAGGATCTGAGAAAGTGAGCGTTCACTGGGCCAGGAGGGGGCACTGCCTGTGTGCACAAAATGGGTGGAGGAGGCATTTAGGCCTTGGGGCAGGGGGCGCACAGCAGAGCCCAGCAGGTCACTCATCTTTGGATTCCCATGGGCGGGCGGACGACTGGGGACTTCCTATTCGGGAGGATGGGAGAGGATGGGGTCCCAGGACAGACGCGCAGGGTCAGGAAGGGGGAGGTGCAGGTGCCTGGACAGGCAGGGGAGTGCACAGCGGCCAGGCCCACACAAGGGTGGACTCGGAGGGCAGTGTGGCTGGAAAGACCAGGCTTCTCACTCTGCCACCCGCCGGCCTTCCCCCAGCCCCAGGATGGGACGGGATAGGTGCCTTGCCTGGGAGCTCGAGCATGTGCCCTGTACCATCGATGCCAGCCAGCTTTCATCCACCCTGGTGGACCAAGTCCTCCACCACTTGGTCCAGGAGGAGCACCTGGGGCCCACGGTGGCAGAGCTGGAAGGTGAGGGTCTGCGGCCAGAGGACCATGTAGGGTGGGCTTCCCGGACTGGGGTTCCCTTCAAGACAGTGAGGGAGGGCTCTTCTGTCATTGTAAGGTACGGGGAATCAGGCCCGGGGTGACCATTTCTCTGTGTCCTGCTCCAGACCCACGGCAGAAGCAGCTGGCTCCAGAGACACGGGGAGGGCCGGCTTCGTGCCTAGAGCCCGTCCAGGAGCTCCCTGAGACCCCTGTGCTGGAGCGACGGGAGGTGTCACCTGCCTCAGCCCCTGCAGAGCCAGAGGATGTCCCAGCAGTGGCCTCAGCCCAGGGGCCAGGCCCTGAGCTGGAGCCCCATGAGCCCGCGGGCCTGGGGCCCAGGGCACTTGGTGGAATGGCACCAGGCGTGGCAGAGCCAGGTCCAGGTCCAGAGCCCACCAGCCCCTGTGCTGCGAGCCCCTGGGACATCCCAGGAGTGGTCTCAGGCCGCGAGCTGGAGCCCCGTGAGTCCTCAGGTGCGGGGCCCATGGCACCTGCAGGAATGGCACAGTGCCTGGCAGAGCCAGAGGTGGTCCCGGAGCCCACCAGCCCCTGTGCCATGAGCACCCCGGATTTGCCGAGGAAGAGGAAGCGGGGCATCCTGGTGTTTGCCCCACGCCTGGTGGCCGAGCAGCTGACCCTGATGTGTGCGGTGAGCGGAGCGGGCTCCGGGGTCAGGGGTGGGCCTTCCCTGTGTCACGGGCTGCCCCAGACCTGCCGTCCCGACGTGGACTCCTGTGATCTGGGCACATGTCCCAGCTTCCCCACGGATTCACCATGTGCCCTGAGAGACTCTCCTCACCCCCAAGCCCTCCCTAACCACACGGGGACAGTAGGGCCGGCCCTTAGGGATCCCTGCCTGGGAACAGGGGCACCAGGGGCACAGCTGGATGACACCTCTTGTCATCCCCAGGAGCTGTACAGTAGGGTTGAATGTGGTGAATGCAAGGTCTACGTAGAGAGACAACCACTGAGGGAAGCCATTGCGCTCCTGGCCCCCAACATCCTTAACGTCATCAAGCACTTTGGTACCACGTTTCATTTGGTCATCTCCTCCTGCCTCGGGGGCCCGAGCACGACCACCCAGGACAGGGCCCGAGTGGTGGAGTTCTGGATCCAGGTGGCCAAGGTCTGTCATGGGACGGCCCCCGGGGTCCCCTCCTTCGCCAGCTCTCAGGATGGGTGCCTGCGGTCTGCCCTGCATGGTCCCTGGGCCCTCCTGCCAGGGGCGTGCGGACCTGGACTCGCAGACCCCGGGGGTGGGACAGCCATCCCTGGCCCCTTGCTTGGGTTGAGCCACAGTCCTCCACCCAGGAGGGCTGCTCAGCAGGTACCAGGTGTGCTGGGCTCCCTGGGTGTCTGTCTCCTTAAGGACAGGAGTTCATGGGGGGCCAGAGCAGAGAAGCCGGCCACACTCTCAGCTCTGTCTTCCCTCCCAGGAGTGTCTGGCTCTCAGAAATTTTGAGTCCTTCCGTGCCATCATCTTCGCCCTGCAGCGCCCTCCTGTACGTCGCCTGGAGAGCACCTGGGGACAAGTTTCCTGGTGGGTAGTCCTGTCCCTGGGACCAGGGCACCTGAGTGGACAGGGACACCCCTACATCTTGCAGTGTCCCTCAGTGGGCTGGGACATCCTGGGAGGCGGCAGAGCCTAGGGGCGGGGATGGCGGGCTCTTGGGGCCCGCTGTGGATTAGGCCACGGGTACCCCTGCAGGAATCAGTTTCCTGCAATGTCAGGTGTGGGGTGAAGCCCATTGGAGATCTGGAGCTTGTGCTCTGCAGCAGGAGGTCTCTGCCCCAAGGACAGCGACCTGGCCCAAAGCACATTCGCCCCCGGGAGAACTGGGAATGGAGGCCCTGGGTGGAAACATGCAGCCCCCTCCAAAGGCCACGGATTCCCCAGGGCTCAGGGCCATGGTGGAAAGCCTCCTGCGGGCTAGTGGGCCTTGTAGGATCCCCAGGAAAAGGGGTCGGCCCCGAGACTCTCTGCCTGCTGGCCATGTATCTACCTCCTCCTCTCCCCTCCCCGTAGGAAGAGCTCCTGGATCTACAGAAAACTTAAAAAGAGGAACAAGGGGCTCAAAGGGAAGCAGCTCCTCAAGGTAAATGGGGGCTGGAGGTCTGGAACGGAGGGGTTCTTTGGGCAAGTCCTCTGCCACGCTGTGGCACAGCTTTGGGGAAGACTCAAGGAGTGTAGGGTGAGCGGGGGAAGGTGATGTGGAAAGTAGGGTCCCCCAGGCCCATGAGGGCCTCGTCTGTCTCCCTCCCTGGCTCCACTTGGCTGCGGGCCTGGCATCCAGTGAGGACCCAGGGGACAGACCCCTGGTCAGGGTTGGGGATGGCATGGCGTCAGCAGCAGGGTTGGGGCCTGTGGCTGAGCAAGGTCGGCTTCTCCCCTGGGTCCCCTGAGCCTGTCACGGCCCCTCTGTGGCCTCGGGCTCCCCATGTGCACATGGAGGGTTCCCGTCAGCCTGGCGGGGGGGCCTCCCAGGTGAGCAGGGTCCAGGGAGCACAAGACGCGCTTCAGCTTTGTGCACCCCCCTGGTCATGTGAGGGGAGCCGTGCTGATAGCCGGGTGACAGTGAGTGCTCAGGGCACCCTGGGAGGCAGAGGGACCTCCCCTGACCCTCTCAGGGCGGTGGCCATGGCCCGAGGACCCGAATGAGTATGAGTGTGTGCTGGAGCTGGGGTCGCTCTGGGCTGAGAGCCTGCTGGAGGTGGGGATAGCGTAGGTGCCAGGGGGCTCGGGCAAGGCATCCATCCACCACGGTCTGGCTGTGGGAGGCACGTGGGAGGGGAGCAGGAGCACCTGAGTGTCGTGCACCTTGCAGGAGGCGAGGGCCATGGTGAGGCAATGGCCACAGTCCCCCAGGGCATCCCAGGATACGAAGCAGCAGGTGAGAGTGGGGTGGCCAGGGTCATGGCGGTGGGGTGACCCTGCACCTGCTCCTGGTCCCACCAGCTCTGAACTGCCAGCTCCGGTGTGACCAGAAGGAGGGCGAGAGCAGCTGGGTACAGGGGGAAGTTGGAGGACAGGTGCCAGGCCCACAGGGCCTGGGATTGGCCAAAAGCCAGCCCTGGGAGGGCCCGGGAGGGGAGAGCAGGGCGAAGGGAAGGGGGGAGGCCGCACAGGGTGATCCAAGGGAGCTGGGGGCTGCGGGTGTGGGGTTCAGGGGAGGCTCTGTGGGCGCCCCTGAGGCAGGTGGGGACTCATCACCTCCCCACCCCGGTGGCACAGGGCATGATCCCGCCGCTCGGACTGATCCTGTACGACGCCTTAGAGAAACAACAGGAACATCATGTGGACGTGAGTGACCCGGCAGGGCTCAGGGGGGCAGGATGGTGAGCTTTAGGGAGGAGAGAGCCCTCAATGAGCCCGGACCTCTCAGCACCAGCCACCCCCCTCCTGAGTCCCCCCCCCTCCACCCCAGGACCTGGGCTTCTTCGACAGGAATACCAGAAGGACCCACCTAAAGCCCGGTCCTGGCCCCAGGGCAGGCGGGGCTGAGGGCTCCAGGGGGCAGCATGTGGGCAGGACTGGTCTCCCCATCAGGTCCTGCCCTGGGGGAGGGATGCTGCTCCTTCAGGGCAGGAAGCACATCGGGGGGCTGGTAGTGCCTTCCCGCCTGAGGCCTCAGCTCCCCAGTGCAGTTCCCGCTTCTCGGTAGCCCCGAGCCCGGGCCAGACCCAGGTGCTGTTTCTGGGCAGGCCTGCCCCTTGGAGGGCCCTGGCGGTCCTACACCTTGAGAAAGGGTGGGGACGTTCCGGCCTCATTCTGGGCTCAGGGGGCTGTTTCCGATGTACTTTGGCCGCCTTGCTGTCTTCCAGGGTGATGGTATAAAATAGAGAGAGTTGAGTGCCCAGCCATGAAAGGTGAGGGACGTAGTCAAGACCCCCTGGGCAGGACCTTGTCCGGGCCATGCCCTGGGTCTAACGTGTGTTGAGAGAGTTAAGACACGCAGAGCTCAGGACACTAAAGGCTTTGTTAGGTGGGGGATGGGGTGGCATCAAGGCCGCATTCCTGGAGGAGGAGCTGGACACCCAACAGTGGGAACAGGCAGGGCTGGATGGCATTGGAAGGAAGGTGGGTTTCCGTGAGCAAAGATCCGGGACCACCCCAGTGCCCCACTCCTCACCCCCTCCTCGTCTGCATCCTGTCCTTCCTCTGCCCCAGATCACTGACTTCCTAGAGGAGATCCTCACATACAAGTTCCTGGCCAGGCAGTATGACCTGGAGCCCAAGGAGCACTTCCTGTCCTTTTTCCGGACAGTGAAGCTCCTGCGTGAGGACCAGAGGTGAGGCTGCCAGGAGTGGGGTGTGGGCTGTAGCTGCCGGCAGGCTCTGGGGGAAGGGTCCCCTGCCATGTGGCTCCAGGGGCTCACAGGTGTCCCTCTGTCCTGCAGCTACGGCCTGTCCTACCATCTGGAGCCCCCAGGCCAGAGGGCAGGCAGAAAGGGACTGTTACAGTTCTTCAGGTCCCGCAAGATTTAAACTTACGGGCCAGGGCCAGGTGAGTTTCTGGGCTGGGGCAATTGGCAGGGGGTGGGCTGTTCCCCAGCCTTAGGGAAGCTTTGGGCCCTGCTGGGTGTGGGGGCGTCCTAAAGACCGGTGCGGCTGCAATCCCGCTCCACTCACCGATCGGTTGTGCCAGACTGAAGGGTGGTTCCCTGCCCCCTCTGGGACCCAGTTTCCTCCTCCGTGAGTAGGTGACACTCAGGAGCCTTCCCGTAACAGGGACTCCCTGGGTGCTGGTGATTGACAGGACCCTCCGCACAGGGCCCGGAGCCCAGAGGGCAGTGGGGACGGGGTGGAAGCAGGATAATGGGGGGAACCCGGGATAACCTGCCTCTTCTGCTCACCCGCGTGGCCCTGTAGCTGCTGTCATCGGGCCCTCGGCCCTGCTGGTGTCCTGGCTGCATGTGGAGGAGAGCTTCTTCCCCTTCGGGCAGGCGGCACCTGGCGCCCCAGGGCCCCAGTCTGCCTGCTGCTCCTCCTCCTCCCACTGCTCATCCGGAGCCTCTGCCGGGGCAGCTGCTCTGGCACCTCCTCCTTTGGCCGACTCGGGCAGCTCCCCAGGCTGCCGCTGCATCCTCAAGGACCCGTATGTAGCTGCGGCGCACCTGGCCACCTTCGTGCTGTGTCGTCGCCTCTGCTTGTGGCCCGTTGGACAGAGGCGAGCTGCCCCACCGTGTGGAGGATGTTCCCCTTTGTGCAGGTGGCGTCCCGCCGTGACACCAACTCCTGCCTGGGCGCCGTCATCCACCGAGTCGTAGCCACAGGGTTCCACGAATAGGTGGGCGCTGTCCTCACCAGGCCCGGTCTTTCCCGGGATGGACATAGACACGGCGCAGTGCTGCGAGGGACCACAGCCTCCTGGTGCCCAGCGGAGGCATCGGAGGGTGCAGGGGTGGCCGTCTGTTGCACGGTCCTGGGGCTTGCTTACAGGGGAGCCGCCTGTACAACTTCCTACCCTCATCCCTGAGAATTAGCCTCCGCAGGCACAGTGTGCTCTGGGTGTTGTGTCTGAGGTTTATGGTTCCTGGGGGTTGGGGTCATCCCTGTGCAGAATGTAATAAATGCTGAACGGATTGCCACCACACTGCTCTTTCTTCTCAAAGCTCTGCCCCTCCTGCGGACTTCGTGTGCCCCAGCCCACCCCACCCCAGCCTCAAACTCTCTGATGCAGGGGACCCTGACCTAATCCCTGGCAACATTGCTTTCACTCTGTGTTTCTACCTTTTTTACTATTTTAGAAGCCTCATGTAAATGGAGTTATGCAATATTTGTCATTCTGATACTGGCTAATTTCAGTTAGCATGAAATGCCCTCAAAGCTCATCCACATTGTAGCATATGGCAGGATTGCCATATTTCTTGGAGGCTAAATGATATTCCACTGTATGTATATCCCAAGTTCCTTTATCAAAGTATATTTAGGTTGTGTCCATATCTTGGTTCTTATGAATAATGCAGCAATGAACATGGAATTCAGATGTCTTTTTGACAGGAAGTATGAGGTGTTATCTCATTCTGGGTTCTTCTGTGCCTTACTGAGCTGCATCTGATATGTAACATTGTGTGCATTTTAAAGTGCACAATGTGATGATTTGATACATGTTTGTTTATGTGTGAAATTTTGCCACAATAAGGTTAGTTAACATATCCTTCACCTCACATAATGACCATTTTCTTGTTACACTGAGAACACAAAATTTACTATCAAAGCTGCTTTCAAGTATACAATACAGTGTCATGAGCTATAGTCACCATGCTGTACATTAGGTCCACAGAAATTATTCCTCTTATAAATGGAAGCTTGTAACCTTTGATGAACATCTCACTTCCCCAGGCTCTGCCCCTGGCAACCAGCAGCCTACTCTCTTGAGTTGAGCTTTTTTTCGATGTTACATAAAAATGAGATCATACCCATTTGTGTTTCTCTGTCCAGCTGATTTCACTTAGCTTAATGCCCTGAAGGTTCATCCATGTTGTTGTAATTGGCAGGCTTTCCTTCTTTTTTATGGCTGAGTAGTATTCCATGGTATATGTTTACCGCATTTTCTTTATTCCTTTATCCATCAGCAAACACTTAAGTTTTTATGCCTTGGTATTTAGAAGATACTGCAATGACCATGGTGGTACATATACTTCTTCAAGATATTTATTTTGTTTCCTTCAGAAAACACCCGGAAGTGAGATTGCTGGATCACATGGTAGTTCTAGTTTTAATTTTTGAATGAACCCACCATTCTGTTTCTCACAGTGACTGTAGTAATTTACATTTCCATCAACAGTGCACAAGGGTTCCCTTTTCTGCACATCTTCACCAGCATTTGTCTCCTGAGTTTTTGATGATAGCCCTTCTCACAGGTGTGAGGTGATACCTCACGGTGGTGTTTATTTGTATTTCCCTGATGATTAGTGATGTATTAATTGTATTTTTATTTGCATTTTTGTGATGATTAGTGATGTGTTAATTGTATGATTGGGGGGTTTTGCTACTGAGTTGTATGAGTCCTTGTATATTTTATATTAAATACCTCTTATTTGTTACATAGTTTGCAAAGAAAGGCAGGACGCCCCAGTTGTCAACACAACGTGTCCAGGACATTTTTCAAGTCCCCTTTCTGCTGTGGGGTTCGCGCGGTGCCGGATGTCCGAACGCCGCGCCATACGCGCTGTGACCGCTCGAGGCCGAGAGAATTGCTCTAAGGGCATCGGGACGGGGTCGGGCGCTGCTCTCTCGCCCGCCGTCGGTTTGGATCCGTCCCGCTGGCGTTTGCGCCGGTTGTCGGGTGCCACCTGGCGGACACTTGTGTGTAATGTTTCTTCCGAGCTCAGCAGAGCTGTGGCGTCGGTGCCGGAGGCGGAGCTCCAGGAGGGGCGCAGCGACCGCAGGTGTCCCAGCCATGCCAGGGCTTCGCCTCATCCACCCACCGGAGACTGGACGTGCAAGTGCATGGCCCCGTCGTTGCACCCCCAGACCAGGATTGGGGGTATCCAGGTGGGTCCACCAGCACACGCAGGTGCCCCTGCACCCCCATGGCAGGACCGGCGTGCCAGTGTGTGCCAGTGAGATAGGAGGTACTGTGTAGCTGAGGGTGACAGAATGTGGTGCCCAGGAAAGGAAGTAGCAGGGAGCTGCGTTCAGGTCTGCGGCAGGAGGAGAGGCAGGTAGCCAGCTGGGGGAGCAGGGAAGGGGCAGGCAGCAAAAGCCCACCGCAGACGGGATTCTCAGGGGGGGCAGTCTCCCACCCAAGTCCTATTTAAACTTGACCCCATTTGAAGGCAGAGGAGACCTGGCACGTTCAAGTCGGTATGGCTGTTGTCTTTGGGGGCGTTGACCTGTGTCCTCCAGCCTGCTGCCAGCCTCCTTCCCACCACGACCTTGGCCCCGGTGCGGTGAATGCACTCACAGGGCTCCAGCCCAGCCCTGCTTCTGTCCTTCGTGCCACCCAGTCCCCCAACCCTGACAAGAGCCCTGGTGATGGGCGCCCCCAGGACTGTAGAAAAAAGAGAACTTTTCCTGTTGGAGAGGCCAGCTCCCCCCCTTGCAGGGGGCTCGCATTCAGGCTGGCCCAGGAGAAGGGAGCCCTGTGAACATCAGCCTTCAGGTGGGGTTGCTCCAGGACCTTGCAGCCACAGTCTCCTGGGCTACTTTATGCTCCCCTTGCTGCCCTGGCCCTAGAGGAGAACTCACCGACCCCTAGGGTGAGGGAGTGAGGGGCAGGAGGTCTTGTTTTCTTTCCACCTGGGCCCCTTGTTTCTTAAAAGCAATGGCTAAGAGCAGGTCCAAGGGACCCGAGGCCCTCTAGATCTTGTTTCCGCCTGACTAGAGTCCAGGGGGCATCTGTGTGATGGGACCCGAGTGCTAAGGGATTTTTGTCCCCTGGTTTACAAAGATCATAAAAGATCTTTGTAAAGATGTTAGTTGCCTAAAAGAATCAAGGTAGTGTTTTCACAAATCTGTGCTAGATGTAGTGCACACTCTAAAGACTGAATCTCAAAGGTTCTTCACAGAGTACTAGTTACCCAAATGAGGATAGTGTTCTGTAAAACTCTGTGTTCGTTTTCTGTTGCATTTTGTATACACTATAAAGACAAGTTTTATGATTTGTTTCTAGAAGTGATGGTTGAGCCTATGAACAGGCATAGTCATACTCCTGTGGAACACTATGTCCAAGACACTGTGCTACATACTATACACTATCTAGAGACACATCTATGACACATGTTTGTAGAGTTCTAATCACCTGAAAGAATGAGGCTAATGTTCTCTCAGTGAAAGACTGTGATCATATTATACTGTGCCCCACACTATTACCCTCTAAACATGCACGCAGGAGTTGTTTCCAAAGAGTGGATTGTGTGAAGGAGTCAGGATAGGTTTTCTCACTGAGAGGCTGTTCTCCACCGTGTTGCACTGCTGCACCTTGTATGCTCTGTAGAGACATGGGGTAAAAGACGTATCTAAAAGCTCTAGTTACCTGTGAATCAGAAAAGCATTAGCTCAGTGAAACACTGCTCACCTCTATGAGGTGCAAGTTAAGTAGTCTCTGAAGATGCATGTATAAAACGTTACCAAGTGCTGGCTGCAGCCTAAGTGTTATTTCAATAAGACGCTGTGTTCACCACACTATTGCATGTGGTGCACTCTAAGGAAATGTGTAAAATATTAAATTAAGAATACTAGTTGTGTGAATGAATCAGTCCAGTGTAACTGTATGAAACAGTGGTTTCCCCCTCTGTGTGTCATGTTAGAACCTGAGCCTGAGACTGAATTCAATGGCTAACACCAACATGAACGGGAGAGCATGAACCTGGACAAAAACCAGCCCCAGCCCCATCCTGAATCCAGACCTTCCCCTGCCACACTTCCCCCAGACCATAACTCAAAATTTAACTTTCCTTTCACTCAACCCTGACCCTCACTCTACTTGACCCTAACCCTTAAAATTTGACCTTGATTTTAATCTTAATATTGTCCTTGACACAGCCTTGCCTGACTTTCACGTTGGTATTTACAGACCCCTATCCTGTTTCTATTATCTGATCTTTTCTGTCAATTATAACATTTGACCATGACCTTGACCTCATATAAATGTAAATAAACTCACAAACAACTAAATTGTCATTAGACAATGGTGATGGCTGCACACATCTATGAATATTAAAAGCCACTGAACTGTACACTAGAAAAGAATGAATTGTATAGTATATGAATTATATTTCAATAAAGCTGTCATTTCTTAAAAGTTGGGCTTTCTGGTTCCACATGCAAGAAGCTTGGAAGTCACCACTTGGTCTTAACAATAAATAAAAAGCTGAAGAGACTGAAATCAACAACTCTTCTTGGATCCACAGGGGGAATAAGGATGTGAGGCAATCCCCTGCCCTCAGGATTGGAAAGGCAGACAGGAGAATGCAGGGAGTTGTGGCTTACAAGAGCAGCACCTCAGAGCACCTCAGAGCAGAAATCTCCACACAAACTGGTGCTGGGATAGGAAAACAACTGTAATTGATGAATTTCTGGAGGCTCGGTGTGGACAAGTCTGATGGCTAAAAACTTCAGGGCAGACACAGTCATTGGGGGAACCCCACAAGCTTTTGAAATTTACTCCCAGGAGCTTGACCAGGTTCTCACAGTAAATACTGAGGAAATACCCTTGTGCATCTGGCAAGGAAAGGGGAAAAGGAATCACTTTTACAAATGCCAGAGCACTCTGCTCTTCATGTCTTTGATGGGCTTATTAGTGGACTGGACATGGGCTGAGGGAAGAATCTCTGACTTTCTATCAACCTTCAAAACTGAAAAGATAAAAGTAGAAAAAACAGAACAGAATAATTAAAAATGTGGGACAACTATAAAAGCTATATATATATATATATATATATATTGGGAATAGCAGAAGAAGAAGAAAGGAGCAGAAGAAATATTTCAAACAATAATGGTTACCATTTCCCCCAGTTAATGTCAGACACTCTGGTATGTGTTATTTCCAACATCACCAAGTATTACAGAATTCTGACACTATCTACCTGGTGATAGCTTTGGATCTCACAGGAGAAGGGTAACACTGCCCTTCCCCCAGCTTCAGGCACCAGTCATAGCTCCAGGTTGTCACCTATGCTTCTGGCCAACTGGCTGTAAATTGGAGGTTCCCAGGATTCAACTAATTTTCTAGAGCAGGTCAGAGAACTCACCTCTATGTGTTCACCTCTATGAGGAAAATAGTTTACTTATATATAACTGATGTATTATAAAAGAATGTAACTTAGAAGGGCCTGCTGGAAGAGATGTAAAGGGCAGCGGGTGAGGAAAGGAGTGTGGGGCTTCTCTGCTCTCCCAGAGTGGGCCACTCTCCCAAGATTTCCACGTGTTTACCAATCTAGAACCTCTAAGAACTCCACCAGTCAGGATGTTATAGAACCTTCGTTATGTAAGCATGATTGATTAAATCATTCATCATCGGCTACTGATTCACTCTCCAGCCTCTCCCCCATCCCCAGAGGTCAGGAAGTGGGACTGAAAGTTACAGTTCTCCAGTCATGGGGTTCATTCCCCTGGCAACCAGCCCCCATCCTTGGGTGCTTTCCTCATTAACATAGACTCAAGGGTGGTTGAAACTCCTTTCAAGACATTTTTTTATTCCTCATCACTTAGGAAATTCAAGGGTTTTAGGAGCACTGCCACAGAAATGAGAACAAAGACCAAATATGTGTTTCTTATTTTAAATCGCAATGTCATAGACACCAAAGCACAAATCCAGGAAGCTCATAGCATACAAAGAGGATTAATGCCAAAAAAAATTATACCTAGGTATATCGTTAATTAACAAAAGCTAAATTGAACAAGGGAGACTCGGTTAACCCAAAGGCTCTTCACAGCAAAAGAAACAATCAACAAAATGAAAAGGCACCCCACTGATCGGGAGAGAATATTTACAAATCACCTACCTGATAAGTGGTTATTCAAAATATATAAGGAACTCTACAAGTCAATAGCAAACAAAAAAAAATTATCTAAGTAAAAAATGGCAGAGAGCTTGAACAGACATTTTCCCCCAGGAGACGGAATTGGTGAACAGGAGACAAGCAGGTGAACAGGTGCTCAACAGTACTAATAAGGGAAACGCAAATCAAAACCACAGCAAGGGATCACCTCACTCCTCTCAGAATGGCCCAAAAAGACATGAGATAACACATGCTGGTGAGGATGTGGAGGAAATGGAACCCTTGTACTTTGTCAGTGAGAATGTAAATATTGGTAAAGGCACTATGGAAAACAGCATGGAGGGCCCTCAAAAAAAATTAAGAGTAGAACTACATATGATACAGTAATCCCATTTTGGCGTATGTATCTGAAGAAAATAAAATCACTCTCAAAGAGGTAGCTGCACACCCGTGTTCACTGCAGCATTATTCACAATAGCCAAGACATGGGAACAACCTATGTGTCCATCAACCAGGGAATGGATAAAGAAAATGTGATATATTACCTGTAATGAAAATGTGGGATACATAAAGATATTATTCAGTCATAAAGAAGGAAATCCTGACTTTTGTAACAATATGGATGAACCTTGAAGGCATTATGCTAAATGAAAGAAGACAAAGACAAATGCCAGATGATCACACTTACATGTGGAACTCATAGTAAAATGGTGGTTGTCAAGCTGAGGTGTGGGGTAAATGGAGAGAAGTTGGTCAAAGAGTACAAACTTTCAGTTTTATAATGAGTAAATTCTAGGTATCTAATGTACAGCATGGTGACCATAATTAGCAATACTGTATTGTACACATTACGTATCAATTATATATCAATAAAGTTGGAAATTAATTAACTAAATGTCACCATGCTGCCATCAAAAAAAAAGAAAAACCTACATAATTCAAAACTTGGAAGCAACCAAGATGTCTTTCAGTGGGTGAATGGAGAAACAAACTAATGTACATCCAGACAATACAGTATTAGCCCTAAAAAGAAATGAGTTATCAATCTGTGAAAACACACAGAGGAACCTTAAATGTGTATTACTAAGTGAAAGAAATCAATCTGAAAAGGCCACATGACATGTAATTCCAACTTTGTGATATTCTGGAAAAGGCAAAACTCTGGAGATAGTAAAAAGGTCAGCAGTTGCCAGGAGGGATGACAGGCAGTAAACTACCCTGTAAGTGGAGTGGATACACTTCGTCCTGTATTTGTCCAAGCCAACAGACTGTACAGTACCAAGCAGAAACACTAGGGTGAACTGCCCACACTGGGGTTTTTTGTAACCATGTACCACACTGGTGGCAGAGGTGAGGAATGCTGATAATTAGGTATGTTGATAGTATAAATGTGTGGTGGCAGAGAATATATGGTTGAGCCTCAAAAAATGCAGGTTTTAGGAGCACCAACCCTGTGCCATCAAAAACCTGCATACAATACAGTAATAGCCTACTGTTAACTGGAAGCCTTACTGATAATACAGTCAATTAACATGTATTTTGTATGCTACATATATCATATGCTATATTCTTACAGTAAAACAAGCCAGAGAAAACAAAGTTTTTCCAAATTGTCACAAATCTCAAGTTTTTCCCATGTGTTTATTGAAAAAAATACCCGTGTACAAGTGGACCAGCACAGTTCAAACCTGCGTTGCTCAAGGGTCAGCTACATAGGACTATGCCTTTCTCTCAGTTTTGCTTGAACTTACAATTGCTCTAATAAAATTAAGATTTTCTTTTCTTAAGTTGGTCTGCCATAAAATCATATTTTCAAAGTGTGAGAAAAGAGAAATGTCCTTCTCTAATTTGGAAATGCACTGAAGATTAGAATGGAGAAAACAACTGCAGTAGAGCAGAACTGTACATGCTGTTTCTCCAGAACTCTTGGACCTTGGAAGGAGCCTGGACAAGGGTGAACTGACTGCCCCGACATTGTTCGATGACAAAAGCTCACACAATGAAAAAAATGACGCATTTTTTTTCAAGAGGACATCTCTCATATTTATTGATCAAATGGTTGTTAATAACAATAAAATTCTGTATAGGGGACTCAATGCACAAACATTAATCAACCCCAAGCCTAATTCTCAACAGCCTCCAATCTTCTGAAGTATAACGAACAAGTTCTTATATAGTGAATAAGTTCTTACATGGTGAACAGTGCAAGGGCAGTCATATCACAGAAACTTTCGGTTTTGATCACGCATCATGAACTATGAACAATCAAGTCAGATATGATTATTCATTTGATTTTTATACTTGATTTATATGTGAATCCCACATTTCTCCCTTATTTATTTTTTTAAATAAAATGCTGAAGTGGTAGGTAGATGCAAGATAAAGGTAGAAAGCATAATTTAGTGCTGTAAGAGGGCAAATGTAGATGATCAGGTCTGTGCCTATAGACTAAGTATTAATCCAGGCTAGACAAGGGCAACAAAACATCCACAGATGCAGAAGATTTCTCTCAGAACAGGGGGGGTGAGGTTCTAAGCTTCGCCTCTGTTGATCCCCAATTTCTCACCTGATGGCCCCCCTGTGACTGTGCCTGTTTTAGGTTGTTCCTCCCTTGAGGAATCTTACCTGTCTCTGGCTAACCATCCGAATGATTCATTTTTTTTAAGTATTCAAAATGTCCTCAGAAAAGCGCAAACAGGATGTTCTCCATCTTTCCTAAAAATGTAACTGCTTGGAATTCAACTTCGGTTTCACAACTTCGAATTACCTCTACACTTTAAAACCAGTCTCCCTCAGAAAGGGAGGTTTAGTTTATGACATCCAATGTGCTTTGGAGTGTTCAAAAATAATGAACATTGTGGGAACGACAGTATATGGTGAATTTAGAGATGCAAAGACCCAGTTAACAAATATCTGGTCTACAAAACAAGCCTGTTTATGTAAACTAATTCCTACAATCCAAAAAGCAGGTTGTTAAGAAGAAATTCAGATGGCTGACAGGCACATGAAAAGATGCTCCGCATCACTAATTACCAGGGAAACGCAAATAAAAACCACAGTGAGATATCACCTCACACCAGTTAAGATGGCCAGCATCAAAAAGACTAAGAACAACAAATGCTGGCGAGAATGCAGAGAAAGGCGAACCCCCCTCCTACACTGCTGGTGGGAATGTAAGCTAGTTCAACTATTGCCGGAAAGCAATATGGAGGTTCCTCAAAAAACTAAAAATAGAAATACCACTTGACCTGGGAATTCCAATCCTATCAATTTACCCAAAGAAAATAACTTCTCAGATTTAAAAAGACAGATGCACCCCTATTGCAGCACTTTTTACAATAGCCAAGATATGGAAGCAACCTAAGTGTTCATCAGTAGATGAGTGAATAAAGAAGTGGTACATATACACAATGGAATACTATTCAGCCATAAGAAAGAAACAAATCCTACTGTTTGCAACAACATGGATGGAGCTGGAGGATATTATGCTCAGTGAAATAGGCCAGGCGGAGAAAGACAAGTACCAAATGATTTCCCTCATTTGTGGGGTATAACAACGAAGCAAAACTGAAGGAACAAAATAGCAGCAGACTCAGAGACTCCAAGAAGGGACTAGCAGTTACCAAAGGGAGGGGTGGGGAAGGGCGGGTGGGGAGGTAGAGAGAAGGGAATTGAGGGGTATTATGATTGGCACACATGATGTGGGTGGGTTATGAGGTTAGACAGTGTAGCACAGAGAAGGCAAATAGTGACTCTGTGGCATCTTACTACACTGATGGGCAGTGACTGCAGTTGGGTATGGGGAGGACTCAATAATATGGGTGAATGTAGTAACCACATTGTTTTTCATGTGAAACCCTCATATGTGTATATCAATAATATCTTAATTTGAAAAATGCTAAAAAAATTTTTAAAGAAAAAAAGTTCAAATAAGTTGCTATATCACAGGACAGAAATATAAAAATATTGTTACATGTTTTTCTCAAGCAGTACTTATAACTAAGTAGTACTTTTCTTTAAGTAGTACTACTAATTGTCACTGTTAATTAGTCCTATTGTGGCTTTGTTCAAACGGTAGCAGGATAGTCCCCAATGCACAACATTATGTCATTTCAAATGAACACCAATTTTTCATACTTTGGTTAAGGTAGTGAACTGTGTGTGTCGTTATTTTCCACTACGCCATGGCTGTGTCTTGCGTTGCCCGTCTAAGCCTGCCAGCGCCCCTGGCCCAGGACCCCGAAGGAGGAGACCCCGCCGAACTGGGGATGTTCACCCGGGACCCCTGCTCCTCGCAAGCCCCGCCCTCATAACAGGCCCGCCCCCAAGGACGCGGGCCCTTCCCTGCTGGCCCCGCCCCTCAGCGTCCAGGCCACGCCCCTCACGACCCGGGCCGGCCCACGCCGAGGAGGCTCCGAGGATTCGTCTCTTCGGTTTGGGTTGCCATGGTAGCGCCCCGCCCGCCTCGCCCAGCCTTTTCCGGTCTCAGTCCTGCGTGGCAGGGCGGGCAGGCGGCCTTGGGCTTTTCGAGCCTTTTCGTCATGGCGGCGCCCTGCTTCCCCTTCTGGGTGCAGCCCGTCGTGGAGGCGCCCCGGTAGCCTCTTTGGGACCCAGCCTCTCTACGTCGCCACGGCTCTCCCTCCTCCCGGCTGCACTAGCGGCTCCCAGGATTCGCCGGAAGTAAAACTTCGGAAGTGAGGCGGTGCCTCTGCCCGGAAGCGACCACGGCGCAGGGAAAGATGGCGGTGGCGGCGGCGGTTAACGCGGTGCCTTGCGGGGCCCGGCCCGGCGGGCATCCCAAGCCCAGGCCGCAGCCGCGCACGCTCCTTGCCGCCGGGCCGGCGCTCATAGCAAGCGGCGATGAGCTGGTGGCCGCCGTGTGGCCGTACCGACGGCTGGCTCTGCTACGGCGCCTCACGGTGCTGCCGTTCGCGGGGCTGCTCTACCCGGCCTGGCTGGGCGCCGCGGCCGCTGGCTGCTGGGGCTGGGACAGCAGCTGGGCGCAGGTCCCTGAGGCCGCGCTGCTGGTGCTCGCCACCATCTGCCTCGTGCACGCTCTCACCGTCCTCTCCGGGCACTGGTCCGTGCACGCGCACTGCGCGCTCACCTGCACCCCGGTAAGTGCGCGGGCTCGAGCCCGACCCCTGCCACCGTCGGGCCTCGCCGCGGGTCGCAGCCACGGGCCCCCAGCGGCGCCTTTCTACCCCTTTAGCGTCGGCTAAATCCTGGTCCCATTGCTGACTTGCTTGTGCAGGTCGCCCCCTTTTTTGAGGTTCCTCCCTGGTCGTTCAGATACGGTAAGGTGATACCTGTAAAAAGGCACTTAACGTAGGGCTCGGCATATGTCGCTGTTTGATGGGGCTTGTTAAATAATGCTAGGTCGCCGTTACTGCTCAGTTGTTTCTCATGGAAACAATCCTGTCTTCCTTCTTATCTGTCTTCTACTTTCGTTTTCAAAGCGTGAGGCTAGACCTGGAGGAGGTTTTGAGAACTCCGCTGCCCAGTGCCCAGAGGCCCTCCCCCATTGTGAGCTTGAAATGCCGATAATTGCAGCCTTTAAGAGAAGCAGGAGCTATCTGCAGGCAAGTGGTTTAACCGCTTGGAGTTTTATAAGGGTAGGGAACAGAACTGCTGTCTGAGTACATCTTCGCAGGTGTGACCCTTAGACTCGAGATCGGAATGAGTGAGAGCTGCCCTGGGTCAGCAGTTGGTGTGATGACTGCGCCACCACCCTCTGGGCCTGACTCAGGTGACACCAGCAGGTTGGGAGCCAGGGGCGCCGAGGTCAGCCTCCAGCCAGCCTCCCCTCTGGCCCCTGGTGTGTGTGTTGGAAGAAGAGGGAAAGCATAGCCCTAAGGCTGTTGAAAGAGTGCAAAGTCCCCTCTTCCCCCTTTGACTCTGAATGTGGGTTAAATTTTCTTTCTCTTCTTAGAGAGTGAAATCTCCCTTATCCCAACAAGCCTTACCTCCAGGGGAGGGACTCAAAATGTCTGGGCTTGGTGGCTTCAAGTCTGTACAATGAAAGACCCCAGTAAGGGTCAGTCAAGTGAAGGAGAGTTGGGGAACTGTGACAGCACCACCACCACCCCCAAACTTCCAGTTGCCTTTGGTCCTGCAGCTAAAAAGTATGACTGTCCACTTTCTCTCCGGGTATCGAGAACAAGGAGACGCCAAGCTGCCTTGGGGTTAGGAAGGGCAGATCTGGGTTTCATTTTCCCCTTCTGTAAAGTGAGAACTGTAACACCTACCTCAGGACACCACTGTGAGAAGAAACCCAGGTGACATCTGCAAGCACCTGGCCTGAGTCCGGCCCTGTGTAACACTTTGCACTTTTCTCCCCTTGCGTTTTACCAAAGCTCCTTGTTGTGTTTTTGTCGTTATTTTCTGCCTCCTTCAGTGGCCTGTGAACTCCCCAAGGGGTGGACCTGTTTCTTAGGGTCACTGCTATGGCACCCCACCACCACCCCAACTCTCAGACACACACATCACATGCCAGAGCAGCGGTGGGGGGGATGCAGCTCAGGACTGTGGAAGCACTAATTAAGCTCCACTCAGTGCCTCCATGTCTCAGGTGCTGAAGGAACTGGTGCACAAAAATACCATTGCCTTCCTGGTGTTCGTAGGGGAGATAGAAGTCACACTCTGCAGTCGGTGCTAAAGAGGGCAAATCAGGACAAGGACGGGCACGTTGTAGGGGAATGTAGATTGGGCTGTCCAGGGGAGCCTCCTGAGAAGGTGACATTTGCACAAATGCCTGAAGCCAGCTGTGTGACCACCTGTTCTGGGCAGAGAAATGGCTTATGCCAAGGCTCTTAGCTGAGGCAAAGATGGGCCTCATCGTCCCTCATCACTCCAGGACAAGACATGACTAGTAAGTTGGGAGGTGGGGCAGCCAGAGGCCAGGCAGGCTGTGGCGGGGCTCAGCTCACATGCTCACAGGGGCAGTGTTCTTTCCGTTGGAGTTCAAGTTGCCGTCAGCACAGCCCTGGGCGTTGGGTCCTGTCTGTGACCTCAGCTTTATGATACGGGACCAGACACACAGTGAGATGGTATCCCTTGTCCTAGTGACAGATTGTGGAGTGACCAAGAGCGTGCTGGGAGCCCATGTTCCAGAACATATCTGCAGAGCCTCTGCACCCACATCCTCCCCAGTAGGGGGCTGAGGAGGGCTCAGCAGTAGCACTTTGCCTCTCGCAGGAATACGACTCCAGCAAAGCGACCTTTGTGAAGGTGGTGCCGACCCCCAACAACGGCTCCACTGAGCTCGTGGCCCTGCACCGCAATGAGGTAGGGACCACCCAGCACAGGGCCTGGGTGGGATACCCAGGCACTGACACCCTGGGTTAGGGGCCCCTGCCACAGCCACACCTTCTCCCACAGGGTGAGGACGGGCAGGAGGTGCTGTCCTTTGAATTCCAGAAGATCAAGTATTCCTATGATGCTTTGGAGAAGAAGCGCTTCCTTCCTGTGGCCTTTCCTGTTGGAAATGCCTTCTCGTTCTACCAGACCAACAGAGGGTTCCAGGAGGACTCGGAGATCCGCATGGCTGAGAAGAAGTTTGGGAGCAACAAGTGAGTCACCGTGTCCCCGTGTGCTATCCCTGCCCAGAGGGCTGGGGCTCTCCCGTGGTCAAAAGCCCAGGTGCCTGGCTGAGTCTGAGGCTCCTCTCCTGTTTGTGCCCTGCTGCACCCACATTAGGGTGCCTGGGATGTGGGAAGGAGGGTCTGCCTTTTTAGAGAGCGTCCCAGGAGAAGGTGGCGGGTGCCCTCTGAGAAGCGTGCTCTAGTCTGGTCTCTCCAGAGCTTGCCTGCTGACGGAGCCCTAGGTGGGCACCTTCACTGTGACACGTACAGTCTTTGTGGGACCTGGCCCACAGCCACCGAGTTGGCTGTTAGTCCTCACTCTGTTGTTGCATCTCTTTGTTCTAACCTTTTCCTAAGCTGTCTCCTTTCTCCTCATCCCCATCCTGGTACTTTAGGAGTGGTGCTAAAAAAAAAAATGGATCAGCAATCACAGTAGCTCTCCTTTGTAGTGGCTAGAATGGCAGACACCCTGCACACGCTGTCTCCTCTGATTGCTGACACTGCCAGTGCTGCATACGACTGAGAGGGCAGAGCTGGGCTTGAAGACCCTGTTGTTTGGCTTCAGAGTCCCTTCCCGGCACCGTCATCATCATTCTAAACCTGAAAACCCTCAGAGCCTGTAGATGACCCTAGTTGACATCGCCAGTTTCCTAGCTACACGGGGCCACTACACGGTGCCACACAGCACACCCTTAGGCCCCTGGTTGCCCATTCCAGGGCCTTTATTGAGGGAGTTTCAGAGAACTCTGGCTGCAGAGCGGCCCTCGCCAATGCGGGGCTTAGTTGTGTTTCAGGCCCCTGGGGACTCCGGATGCCCGGCTACCAGGCCAACCCTGCGCACCTTCACAGCTTCTGCCCCACAGCCGTGTGTCCCTTCTCTGCTCGCCTTGTCACCCAGCCTGATGACAGGTTCTGTCTGATCCCAGTGGTGCTCAGGTGGGCGTCTGCCTGAGGAACCTGGTACTGACTCAGAAGCTTCATCCAGGTTCTGTGGAGCGGGGGGGCCGCAGTCAGCATGCCTGCTCTGGTGCCGTGGGACAAGGGAGGCAGTAGTCGAGCAGAGTGTCCCGTCTGGCTCCTTGTTTCCTGGGGAGGCTTGTGGGACCCCCCACCATGAACAGGGTGGGGGTTTGTCATCTTGCAGGGCTGAGATGGTGGTGCCCGACTTCTCAGAGCTGTTCAAGGAAAGAGCCACGGCGCCCTTCTTTGTGTTCCAGGTAAAGCTGCAGCTGCAGCCCTTCCCCCCATTCCACTCCTCAGGGCTTTCAGAGCCCAAGCCACTGTCACCCCCAAACCTGAAAACCTCTGTCCTCATGGGTCTGAGCCTGTGAGCAGTCCGACTCCACAGTCCCTGGGTGGCGCCTCTATGGACAGACAGGCCACGTCCCACAGGTGTTCTGCGTGGGGCTCTGGTGTCTGGACGAGTACTGGTACTACAGCGTCTTCACACTGTCCATGCTGGTGGCCTTCGAGGCCTCCCTGGTGCAGCAGCAGATGCGGAACATGTCAGAGATCCGGAAGATGGGCAACAAGCCCCACATGATCCAGGTGTGGCTAGCAGGGAGGCCAGATGGGAGGGAGCTCCCTGCCAGGCATGGGATGGGCTGCGACCGGTTCTGAGATGCACCTGCACCATGCCCACACCAAAGCCAGCGCTGACCATACCTGCTCTGGCCCAGGTCTACCGCAGCCGCAAGTGGAGGCCCGTCGCCAGCAGTGAGGTTGTCCCCGGGGACATCGTCTCCATCGGTGAGGCATGGTCCTGCTCCGCCCAAGTGGGAGTCCTCCCTGTGGCTGCTGTCCAATGCCACCCCTGCTCTGCCCTGCAGGCCGCTCCCCACAGGAGAACCTTGTGCCATGCGACGTGCTTCTGCTGCGGGGCCGCTGCATCGTGGACGAGGCCATGCTCACAGGGGAGTCAGTGCCGCAGATGAAGGTGCTTGTGGGGGAGGGGACTCAGTCCCATCAGGTGCATCACCATCCTAGTCACAGGGGCAGGAGAGAGCAGAGGGCTGGGCCAGGACCCCACCCAGGTGCAGCCCTGGCACAGGAGGCTAGAGGAGGCAGAGGGCAGACAGTAGGTAGCAGGAGCTGCCGGGCTCCCTGAACAAGAACAGAATGGGAGTGTGGAAAGAAAAAGAGATGAGAAAGGCCACGCCATGGGGTGGGGTTGGACGTCTAGGCCAGGAATCAGGGATAGCAGACTCAGAGGGTATGGACCCTACAGAGGGTCCAGGCAGGGAGCCAGCTCTCAGGATCTGGGGTATGGAGGAGGGGGCTGGGGTGTACCAGCCTCACTGTCCTCCCCAGGAGCCCATTGAAGACCTCAGCCCTGACCGCGTACTGGACATCCAGGCTGACTCCCGGCTTCACGTCATCTTTGGGGGCACCAAGGTGGTGCAGCACATTCCCCCCCAGAAGGCCACCACGGGCCTGAAGCGTAGGTGCCTCGGGGGCGTCTGGAGGTGTCCTGACCGCACCACCCCTGATCCCTGCACGTCCATTTGGTTGTGCATGAGTCAGGAGGAGCAAACGTGAATGACGCATGCTCCGCTTATCTCCACAGCGGTCGACAACGGGTGTGTGGCCTACGTCCTCAGGACCGGGTTCAACACGTCCCAGGTGTGGTGCCCTGCCCAGCTCTGGGGAGGTGGGCCATGGGGTGGGTGGCAGACAGTCAAGACAGTGGCCCTTTCAGACCCCAGAACGTCCACCCCATAGGCTCACTGTGACAGCAGGTACTGGGCCACGAGCCAGGGTACACAGGTGACCCCCCCCAGACCAGGCCCACTGCCCCCCTGTCTGTGGTTTCAGGGGGAGCACAGACAAAACGGGCTGTAACCACACATTTTGGGGTTGTGCGCAAAGTCATTCCCTTAAGCTTTCCATTGAAGTACTGTCTGGTAGAGGTGGTGGCCAGACCTCCTTCCAGAAAACTCAGGCCTCCATCTCAGCCACGTCCTTCCCCAACCCCTAGGTCTTGGCCGAGCTGTGGCCACCTGCATTGCGTAGTGGTTCCTTGAACAGCTGTGCGGTTGGCTGCTGGACTGGGTGGGCCTGGGGCAAGTACTCCCCATCAGCAGAGAGCTTCTGCCCAGACGCTTTCAGCTGGAGGAGGCACCTCCGTCCCCCAGGAAAGCCTCTGTCCCTCCCTCCCCATAGGGCAAGCTGCTGCGCACCATTCTCTTTGGGGTCAAGAGAGTGACCGCAAACAACCTGGAGACCTTCATCTTCATCCTCTTCCTCCTGGTTTTTGCCGTTGCCGCAGCTGCCTATGTGTGGATCGAAGGTAAGCGGTGCTGCCCTCCACCCGTCTCCTGGGCCCTGTCCGCATGGCCCTGTCCCCAGGCTGGCAGGCCCACTCTCCTCAGGCACCAAGGACCCCAGTCGGAACCGCTACAAGCTGTTTCTGGAATGCACGCTGATCCTCACCTCGGTTGTGCCTCCGGAGCTGCCCATCGAGCTGTCGCTGGCCGTCAACACCTCCCTCATTGCCCTCGCCAAGCTCTGTGAGTGCCCGAGGCAGAGCCGGGGTGCCAGGTGGGCTTGGGCCTAGCAGGATCCCTGACCCTGGCTCCCTCCTCCCAGACATGTACTGCACGGAGCCTTTCCGGATCCCCTTTGCTGGCAAGGTGGAGGTGTGCTGCTTTGACAAGACGGGGACCTTAACCAGCGACAGCCTAGTGGTGCGCGGAGTGGCCGGGCTCAAGTGAGTGGGGGTGGGGAGGCTTGGGCCTTGAGGCGTCAGTGGAGGGCCCTCTGGAAGCTCATGGGACAGAGCTGCCCTGCCTCCGCCCCTACAGTGAGAGGTGTGTGCAGTGTATTGCAGAGGTCCGGTCCGAGGTCCTTCCCATGCACTTCTCAGTGTGAGAGAGCAGCTTGGGGGCCCACCTTGGGCCCTGGGCAGCCACGTGACCTCTGGGTGTGTGCATGAGAGGGCTCAGGTGTCACAAGGCCCAAAACGATGCCCTGCAGGCCCTCTAGTGACTGTACAGGGTGGGGGCCCATCCCTTGCCCTGGTTGCAATTCCTGGGGTTCCAGCTCACCTCTACCCTGTAACGAGCTGTTCCCCATCCTTACAGAGATGGAAAGGACGTGACTCCTGTGTCCAACATCCCCGTAGAAACACACCGGGCCCTGGCCTCATGCCACTCACTCATGCAGCTGGATGATGGCACCCTTGTGGGTGACCCGCTCGAGAAGGCCATGCTGACAGCTGTGGACTGGACGCTGACCAAAGGTGAGGGGCTGGAGCCTTAGGCCCAGTTGGAACCAGCTGCCAGCTTTCACTGCCACAGGCCGGGGGCTGCACCCCTCAGAAGAGACCTGTGTGCCCAACTTGGGCAGGCAGTCCCCTAGGTGGGTGAGCATAGGCTCACCTCTGATCTGGGATAGCCCGCGTCCTTAGGTGTCCCCCTGGGTTGGAACCTGCCTGGTCCCGCCTAAAGCCGTGGGACAGGGTCCTCCCAACCCATGTCTCACTCTGACCCCTCCTGGTTCTAGGAGTTCCCAGAGGCCCTGCGTCTGGGTGCAGGAGGTGGGAGGGACTGAGGGGGAAGGCGGGGGCTTGGCTTCTCTGTGGAGCGAAGGTCCTCAGGACTCGTACTTATTTGTTTCCAGATGAGAAAGTATTCCCCCGAAGTATTAAAACTCAGGGGCTGAAAATTCACCAGCGCTTTCATTTTGCCAGTGCCCTAAAGCGAATGTCCGTGCTCGCCTCCTATGAGAAGCTCGGCTCCACCGACCTCTGCTACATGGCAGCCGTGAAGGGGGCCCCTGAAACGCTGCACTCCATGGTGAGCCACCCCGGCCCCAGGGGGGAGGGGGCATGGGGCATTCAGTGACATCCCCCTGCATTCCCTGCAGTTCTCCCAGTGCCCACCTGACTACCACCACATCCACACGGAGATTTCCCGGGAAGGAGCCCGTGTGCTGGCGCTGGGGTACAAGGAGCTGGGGCACCTCACCCACCAGCAGGTAAGGCCCACCTGTGGGGCCCTCACCCTGGTGGCCCCCATCCCCTGCAGCACTGCCACCCTAGTAGGCAGCGTTTCCTCTTCCTCCTCCTTGCCCTCTACCTTTAGTGGCACTCAGTCCTCTGTCCCTTCTCCACCGTGTCCTATCCAGTCCAGCTCCCAAGGCTCCCTCCTGCAGAGCCCAGCCAGGCCCACGTCTGCCCAGCCTCCTGCCCCACACCCAGTGGTCCTTGCACACACACACCCTGCCCCGGGAATGCTAAGAAGGCCCTCAGACCCCCTGCGTCCGGCCCACTCTGCCCCTGCCCTTCCCAGTCACCTCAGTCTCGGGGCGTCTCCAGCTTTCACTTGTGTCCAGTGTCCCGTCAGCCATTGGCTCTCCTCTCACCTCCACTGCCAGCACTGCGTCTGTATCTGCTTCTATCCTGCCTCTCAGCCAGTCAGTCTGCTGGGCCTTCCAGAGCACATGCCAGGTCGGGGCCCTAAGTCTGGAGTCCCAAACGGGGCCTGCTCACAGCACCCCAACCCATCTGCCCCCATCCCCTGCCTCATGCCCCTCTGTGTTCTGATTTCTGTGATTTTCTTTATTTCATGTCTCCTCCAGTAGAGGGCAGTCTCCATTGGGGGAGGGGGCTTTAGTTTCTGGTGTGAGGTAGTGTGAGCATGGGCTCACTGGTTAACAGAGTCCCAGTTTTTCTGTCTGGGAAGCCAAGCCACAGTGAAGGTGCCGTGGTGGGAGGCACAAGACCACCAGCCATGTCCAAGCCCTGGTGCCTCCACGGTGCCCCAGCGCCCTCCTGTTCCTCTCACCTGCTGACCCTTGAGTGTCCTGTGAGGATAGGGCTTTCCCTGACCTCCCCTTCCTACCCCTACCGTCCAGCACATTGTCAGAGCTCAGAAATGGAGGGGCAGGGATGGGTCACAAGGGCACCCCCGTGTCCCTACACAGGCCCGGGAGGTCAAGCGGGAGGCCCTGGAGTGCAATCTCAAGTTTGTGGGCTTCATCGTAGTCTCCTGCCCGCTCAAGGCCGACTCCAAGGCTGTGATCCGCGAGATCCAGAACGCATCCCATCGGGTATGACTGCCGGACCCCTCCCCGCCAGACCACTGGGCAGTGGGCAAACCAGTCTCGGCAGTTCCTTCCAGAGGGGGAATTGTGACAGCAGGGGACAATTCCACACTCGGTGGGGCAAGTTGGGGTGGTGTGTAGGTCTCAGCAGTAAGGACACCATGAATTTTGGCTGAACTCTGTCGTGGCTCAGGTGCTCACGCTGTCCCAGGCCTGAGGATGCTGTGGGACCCAGCCTGTGCCCACCCTGGTCACATCACTTCTCGGGCCTCAACTTCCCTGGGAAGTGAGTGCAGTGCCCCCACTCCACCCCGTCCTCAGGAAGAGGGGCTGCAGCTGGGGCAGGGGATGTGGAGGCAATTCCCAGACAGCTGCATCTGTCTGTCCTGCTGGTTTGTTTTCTAGTCTGGGACCCAAGATGCAGTGCAGGGTGTGGGAGGTCAGCAAGCAGTCTCAGAGGGACTGGCCCCAATCAGGCTTTAAGCCAGGTGGCGGGAGCATGTGTCCATCTGCTGCCTGGGGCAGCTACCAAGCCATGAGGGTCCACACCAAGGGCCGGTTCTCAGTTTATATTAAAAGTGAAGCTGCGGATGTTCTCAGACAAGAACAGGTATATAAGTTGTTTGCATAAAACATCACTGGGGGGTGGGTTATGGCCTCTGGAAGCCTGTTCCCCGTTAGGGGACAGGACCTACTTCTGTGGCTTTCCTCGGAGGGGACTCAAATCTCCAGATCTCTGGGCTGGAGTTCTGACCTGCTGAGCCCTGCCCTGCTGAGCCTCTGCCCTCTCCCCAGGTGGTCATGATCACAGGTGACAACCCTCTCACTGCCTGTCATGTGGCCCAGGAGCTGCATTTCATTGAGAAGGCGCACACGCTGATCCTGCAGCCTCCCACGGAGAAAGGTGAGGCCACCCTATGTGGCTACGGGCAGGGGGCACCTTGAGTCCAAGAATAGCTTCATCTGGTGGCCTGCTTGCATGCCAGGCCTGAGAGTAGGTCACCGAATATCAGTGACACAAGCCTGTAGATCTCAACCCTGCCCTGTGCTCAGGCCATCTGGCCACGGAGCTCTACACCCACATGTCCAGCAGCGCAAGGGCAATCACTAGTTCTAAGATGAGGGACAATTTCCAAACTGGGCAGTTGGTTGTAGTCACACCAATCCATGTTTCATCTCTTCACACCCACCTTGGGTCTGGCAGGCTGTCTTCATGACAGGTGCTCCTCTCTGGAGCACTCGGACAGCGGGTGTTCATGCTCACCATGGCCGGACCCCTCACACAGGCCAGGACAGCCTGCAGTACCACAAGGGTTTCCTCTGCCCCACATGAGAGGGCTTGCCATCCCCACGCACCATGTAGGGGGAAGCTGACCAGGTTTGCTATTAAGGGTTTGAACCCAGGCATCCTGATTCCAGAGCTCATGGCCTCTGGCAACTCCTGAGTAACCATGTTGGCTGCAAGTGGTGCCCCAGAGTCAGACCAATAGAGGGGCAAGTGCAGTCCCTGCGCCTCTGGCTGGTGGAGTGGGATCTGTCAGATGGCACAGGATGGTGCCCAGTGTAGGGCCTGGGTCAGGAGGGACATTCACTGCGGGTCACTGAGCTGTAGGCCAGAGGAGGGTGCTGGTATGGCCCAGCAGGGCAGCTTCCGAGACCTTTTCAGCCATCTCGTGGTCTGCACTGTTAGTCGCAGATTCCTGTCCTAGCCCCAGACACTGGGCTTCTTGAAAGCTCAAGGGTCACGGGCAAATGACCCAGAAGTGGCTGTCAGGACTGTTAATGGGCAAGCAAAGCCGCTGTAACAAAGTGGCCACAACAACAGCAGGTGGAGGTTTTCCTTCCAGCCAAGGCAGCCCAGAGTGAGCCATCCAGGGCTGGTGAGCCATCTTTGGTACTCAGTGGCTGTACCTAAGCCAGCCAGCTGGAAAGAGGAAGTGGATGGCAAGCAGTGTCTGTCCTGAGGAAGTTACTGCAGTGTCCTAGCCCTGGGAAAGCAGGGTCTCAGGCAGGCCCCAGGGACGGGGGGTTCATTGGGTTAGGGGCCAGTTGTGGGGTGTCTCGCTTCTGAGGTCAGGCTGCTTGGGTTTGAATCTGGCCCTGTCACATGGTCTTAGGCTCTGGGTTCTCAGAGGGTTCTGGATGATACCAGTGAGGTGTCTGGGGCCCAGGGTGCAGGTTGGTGTGGAGAGGGGTTGGGAGTGTGGGGTGGGGGCCAGGAAATACTGGGACCGTATCCGGGGATCCAAGCAAGGGGGTCTGCCAGAGCAGCTGAGCCATGGCCCTTACCTGGGTACCGGCCCTGCAGGTGGGCCCTGTGAGTGGCGCTCCATCAATGGCAGTGTCACACTGCCCCTGGCCCGAGGCTCCCTGAAGGCACTGGCCCTGGAGCATGCGCTCTGCCTCACGGGTGACGGCCTGGCCCACCTGCAGGCTGAGGACCCCCAGCAGCTGCTTTGCCTTATCCCCCACGTGCAGGTGTTTGCCCGCGTGGCCCCCAAACAGAAGGTGGGTAAAAGGGGTGGTGGGATTGGGCAGGGCCCTGGGGGATGCACAGCCCTTACTTGGCCTATCTCTTGCCCATGCAGGAGTTTGTCATCACCAGCTTGAAGGAGCTGGGCTACGTGACCCTCATGTGTGGGGATGGCACCAATGATGTGGGCGCCCTGAAGCATGCTGATGTGGGTGAGCCCTGCAGGCTGGGCTGCTGCTCCTCCATCATCCTGTCACATGGGCTTAACATCAGAGACACCGAGGCAGCGGGGCAATGGGGCAGGGCCTAGTGGATTGGGGGTACAAGGGGCTGCAAGGCCAGGGAGGGACATGGGTGTTTGAGCAACAGCATGGCGGGGCCAGGGAGGCTCCAAGGGCCAGACAGGTTGGTTTGCTCGGGCCACTGGGTACCATGTAGGGATTGTGTGGGAGCTTAGGGCTGAGTTCCAAGGCCAGGGGGAGAGGGGACAGTGGAAGCTAAAATGTTTGCCAGCATTTTTGTAGCCTTGGATCTGTGCTGACAATGCAGACATCAAACTGATGTTTGACAATTTAATGCAGTCTTGATGCTTTTCACATGTTTGTGTGTTTTATTTACCAACTACAGCATCTGTCACTTACCGCTTATCGCTTAGAATTACAGTTCTTGCCGATAAACTTCTTTTAATTCTGACCTATCCAGTGTTAAGTGCATTTGGGGTTTTATTGTGTTTTAAAGCAGTTTGTAGAAAGTAAGATAGACCTCTGAGAGGCACTCGCTGGGGAGGTGGGGAGGTTTGGCTCCGGGGCCGCTAGCTCCATCCCTGGGTGAGCAGGCCCCTGCGCCTCCCCTGGGCGGACATACACATGCACGCTCCCCGCAGGTGTCGCGCTCCTAGCCAATGCGCCTGAGCGGGTGGTTGAGCGGAGGCGGCGGCCCCGGGACAGTCCCATCCTGAGCAGCAGCGGAGTCAGGGCCACCTCCAGGGCGGCCAAGCAGAGGTCGGGGCTCCCGCCCCCCGAGGAGCAGCTAGCCTCACAGCGGGTGAGTCCTGGGAGGGGGGGCACCTGTGCCCCCTTTGTCGCTGGGTCTCACCCCCTGCTGTCTACCCCACAGGATCGCCTGAGCCAGGTGCTACGGGACCTCGAGGACGAGAACACACCTATCGTGAAGCTGGGAGATGCCAGCATCGCAGCACCCTTCACCTCCAAGCTCTCATCCATCCAGTGCAGTGAGTCCTGCCACACACCACTCCCCTCTTCCCTCCCAGGCCCTCTGGCCGGAACCCCTGCCCACACCTGCCTGCCCCCCCCCCCCCAGTCTGCCACGTGATCAAGCAGGGCCGATGTACATTGGTGACGACACTGCAGATGTTCAAGATCCTGGCGCTCAATGCCCTCATCCTGGCCTACAGCCAGAGTGTCCTCTACCTGGAGGGCGTCAAGTTCAGTGACTTCCAGGCCACACTTCAGGGGCTGCTGCTGGCCGGCTGCTTCCTCTTCATCTCCCGCTCCAAGGTAGGCGGGGACAGGAGCAAAGCAGGACCTCCTGCAGCAGCCTAGGGGTACCCTCTGCCTCTCAAAGCCATGGCACCTGCCCCAGAGGTGCTGGGAGGCTTCTTGGAATGGTGTCCTTAGGCCAGTCAGGACAGGCTCGTGGAGATGCTGCTGTGTGTCGACCATTTTGTCCTCACAGCAGCCCTTAGGGTGGAACTGTCATCGTCACGTTATGATGGGGCAGGGCAGGTGCCCACCAAGGCTCCTCGGAGTTCCACACTCTCCACAGGCTAGGGTCTTGGGTGGGCCACACAGCGCACATAGGCAGGGAGAGGGCAGACGTGGGACAATTGTCAGGACCACTCAGAAAGCATGCAGGATGAGGAAAACCACAAAGTGGGTTACAGGCTATGGCAGAGAGCCTCAGGGTCAGTTGGGGAAGTCTGTGTGAGGCTGACACCAGTGACATCCAGGCTAACTCTTCAAAGAAGGGAGCCAGCCAGGAATGAGGTGGAAAGGCTATGGGAGCTGATACGAGGAAGCCCTGGTGGCTGGAGTGGGGCTGGGGGCAACCATGAGCCCCGAAGAGGCTTTGAGTTTATTCTAGAGTGGGGAAAAAGGGCGACATCTGAAATCAGCCGCAGGGGGCAAGTGAAGCTCTGGGGGTCACCAGGATCTGGTGACTGCTGTCTGCACAAAACTTGAAGGAGGCAGGCAGGGGGCCCCAGAGTAAGCCTGCGCCTGACCCCAATCCTGCCACTGCAGCCCCTCAAGACCCTCTCCCGGGAGCGGCCCCTGCCTAATATCTTCAACGCCTACACTGTCCTCACGGTTGTGCTCCAGTTCTGCGTTCATTTCCTGAGTCTTGTCTACCTGTATGGCGAGGCCCAGGCCCGGAGCCCTGAGAAGTGAGTGCTGCCTGGCACAGGGGTGGACAGGGTGCTCCCAAGAGGAGGTGGTGTCCCTGTGGTCGGGGTGGCAGGAGGGCATGCACAGGCAATGGCCAGGGCCAGGGCCAGGCCAGTAGGGTAGGTCAGGCAGGGTGCTGGCTCTGCAGGGTCAGGGAGAGTCACAAAGGGGCCTGTCCCCCATGCATCCCCGCAGACAGGAGCAGTTTGTGGACCTGTACAAGGAGTTTGAGCCGAGCTTGGTCAACAGCACCGTGTACATAATGGCCATGGCCATGCAGATGGCCACCTTTGCCATCAACTATAAGGTGAGACCCAGCCCCTGCCCGAGCTCACCCTGCCCATCTCAGCCCCATGGTACATGGCCGTCCATCCACCTGTCCCCAGGGCCCGCCCTTCATGGAGAGCTTGCCAGAGAACAGACCCCTGGTGTGGAGCCTGGCCGTGTCACTCCTGGCCATTGTAGGCCTGCTCCTGGGCTCCTCGCCTGACTTCAACAGCCAGTTTGGCCTTGTGGACATCCCTTTGGAGGTGAGTGGCCCTGTGGACAGTGGGGCCCTGGGACTCGGCTTGGGCCCATCTGCAGGCATCCAGCTCACCAACGCTCCCTGCCCCACAGTTCAAGCTGATCATCGCTCAGGTCCTGCTCCTGGACTTCTGCCTGGCGCTCCTGGCTGACCGTGTCCTTCAGTTCTTCCTGGGGACCCCGAAGCTGAAAGTGCCTTCCTGAGGCAGCGGTGCCGGCACCTGCTACCCACTCTGTTGCCACTGGGCAGGAGCCCCCACCATGAGGCTGGCCCAGCCTTCCCCACAAGACTGAGCTGGGGCCCCCACATGGCTGTTGGCCTGGCTGGTAGAACCAGCCCCAGGCCAGCACCTTTGGTAAATAAAGCAGCATCCAGGATTTTAAGAAACCCAGCCTCCACCTCTGTCTGCACCACAGGTGGGGTCATGGGGCAGGGTGGTCACAGAGGAAGGTCCTGGCACCCTGCCACGGACCATGAGGTCATACTCTCTGCTGTACATTCAGTACTGGGATGGGCTGAGCTTTGTGCCCAGAGAGCACTACATATTTCCTGGCTTAACAAGCGCCCCCTATCTCTGTGGGTTCAACTGCACATTTGGATGCCTCAGGTATTGGAGGTTTCTAAGGATCCACAACATTTTTCTCTTTTCAGTAATATACAAAATAACATCCCTCTTTCAGGCTGTATTAGATGTTAGAAAGTTCAGTCCGCACCATTACAAGCACTAACTCAGGACACATTCGGGGTCCTGCACCACGTGAGTGCCATCACCATCCAGGCTCTGACCAGTAGCCTGTCTTGGCCCTCGTGACGAAGCCGTCCTCACTTCCTGCGGACGCTCACTCACTACAACTCAGGAATTGCATAGTAGGCGACCTGAGAGCAGTGTGTCACGCACAGTCAGTCTGAGATTTCTTCCTTTGTCAACAGCCAAAACCTTTAAAAAGCAATTAGAAACATGAAATCTATTTCCAGCCAGAAATTCCATGGAATGCAGGGTGTGGATATATTTTTGTAACTTTGACAAGCTGCATGTGCAGACCTCAGGCCAGGGGATCCAGGAGCAGGCTCGGCAGGGATTCTTGGCCCTTTCCCACCCTCACCCTTTGGTTATCCTGAGCAGTGCACCCCTGTCTGGCTTCCACATTGGGAGTGTGGTCCACAGCCCAAGGCAGACCCCGGGAGCCAGAGGTGGGAAGGGGCAGGGATAAGCCATGGATGCCCGTGGGCCTCACGTGTCCCCTGAGCACCGACCAAGGTCTCCGGAAGAGTAGGGGCGCCAGACCCACCTACCTGGCAGAGGGGCTGCCATGATCAAGTGGAATCCCTGAGACAATTGGGGTGATCCGGAGAGCACTCTGAAGCAGGGCTTTGCTGGGAATCACTTGGATGTGCTCTCTGCCCCAGCCCTGCATGCCGGAGACGGGTGCAGGTGCGCTGTAACGGAGGTCTCGGAGCCTGACCTAGCTGTGAGGGTTCACGGGGGTTCCCCCAGGCTAGGGGTCTCCTGCTCCAGAGAGAGGTCTTTAAAGAGTCCGCTGGAATCTGTCAGGATATCCAGCCTCCACCAGGGGGCCCCTTGCCCCCATCAGGCCGTGTTGGTTTAAGGGGCCTAAGAGTCTCCCAGACGGGTGTAACAGTCAGGCAGTGTGGGAGGTTCCGAGACAGGCCCCCGGGCCGCGTGGGCTCTGCGGGGCCACCGCCGGGAGGGGGGGCGGTCGGGCCGTAGAGAGAGAGGTGGGGCGAGGAAGCGTGGCCAGGAAGAAGTCCTGAGGTGTCCGGGTCTCGGGCGTCTCGGCCTCGGGTGGACACTCCGGAGGCCCCGGTCTCAGCATCTCCCGGGGCTCGGGCAGTGGGCGAGGCCCACGCTTCCGGGCCGCGGGGCGTGGCCACCCGACAGGCGGGGCGGGCCTGAGGCGGGGTCGGCTTCGGGGCGCGGGCCGGGCGGGACTGTCGCGGCGCGGGGGCGTGCCTGGCCGCGAGGCGGGGCGGCACGGAACCTGGGCGGCGGCGGCCGCGGCAGGAAACCGGGGCTGGGCCCCGCCGGCGCGCGATCCCGTCCCCGTCCCAGTCCTCGCGGAGCGATCCTCGGGCCGGGCCATGGACGCGGCAGAGCCGGGTAGGCGGTCTGGGACTCGCAATCCAACACGGGCCTCCCTTGACCCTACCCCGCCTCCTAAATTGAGGGCCCCGCCTCTCCGTCTCCGTCCAGAAAGCCAGGAGAAGAGGTCCTGAATGGGGAGGATGCGGGGATCTTCCATGGTAGAGACGCCCCCCAAGCCGAGAGGGGCCCGGCCACCAGTCCCTCAACCCCTCCCCCCCTGGAGTCCTCACCCCGGATGCCTGGGGGAGGGGGCCCAGGAAGGGGAAGTGGCCGCTTCTGCTTCTGATATTTGTGATGGGGGCAGGGTGTCACGGCCGCTGATGGAGGGGGCGACGCGGCAGGATCTCCATCTGGTGCCTGCACTGCCCGGGGAGGGGGCAGTGCTGTATGGGCCCCGAGGAAGGGGTGGGCTGCGGCAGAAATGTGGCAAGGTCCGACGTGCGTTTCCGGCTGCCTTTGTGTCTCTGTTGTGCATGCTGAGTGTCACTCGCCCTCTGTGTCCCTCCTAGTTTCAGTCCCCCCATGTGTGTTTCTGCTGCGGGCTCTGTGCTGGCCTGTCCCACGTGTATTTCCATCTGTCTGGCCTGAGTCCATGTGGTTCCATTGTCAGGCCGGCCTTCTCCCCAGGAACAGTGTGGCTGCATCTGGGGCATCTGTGTTGTTGCTCTGCTTCTGGGCCCCTATGGGGCGGGATGGGAGGGTGTCTCTACTCTGAACAGCTGTCCCAGTGTTGGGTTGTGCCTGAATCTGTCTGCCTGCCCTAAGCCAACTCCACCCCAGCCCACGCTGCCTCCACGCCAGCTCAGACACCCACCCCATCCTGCCCGCCAGTGGAGCCAGAGCTAGCGCTGGCTTGTGCGCTCTCTCTCTCTCTCCTCTTTTTTGTCTTGTCTCTCTCCTCTTTCTGTCTCTCTCTCCACACCCTCCTAACAACCGGCCAAGGTTCTGTGGGTGGAGGGAGGCTTCACTTGGCCTGTGTGTGACACTCCCCTCCCCCAGGGCTACCCCCAGCTCCAGAGAGCAGGAAGAGGTACAGTGACATCTTCCGGAGCTTGGACAACCTTGAGATCTCACTGGGGAACGTGTGAGTCTGAGCCTGGGTCACCTCCAAATCTTGCCAGGATCCCCCAAATCCCTAACCATTTAGGTGCCTGAAATCCCATTAGAAACCTACAACATCTGGATTCACTTTCCTTATAATCTGAGAAATCTAAGATGGGGTTCTCCAAAACACCTAACCATACCCAAATGCAACCTCCCAAATCCACTAGAAATCCCCAAAGTGGTCCTAGGACCCCCACATAGCCTTCTTGTCACCTCTTAAAACATTTCAGATCCTTATAATCCCACTCTATGAACCCCCGAGTTACCTGGAAACCTTCAAACTCTGAAGTCCCGTAAAAAAGTGCACCTGGTTCCCCTCCAAAACCCAAACCCTCAGATCTCCTGGATACAAGAGATGTCCAGGACCATCTCCCAAACTGCCCTGGGGTCCCCAGGACCCCTAGGCCAAGTGATGGGATGGACAGTGGCATCCTGACACCCTTACCTCCCAGGACCCTTGAGATGCTGAGTGGAGACTCTGCACTTTCCGGAGACCCAGAGCCTGACCAGACCTCCACAGCCACTGTGGTAATAAGGGGCAGGGCCAAGGCAGGAGGGGGCCCTCAGGCAGGAAGAATTTGGGGAGGTGGGGCCCTACACTGCCAGCTCCTGAGTGCTTTCTCCCTCTATCTCAGCCCAGTGAAAGCAGGTGTTGGAGTGGCTCCTCTCTGGAGGGTCCTGCACCCCTTACAGGTAGGGGGCTTTGTGGCCAAGGGAGTGGAGGCAGAAGAGTCCTTCCCTAAATGACTCACTACCAGCTGCTTGTTCTGTGCATGAGGGACATGGCAGTGCCCACAACAGTGCTGAGCCTCTTCCCACAGGGGCCCCCAGTCTGGGTGGAAAATCTGGGTAAAACTGCAACCTGGGCAAGTGATCACAAAGTAATGTTTGGGAGAGCCATAGGATATAGAATAGGAGCCACTGGTCTGGTCGGGGGCTCAGAAAGGCTTCCACTGGAGGCCAGGGTTCAGAGGTCAGATGTCCACCCTTCTACCCCAGCAGAGGAACTGGACTTGCGGCTCATTCGGACCAAGGGGGGTGTGGATGCATCCCTGGACTACGCCAAGACCTGGAGCCGCTATGCCAAGGAGCTGCTGGCCTGGACAGAAAAGAGAGCCAGCTATGGTGAGGGCCCCTTCTGCCCAGCCCAGACCCCAGGCAGTGCCCACACTCTGTCTGACTCAGATCCTTGCCATCTCCCCCAGAGCTGGAGTTTGCCAAAAGCATCATGAAGATTGCCGAGGCGGGCAAGGTGTCAATCCACCAGCAGGTAGCCATGACCAGGCCCCCCTAGAGCCCAACCCCTCCAGAACCCCAGCCCTGACCCCCCACAGATCCTCAGCATCCTCTAACAGCCACCCTTCCCATCCTAGAGCCACATGCCACTGCAGTACATCTACACCCTGTTCATGGAGCACGATCTCAGCCTGGGAGCCCTGGCCGTAGAGACAGTAGCCCAGCAGAAGAGAGACTACTACCAGGTGAGGGGGCCCTGCTGTCCTTCATGTCTCCTTCCATTTGCAATCACAGCTCCCCCGAAGGAAGGCACCGTTGCCATCAGGTCCATTTTACTGATGAGGAAGCAGAGGCCCAGGGATGCTGAGGAACTTGCCCAAGGTTACCCGGCAGAGATTCAAACCAGTCTTCCTGTGGTGTTGCAAAACTGGAAGTTGGGGGGGCTGCTGAGTGTTCCCAGAAGACGGCCTTGGCATCTCTGGGTCAGGCAGAAAGGATGAGGTGACACCTGAGATTCTGTGGGACATGGGAATGGGAAAGAGCAGGTCTGTGTGAGAAGACCACCCTGGGGAGAGTGCAGACCCAGAAAAGGGTCCAGAGGATGAAAGGCCCCTTGCCATGGGAAATGGAAAGACCAGGTCCCCTTAGGATCCTCATCCCCCATCCTTGCCAGCCCCTGGCCGCCAAGCGGACTGAGATTGAGAAGTGGCGGAAAGAGTTCAAGGAACAGTGGATGAAGGAGCAGAAGCGGATGGTGAGGCAAGGGTTGGAGGCTTGGGTGGGAGAAGAGACAGAGAAAGGGCTGCTGACCGTACCTTCCTGCACCCAGAACGAAGCCGTGCAGGCGCTGCGGAGGGCCCAGCTCCAGTACATGCAGCGCAGTGAGGACCTGCGGGTGCGCTCCCAGGTGTCCCCTGAGGACCCGGCCCCCCAGGCCTCGCCGGGACCCAGCAAACAGCAGGAGCGGCGGCGACGCTCCCGAGAGGAGGCCCAGGCCAAGGTGGGGACCCAGCTCGTTCCCCCCAGCTCTTTGGTGCACGCCGCCCCACCCTGTCTCCTACACTCGCTCCTGGCCTTGGTTTCCCCAGGCCCAGGAGGCCGAGGTGCTGTACCATGCCTGCGTCCGTGAGGCCAACGCGCGACAACAGGACCTGGAGGCAGCCAAGCAGCGGATTGTGTCGCATGTGCGCAAGCTGGTGCTGCAGGGAGACGAAGTACTGCGGCGGGTGAGACCCTTTCCCGCTGCCGCCCCCCCACAGCTGAGTGCCCCCTGCCCCAAAACAGACTCCAGGGCACCAGGACTTGCTCCATCTCTTCCGACGGCCAGTTGCCGTTTCCAGTCCCTAACTGCACCTCTGCCTCAGCCCCACCCTGTGGGGGTCCTGCCCCGCGGCTGATCCGCCTGGGTCCGATCACTCCCCGAGCCCCTGCCACCGCCCTCGTCTCTAAGCCACCTCCCACTTCGCCGGCGGCCACGCCCCCAAGCCCCGATCACGCTGGGAGCTCCAAGGTCAGGCCCCGCCTCTTTCTCCCGTCTGCGCCCTGCAGGTGACCCTGGGACTGTTCAGCCTGCGGGGGGCGCAGGCGGAACGTGGCCCGCGTACCTTCTCCGCCCTGGCGGAGTGCTGCGAGCCCTTCGAGCCTGGCCAGCGCTACCAGGAGTTCGTGCGGGCGCTGCGGCCTGAGGCACCGCCGCCCCCGCCACCTGCCTTCTCCTTCCAGGAGTTCGTGGCCCCTGTGCACAGGTGGGCCCCTGGGGCAGGGGTGGGATGAGCCTGGGAGCTGCTGTACCGGGCTGTTGGCACTGTGGGGCTGAGTCCCCAAGGTCAGAGAGCTCACAGGCGCAGCACTTCAATTCGGTCGGCAAGGCTCTCGTTTTTGGCAGTGAGGTCTTGTCTGAGTCCTGGGAGAGCTCTGGGCTCTGGGGTTACTGCAGGCCTGCAAGTCATACGTGGGTGATGTCCTCCCAGGCCAGGTTGCTGGTTACCTGGGCCCTCAATCCTCTCCTTTCAGCTCCCCTCTGGACACAAGGAAGAAGCTTTCCGGCCCCCCACCTCCACGGCTGGATGAGAGTGTGGCTGAGTCAGGCCCTTGGGAGGACACAGGTACAGGGTGAGGGGAATGTTGGCAGGGTGAATGCCCAGACGGATGGCTGCGAGTGGTGCTGGGGCATGGGTTCGTCCTAATGGACCTGTCCCTTCCTAGGGACTCCGGGCCCCACTCCAGGCAGCGATGTGGACAGTGTGGGTGGTGGCAGTGAGTCTCGGTCCCTGGACTCTCCCTCTTCCAGCCCAGGTAGGGCCGGGACCTAGCCCTGACCCACTCCGGGTCTCTAACCATCCTCCAGCCCCTGACCAGGCTCTGACCCTTAGTCTCTGACCTATTCTTTGACCTCTACCCACAACCCTGACCTATTTCCCTCAACCTCCGACCTGTCCTCTTGATCCAACTCCTCAACCACTCCTCAGGTTGCTGACCCATTCTCTCACCACTAACCTCTGACCTGTCTGACTCCCCCTGACCTCCGACCATTTCCCTAAGGGCATCTGTGGGTGGTTCTAGAAGGCCTGAAAGCCAGGAATGTCCCCTTAGCCTTGGAGCCGCCCCATGACCCTGTGGTCCCCAACTTCTGTGACCTTCTGACTCCAGGCCCCGGCGCGAGGCGGCTGGTAAAGGTCTCATCCATAGGCACCGAGTCCTCGGATGACTTTGAGGAGCGAGACCCTGGTGAGGCAGGAAGCGGGCGGCGTGGGGTAGGGGGTAGACCAGGCACCCCTGACCCTGTCTCCCTGCAGACCTGGGAGATGGGCTGGAGAATGGGCCAGGCAGCCCCTTCAGGAAGTGGACACTGTCCAATGCAGCCCAGACACACCAACTGCGGCGGCTGCGGGGCCCTGCCAAGTGCCGCGAATGTGAGGCTTTCATGGTCAGCGGGATCGAGTGTGAGAAGGTGTGGCCTGGGCTGCCTACCCAATGACCTCCCTGACCCCAGGCACCTCCCTGAGCTGAGATTCCCTATGACCTTCCCATCCTGGGACCTGCCCTGATATGATAACCTCATGTGAGCCCCCTGCCCCCTGAGGATCCCTATGGCCTTCTCTGACCCCACTGACCCCTGCTGACCTCCCTGACCCTATGACCTTCCCCTCAGTGCTTTCTGACCTGCCACAAGCGCTGCCTTGAGACTCTACTGATCCTCTGTGGACATAGGAAGCTCCCAGCCCGAACTCCCATCTTTGGGGTTGACTTCTTGCAGCTGCCGAGGGACTTCCCGGAGGAGGTGCCCTTTGTGGTCACCAAGTGCACAGCAGAGATAGAACACCGTGCCCTGGGTGTACAGGTGTGTCTTGCCCCTTGCCAGTTGACTATCCCCACTAGTGACCTGGCCCTCTCAATGGCAAGATTGCAAGCCAGGTGTCCATTTCCTGCCCCTGCTCTGCAGGGCATTTATCGGGTCAGTGGGTCCCGGGTCCGAGTGGAGCGGCTGTGCCAGGCTTTCGAGAACGGCCGAGCATTGGTGGATCTGTCAGGGAACTCTCCTCATGACATCTCGAGTGTCCTCAAGCGATTCCTCCAGGAGGTGGGTGCTCAGGGTGCAGGGCCGGGCGGGCTCAGGCTGAGGACCCTCTGCAGCTCACCCACACCTGTGTCCCCCTCACCGTTCCACCCCCAGCTCACTGACCCCGTGGTCCCTTTCCACCTCTACGACGGCTTCATCTCTCTGGCTAAGGCCCTGCATGCAGACCCCGGGCACAACCCCGGGACCCCCAGCCCCAGCCCTGAGGTTATCCGCTTGCTGAAGAACCTCTTGGTGCACCTGCCTGACTCTAACTACAACACCCTGCGGCACCTGGTGGCTCATCTGTTCAGGTGTGCACTGTCCCTGATGTTGAAATGTGACCCAAGGAATAGATCTGTGACCCTCTTCCCTGGACCTGGGACTACCGACCTCTGAGACTGACCCCTGACACTGACCTCTGACTTTTGCATGTGACTTCTGAGCTATGAACTTTAATACATGACTCCTGACTTTGCATGCTGACCCCTGACACTTGTTGCTGAGCACGTGGCTATTGGTCTCAGACAATGACCAGGACCACTTACCCATGACTTGGGCAAGTTGCCACTAGCCTGGCCTGCAGGTCCTACCTGATGACCAATGACCGTGTACTCCAAGCCTTGAACCTTCTCACACCATCCCCAGGGTGGCCGCACAGTTTGAGGAAAACAAGATGTCTGCTAACAACCTGGGCATTGTGTTTGGACCAACGCTGCTGCGGCCACCAGATGGCCCAGGGACAGCCGGTGCTGGCCCGGTCACCTGCCTGCTAGACTCCGGGCACCAGGCACAGCTTGTCGAGTTCCTCATCATGTACTATGAACAGATCTTCGGGATGGACGAACTCCCCCTGGCTGTTGAGCCCCCACCGCAAGACCCCAGCCCAGCCCCCGAGCCCCTCACAATCAGCCCCCAGATACAACCCCCAAACCTTGCTCCAGACTCCCTGCCCCCAGCCCTAGCCCTGGACCCTGACCCAGACCCGGAGCCCCACAGTGCCCCTGAGGAGCATCTCGAGGCCACACCCTCTGAGGTACGAACCCTCTGGCCCACAGACGTGAGAAGGGCCTTCTCTCCTTCTAATCTCTCTCTCCTGTCTTCCTTCTCTTTAAAATTTTTCTTTCTTTCCCTCTTTCTCTTCTTTATGTACCCTGTGCTCATTATGGAAGGAAAAGTAGGGAATGGAGTGGTGGATAATAATGGGATAACAACAGGGTACAAGCCCTGAAGAGGTACTAACATTCATTCCTTTAACAGAATAGTCATTGAACACCTATGTGCCAAGCATTGTTCTAGGCACAACAGATACATCAATGAACAAAACATTTAAAGACCCAGCCTCTTGGTGCCTGCAGTCTAGTGGGAAAGAAACCAACAATAAAAACAAGAAATAGGATACAAAGTTAGTTCTATAGGATGTTACAAGGTCGCAAGTACTCTGGAGAAAAGAGTAGCATAAGGTAAGGGACATTGAGGACACCAAGGTGAGAGATGGGCAGTTGGTAGCAGTAAGTGGGATGCTTTGGGCAGGTCTCATGGAGAAGGGGGTTTGAGCAAAGACTGGAAGGATACAAGGGAGGAGTGAGTGAGGTGGAGATCAGGAGTAGGGTGTGCCAGGCAAAGGGAACAGCCAGTGCAAAGGCCCTGAGGTGGGAACACGCATAGTGTGTTAGGGCACAGCTCCAGCCTGTAATGAATGAGTGGAAGGTGGGAGGAAGTAGACCAAAGAGGGGTCATGGGCTGCCCTTGGCTGCCTGCCTACTATGCTCACATGCTTTACTAGCTTCCTGTCATCCTCACCACAGCCCCGGGATGTAGATACTGTTAGTGAAAACCTTTTACAGTTGAGAATCCTGCAGGGGGCTCCCCTGTCCCTCAGATACTGCTACACCCTCCCTTGCTGAGAGCAGACTTCCTGAAAGCAGAGCAGCCCAGAGCTGGGAAAGCATCTGCTGGTGAGCCTGTGCATCCGTGCAAAATGGAATGACCAAGAAAGTTGTTAGGATGTAGAAAGAACTCCAGCCACTATGAGCATTTAGCTAAAGGATAAAGTAAAGGATATACAGATAAACTAAGAAGCAGGTGTAAGGTCACAGAGAACACAGCAGGATGGAGACAGATAGTTTATCTTGGTCTTAATGCAAAGATGGCTGAGTCACTCCCTGGGCTGGCCCTCTGCTGAGCAAGGGTGTCCTTATCCTCAAGGAGCCCACAGTTGAGCTTAAGAACATTGCTCTGGGCACTACACTGTTAAGGGCATTATCTTCCCAGATACAAAAACTGCAAAGGAACTCTTGCGTGTCCAGGAACAAATGCTCAGCTCTCCAAGAATCTTGAAGAACTGGGATTTTATTTTGGGGTCTTGGTCTTGGGTTTCTCCCTGCAGACTCCAACTCCACAGAGTGACCAGAGAGGGGAAGTGGCCGAAAACACCAAAGATGAGGGAGGGGAAGGTGAGTGTGTTGGGGTGGTGGTGCAAGAGTTCTGGGGGGGTGCCCCTGCCCCCCCATGGTAGCTTGGCTGAGAGATGATTCCCTGGGGAATATCCAGAGGACTTAGGGGTGCTCAGCATTGATCACCCATCCCACAGTGTCCAGCAAAGGCCCTGAGGACTCACTCCTGGGGACACAGTCCCGTGGCCACTTCAGCCGCCAGCCAGTGAAGTATCCCCGGGGGGGTGTGCGGCCTGTCACCCACCAGCTATCCAGCTTGGCCCTGGTAGCTTCCAAATTGTGCGAGGAGACCCCTGTCACACCAGTACCCCGAGGGAGCTTGCGGCGGAAGGGACCCGGCAGCACCACCTCCTCCCCTGAGGGGAGCCCGCTGCGCCGCGCCCCATTGCCCAAACATTTTGAGATCACCCAGGAGACAGCCCGGCTGCTCTCCAAGCTGCACAGTGAGGCTGTGCCCAAGACTACCTGCTGCCCAGACCCCCAGCCTGAGGAAACGGATGACCATCTCTGACCATCCCGGGACTCTTACCAAGAGGCCTAGGACTGAGAAGATGGTCCCATTTCTCCCAGTAGTTCAATGTTGGAGCTTCTGGAAAATTACTATCAAGAAAAGCTATGTGGCCTGGGGGAGGATTAAAACCCTTTTTGGGGCAATGTACTCAGATCCCCAGACTAGACACAGGTCTGCCAAGCATCAGGGCCACTCAGGTTCAGAGGTTAGCTAGGGTCAATATCAGTACTCAGGGTCAGTACAGGTCACGGGATCATTGGGGGTCCACCCCAGTCTCTGACCTCTGGGACAAGGTGTGGGGGGAGGCTTTTGCTATTTTGCTGTGGCCACTCCCCCACCTGCCTGCCCTCCTTGGCTGAGCCCAACTGTCCAGCTCTTGGAGGGGGTGGGCAGCCCAGACTCAGCATCCTGGTGGTGCTGGAGTCTGATGGCCACCGAATAAACTGTGTCCTTTATGCCCTTGAGTGCCTTTCTTTTGCCAGGGCAGGGTGACAGGGGAGAGGTCAGCAAGGGCAAGCCTCCTTTGGCCCCATTTTACCGACGAGGGGAACCAAGACCCCCTTTCTTAAATCCCAAACACCCCTACACATTTCCAGGCAGGAGGGGCTGGGCTTGGGCACCCGGCTGAGTCACGCCGGCCCGGCCCTCCCGGAGCTCGGCGTGCTGATCCGTCCTGTATAATCAAACAAATATAACAGAGTGCAGATAACCGGGACAATGGGGCTGTGTGCTCCGGGCCGTGGGAGCCCTGGACGGGGCGGGAGGCAGCACTGCCGGGGGAGGGGGCCCGGGGGCGGGATTGCGAGAACTCGACGCGGCCGAAGGGTCAGCTGGGGCGGAAAGGCCCTGGGGGGCACCAGTGACGGCCGCGCGCGGCGGTTCTCAGCTTGGGAGGCGGAGGCAGGGCCGGGGTCCCGGCGGTGGGAGGTCGGTCGGATCAGGGCGTGGCTTGGAGCTCAGCGATGGATTGGACGCGAGGGAGGGGGCGGGGTGGGGCCGGGGAGGGGGCGCGGACCCTGAGATCCCCCCCTGAGCTGAGCTCCGGCGGCGCGAGGTCACCGCGGGACCTCTCCGGCCGCGAGGGCCTCAGCCCGCGAAGGCTGCAAGCTGCGGGCGTGTGAGGTGTGCGGGGGCCCGTGCGAGGTGGGAGTCCCGCGCCGGAAGTGGAGAGGTGCGACCGAGGGGCCTCGAGGCGGAGAGGAAATAGGGGGGCTGCGGTTCCGGGCGACCCCGTCCTCGCCGCGGCCGCGGAGGAGGGCGTTCCCCAGGTGGCAGGGCCGGGGCGGGGCGCCGCGGCCGGGGCGGGGGCGGGGCCGGGGCGGCGGGACCCCGCCTCCCGCGCTCCTTCGGCCGCCCGCGGCCGGCGCGCCCTGAAGCTCATCGGCTCCCGCCGAGGTCGCTGCGCCATGGCTCTGGGGCCCTCCCTGACCCCCCACGAGGGCGCCCTGTCTGCGGCGTGACGGGCGGCCCAGGTGAGGCAGGCGCCGACAGGGGCGGGTGGGCGCGGGTCCCGGGGCGGGGGCGGCATGTGCCCGCTGGGTCCGGGCGCCACCCACTCCTCCCCTCCCCCTTCTCCTTCCCCAGCCTGGGGGCACCGGGAGGCCCGACCAGCCCCCGCCTCCCTGACCGCCCCCTTTGTTCCGGAGGCCGCCAGGGTCCTCGGTCCTACGTGAAACAGCTTGATGCCCGCATCGGGAGCACTGGGTGCCCAAAGTACGCCGACCAGCCTCTGGAGCTGCCTCCCTGTCCACCCTGGTCACACCTCTCACCTCCAAGCCCTGGCACTGACCGCCTACCGCCTGCAGGGTCCCAGCAGTGTCCCCCCACCCTGCGCACACACGCTCCCTGGGCCCTACTTTGTGCACTGAACCCAGCACCAAAGGACCCTCCCTGAGCGACTTTTACAGCTCACGCCCCTTTGTCCTGCTCTAACCCCCACCCCCACACCGACGCAGGTTGGTGGCAGATTGGTGCCCAAGGGCAGATGGGTTTTGTTTTGCTGCTTTAGGTTAAAAAACAAACAAAACCCAGACAGTCTTTTGATTTGGGGGATATCTTTAATAAGAGTTTTATTAGTAAATAAGCAACATCAGCCTCACCTCCACAGAGCTAGATTTTCTAGGTCACTGTGGTCCCCACCGCCACTTTGTATCCAGGCATTTGAGTCTGAGACCCTTGCCCTTCCTGTCCTGGCCGGAGGCCCTTCTGGCTGCTGCCCCCTCCTCTGTCCTTCTAACAAGTTCCTCCTGCACTGACCTCTCCCTCTGTGCCCCCAGACGGTCGCCATGGGCCAGTGCTACTACAACGAGACTATCCGCTTCTTCTACAACAACAGTGGCAAGGAGCTCACTTCTCACTGGCGGCCCAAGGATGTGGTTGTGGTGGCGCTGGGGCTGACGGTCAGCGTGCTGGTGCTGCTGACCAACTTGCTGATCATTATGGCCATTGCCTCCAACCGCCGCTTCCACCAGCCCATTTACTACTTGCTGGCCAACCTGGCTGCAGCCGACTTCTTCGCTGGTGTGGCCTACCTCTTCCTTATGTTCCACACCGGCCCGCGCACAGCCCGGCTCTCAGTCAAGACCTGGTTCCTGCGTCAGGGCCTCCTAGACACGAGCCTGACAGCGTCGGTGGCCACGCTGTTGGCCATCGCTGTGGAGCGGCACCGCAGCGTGATGACCGTGCAGCTGCATAGCCGCCTGCCCCGTGGTCGTGTCATCATACTCATTGTGGGCGTGTGGGTGCCTGCGCTGGCCCTGGGGCTGCTGCCTTCCCACGTCTGGAACTGCCTCTGTGCCCTGGACCGCTGCTCACGCATGGCCCCCCTGCTCAGCCGCTCCTACCTAACTGCCTGGGCTCTGTCCAGCCTGCTTGTCTTCCTGCTCATGGTGGCCGTCTACACCCACATTTTCTTCTATGTGCGGCAGCGTGTGCAGGGCATGGCGGAGTATGTCACCAGCTACCCCCGATACCGCGACACCACACTCAACCTGGTCAAGACAGTTGTCATCATCCTGGGTGAGTGGGGCCTTTAAGCAGCCCAGGGCCACAGCTCTCCCTGACGGCCACAAGCCCTGCCAGAGCATGATGGGAGGGGAGGATCTGGGTGAGGAATGTTCTCCAAGGAGGTGGTATCTGAGCACAGACCTGAGTGCTGGGGAAGGGAAGAGTTCCAGGCAAGGGGAACAGAAGGTGAGAGCCCCAAGTAGGACTGGGCCAGCACCTCCAAAGAGAAGAGGGAGACTAGTGTGGCTGGCCCCGGAGCCAGAGGGAGGGTCAGCACGGCCCGCAAGGGCATGGACAGGAGTCAGATTTTGTTCTGAGTTCCCAGGAAAGTCCTTAAGAGTTCTTAGCAGGGAGTGACGAGGTCAGTCTGGCTGTTGACTGCAGAATAGTCTGAGGGGAGAGGTGAGAAGGACACATTCCCCAACCCTGAAAGCAAGTAGCAACTCCTCCCAATTATCCCCTTCCCCCGCTGAGTAACCAGCCTGTCCCACAGCCACCTCCCTTCCCCTACAAAACAAATCTCCATGTAGAAATGTCCAAGGTCCCGTCTACCATGTACCAGTTAGGAAAAGTGTCCCCTCCTAGCCATACTGCCCCATCACACTACCAACGTGGTAAGACAGGCAGTTCTTGCCCTGTAAGCTGTAGAGCCGTAACCTGAGCTCTGGAGAGGCCTGCCACCCTGAGCTCAGAGCTGCAGGTGCTGGGCCCCCGCATCCACAGCTGGCCTGCTCACTTCCGGCTCCATCCCTTAGGGGCGTTCGTGGTCTGCTGGACCCCAGGCCAGGTGGTGCTGCTTCTAGATGGTCTGGGCTGCAAGTCCTGCAACGTCCTGGCCGTGGAGAAATACTTCCTGCTCTTGGCCGAGGCCAACTCACTGGTCAATGCAGTGGTGTACTCGTGCCGGGATGCTGAGATGCGTCGCACCTTCCGCCGCCTCCTGTGCTGTCTATGCCTCCGCTGGCCCTTCCACGAGTCTGCCCACTACGCACCCACCGCCCAGACAGGCACCAGCACTCGCATTATGCTTCCGGAGAATGGCCACCCCCTGAGGGACTCCACTCTTTAGCCAACCTCAGACTTCAGCAGGGGTGTGGCAAGAGCCGTAACACAGCCCCTCGCCACAGGTCGATGCGCCCGGCTTTACCCAGTCTGTAGGCTTAAAGGCAGACCCTCAGTCTGGGGTAGCATGGCACTACTGCCAGCCCTCCCCAGGCACACAACTCTGTCTGCCCCCGGGCCTGGGGGCTTGGGGTCATCTCCAAGTGCCTGGAAGAGTCAGGTGGGGTTTGGGAATCTGCTCTTCAGTCATCTCAGGTTATGGGTTTTTTTTAATGGACATTTTTTCTGTTTTTACTGTACATCCCTGGTAGACCTCATGGGCTGCTTCACGGCAGTGTGGGCATTAAAGATGGGAGAGAGGAGGGCATACATGCTGCCAGTGTGACAGGGTAACAAAGATGGACCGTGGACGTACCATTTGCCTGAGGCGGATTCTTCAGGGGCACAGATTAATGGGTGCCGTGTGCAAGCTGGGAAAGGTTTGTGGCCCCCTGCAGTCTCTGCGGGTCTTCTCTGTCCTCGTTAGAATTGAAGGGGTCCAAGGGGAGGGTGTGATAGAAGGAGTAAACCTTTCTTTCCACTTTGAGGTCTTCAAAGAATTTTCTGTTGTCAACTCAGTCTGTTTGTTCCTGTGTCCCAGAATCATCCATCTCAGCTTGGGCAGGGCCAGGAGCCTTGAATATGGCATCTCCTCGACCCTGTTCTGCTGCTTTGGTCTCTGTGTGGCTGTTACTCTACCTCTCCTGTTGGAGTCTTGCTTCCGTTGCCTTCTGCTCTGAGTCTAGGTTGTTAACCGTCAGGTGTGTCATCCCATTGCCCACCCCACCACCTGTATACACACCTGCCGCCCGGGGTCATGGGGTCTATGGAGCAGGATGCGGATTTGAGAGTTGCTGTTTCTCAAGCTCCTGCAACGTGCCTGGTACACTGGTAAGCACTTCAGGAGCGTTATTTAATCATCACCCATATCTTGCAGCACAAGTATTACACTTATTTTCATGTGAGGGTAGTGGCCCAGAGAGGTTGGGATCTGACCCATGGTTACACAGCTTTGAAAAGGCACAGAGATGCATAAAGCAACTAAAGAGGCCCCTAGAGAAAGGGCTTCAGGTTCCCACAAAGTTTGGAGTTGGTCACAAGCTCACCCTGGCTTTCCTCACCCCACCCAAGGCCTCAGATATCCCAGACCCAGGATGAGCCCCCTCTTGGGTGCTCACAGAGGCCTCATGGTAGACACAGTGTAGACCAGGATCTGGATTCTCTGCTTCCACCTCCCCAGGGAGGAGACAGGGTTATGTCTCTGCTTCAGGTTCACATGCTCCATAACGGGCAGAATTTGAACACAGGCCTCTCATCAGAAGCCGAATTCTTAAATTATGAAAGCTCGTGTTGCCAAAGCTCCAAAAACGTCTAGGTCCTATATTAAATGGGGTTGGGTTTCCCTCTGGGTAAACTCCCCTGCCCTAAGACAGCTCTGTGAGGAGGCACAAGTGACCTGGGGTGCCGGGTACTTCTCCAGGTCCAAGGTGAGCAGCATGCCTCCTAAGGCCTCCAGAGGTGATGGCCCGGGCAGCATCTTCCACCACGTGCCCAGGCCCAACACATTCTATACTTGCTGTTTCTATCCAGCTGTAGGGTTGCCTTGTTGGGGAGCTTTTGAGATTGTTCTTGCACAGGCCCACATCAGTTATTCTCATCCCCTGCTGTCTCTTTGGAGTTCTCCCGTCCAGCCAGGGATGTCCAGATGGGGAGTGCATTTCCTCTGCAACAGCAATGGGAAGAAGACATCCCTGCTCTGAAGGACGCCCAACCAGGCTGAGGACCCTTTACAAGCCTGCATCTGGAGTCTGTCCTCAGAGCAAACAGGCTCCAGAAAGTCCCATGGCTTTGCAGAAGTGATTCACATCCAGCCTCTTTTCTCTTGCACGAAGATCCTTCTCTGAAGTCGTGAGTGCTAATGGCCAGAAACAAAGACCTGTGAAGATTCGCCCAGACTTGGGGTGCACCGCGGGCTGGGCCCTGGGGAAGCATCCTGTGTTCCTTCAGTAGCCAGGCGCTGGCATTTTCTGCACCGGCAATGCGGTTAGAGCAAGCAGAGTGAGTAGACGGGCCAGGTTACCCTTCCACCAGACCTTCAAAGGTGAATAGAATTCATGTGTGCAGGTGCCAAAATCACTCAGTTCTAACCTTCCACTACCATCACCCCACACACCTGCGCCCCTCATGGCAAGTTCCTAGGGGGAAAGCCAGGAGGCCCAGAGCCCTAGTGCCCAGGACCATAGGGGAGCAAGGTGGGGTATGGGCTCGGGGCTTCTGCAGATGAATGGTGGGTGTGGATGGGAATCTGGAACCGTGTGTGGGGGCTCTGAGGAGTGTGAGGACCTCTCTGAAGAAAAGCTGGAGCTCTGAGAAGTGAGGGAGCCTCTGAGGGGCTCTCAGAAGTGGGGAATCCGAGGAGGCGAAGGGTCTCAGCAGGAGGGGTTGCTCTGAGGTGCAGGAGACGAGCTGTGGGGGATGGGAGTGTGAAGCAAGCGGAGAGGGCCTGGCCGCTCTCCGGCGGGAGGAGCGCGAAGGTGGGAAGAGCCGTTGTCTCGGCAACTCGCAACTGAGTCCGGGTCCGCTGAAAGAGGCGGTTAGAGGCATGCCTGTGGGCGGCACCAAGCCCCCCGGGGCGCCGGCGGTTGGCTGGCGGCGGGGGGGAGTGTCCGAGGGTAGGGGGAGTCCCCAGGCGGGGGGCGGGGCCCTGCAGCGCGGGCAGGTGGCGCGGGTTGGCTGGCGGTGGGAGGGCGTGCCCGAGGGCGGTTGGCTGCGGCGCGCGCACCAGCGCCCCAGGCCCCAAGGCTCCTCAGCGCTAGCCCGGCCCCTCCATCCATGGATTCCCGCACCAAGCCCGCCGCGCCTTACGCCGCCGCCGCCGAGGCCCCCTCCGGGCCCCGACATGGGAGAGGTCCTGAAGCAGAAGTTGGCCGTCCCCGACCAGCGCCTGGAGGAGACGGAGGCCAGGTGCCGGGAGGGCTCGGCGGGGCGGGGACTGCCCGAAGTGGGGCGGGCCGAGGGGCAGGGCCGTGGGGTGGTGGGCCCCGGGGGTGAGGAGGGTGCCGCGGGAGAACGTGGGATGCGTCTCCGGGCGGAAGGTGTAGGGTCTCGGGAGGACCGAAGCGGGATGCCGAGGCCGCAGGGAATTAAGGGCTTAAAAGTAGGCCGGGCCGGGAGGTGTGTGGGGCCGCCCAGTGGGTGGAGGGTTTTTGGAGCCCGTGCTGGGTTTAAGGGGAGTTTGCGGCTGGACAGGTTGATGGTCCTGGTTTCCGTACTGTAAGAGGAGAGTTGGGGTGTGTAAGGGCTGAAAGATGGTGCAAGCAGGCTCCAAAGCGATTTGCAAAGCCTGGGAGGCTAAATGGATGGTGTAGCAGGATTTAGGAGAGAGGGAAGTTTTGAGGCCAGATAATGAAGAATTGTGGAGAATAGGGCTCCGGAACCTGGTGTGGGAATCCATCCAGAAAAAAGGTTAGTGGGGTGCAAGGAGGAGACACGGGACTCCTTTTTTATTAATGGGGCTAATATTTATTAGACACTTGGCTGTGTGCTGAGCATAGAGCTGACTGGTGACATAGTCCCTGCTCTCAAGCTGATGGTTTCAGGGAGAAAAAGTCAGTAGCAAAAACTCAATATAAATGGCAAGGTAAGCTGTAAGGGAAGGCATGGTGTGCTGTGGGAAGCCAGCCTCGGGGGCCCCAAGATGGGAAACAGGAGGAAGACAGCAGAGCCAGGGACTGAAAATCCCCCAGTTGAATTTGGAGGGAGGACAAAACCAATCAAACCCCTGCAAGTGTCAGGAAGGAATTTGGATCTTAGTTGCAGTGGGAGAAATCACAGCAGCTTTTAAGACCACCTGTCCCACTGCCTCCACCCACCAGTCAGCCAGCCAGGATTGGTGGAATCGGCCTCACAAGGCAGCCCATCAAGGTTGGGGCCTGCTTGAATTATTGGAAATTAGGAAAGGATTGAAGTCCTTTTGGAGAATGAAGCCTGGTTAGATAGGGTCTGTTTTTGGATAGGGATAGGACCAGGGTCTGCTGATGTGGACTGTGCAATCACTAGAACTCTCTGGTGAACAGCCACCCCAGGAAGGAGGAAGTGACATAGAAGGTGGATATGGCATGCATTTGTTCTTCACACTTTCTTTCCATTGCTTCTTGGGGAACTGTCAGTTCTTTCTGCAATTTCATAGCCTATATCTGGAAAGTTAAGAGTGCCACCCCTCCACTACCACCAGCACCATGTTCATTCTATACTTCTTGGTGCTCTTGCCAAGGGCTGGAGAAACCACAATGGCTAAGAGTTCTCTCCCAGCTCATTAGGAAATAGGGTGTGTGGGAGTTGTCATAACCAGAGTGTGCTGAGTACACATAATTTGTTGCACAAAAGAGCTAGACTGGAAGAAAGCAACCTTGTGTGATGCCCTGTCCCCTAGACGAGTACGGGAGCAGGGGCTTTGTTGTGCTTTGCTTTGTACTCCCAGTTGTTTGACACTTAGATTCTGGAAGGATCGGAAGGAGCTGAGGGAGGTAGGCTCTTCACACCCAAGAACCACCAAGCAAGGGCTTTGGGTGTTTATGGAGCTACCTGGTTCCTTCTGTCCTAGGTGGGAGCTGCTTAAGGAGCAAGCTCTGCTCAGGTGTGGCCTTCTTCAGGCATCTGTTGCCCAGCACAGCCCCAAGGCTGCTGCTTTTTTCTTTCTTCTTTTTTGGATGGAAATGACTTTTCAGGTACATACAGTAAAATGCACAAATCTTAGTGTACGTCTGAATGAATGTTGACATGTGTATACACTCATGTGACCATCACCCAGCTCAAGATACCAAACATTCTCACTAATTTTTTTTTCCCCTTGACCTATTTCACCCATCCCCACCCCACCCCCACCACCACCATGGCAACCACCAGTCTGTTCTCTGTGTCTGAGTCTGTTTCTGTTTTATTTTTTTCTTCCTTTGTTTTGTTTTTTAGATCTCACATATTAGTGAAATAACATGGTACTTGTCTTTCTCTGTCTGACTGATTTCACTTAGCCTGATGCTTTCTACGTCGCTGCTTTTTTCTTGTAGCAGTCTCTCGAAACTCCCCAAGGTAGGCTTTAGAATGGAATGCAGTCAGGCACCTCTCCCTTGCTGTTCTTGAAAACAGCTCTTTTTCTTTTAAGGCTAAGAAATTAAATAGTGGGGCAATAAACATGCTTGACACCGTGGCTGTTAAGTAGCTGGTTCCTGGTTTCTAAGGTAGAAAGGCCTCTGGTGCTTTTATCTTGAGACTTGGAAGCTTCAAATCTGCCCCACTTCTTCGGATGTAGTCTTCAGATGAACTCTAGCCCTAAATATCACCCAAGTCTAGACAACAGTCTTCAGTCCTCAAGTGGGCCACTTACTCCACTCTGAAGAAAGCTTTGCTGGGTCTGGTCCTCCCTGTAAACTCTGCAGCCTGGTGGGTTAACCCACAAGGAGAAGCAGATAGTGTCTCTCCTGATCAGGGTGGGGTTTTACAAGTCTTTCTAACTCCGCCTTCTCTTTTCTGTCTGCCTGTTTCCCCTTCATAGTCCCTGGAGTAAGTTTAATTCAACTTGTCTGGCAAGAAATAATTTTCCATCTCAGATGTGAGGCCCTCTCAACCTGTTTTGTCACCATAAGTCTGTTTAAAAATGGAAAGCACACCTACCCTCCTTAAACCTGACAAATGCACCTTTCTGTATTATTAAGAAGGCAGCTCTAAGTGCCTGCTATTAATTCATTTTGTCATTATAGCTGAATAGTCTTGGAAAGTGAACTGTGTGTTGTACTTCCTTCCAGCTGCACAGATAGTGAAGGGACATGGGGACTTTGGAATGCACTTAGTTGAGACCCAGCCCAAATCAGCTGGAGACGTCCTGTGTGAGGGATACCAGTCTCCTTGAATGATCTTCTGACCTTCTCCGGCTATACCCCAAGGTCTTCCTGGAAGAAGGGACAGTTTTTTGTCTTCTTGATTTGGACCTTTCACTGATCACATGCTCATTCATTTCTTGTATGGGACCAGTAAGGCAAAAATGTTATCTCGTTCGCCAATGATTGTCTGAGCATTTTGCGCTGCATGCATAACCTTATTTTTTTTAATAATAATACGTTTCACAGTTTACATATGTTATTTCATTTGCTTCTTTTGACTACCTTTATGAGGGATTTATAAGGATCACCAGACTAGTGTTGAGGGCTCCTTTGTCAAGGCCATCAGGCCTCAAAGTTCTTGCCTCCTCCCAGGGTCCTCAGCCAGTGTTTGAGTCAGGGGCCCCTGTTGCAAGCTCCTCCTCCCCCTGCCCCCACAAAAAATGTGGTGTGCTTGTGTGCCACTCCCCCAGGGATCCTGAAGCCTCAGGTGCCCTGGAGTCTGGAAACCGCCTCTCATCAAAGGTTCATGGACTTATTTTTTGTCTAGTAGTGAGATTTCCTAAGAAGTCAGTATGAAAACTCTAGAGCCAGAAATGTCAGAGTGAAAAGTTTTAAAAACCCGATTGAAAAAAAAGAAGCAGAATGGCCCACAGGGTCATCCTGGAGACCCAGACTCCACACCTGATACTCTGGGAGAGGCAGCTGAAGAGGACTGGCACTTCTTCGAGTCACTGTGCACCCCACAGCGACAGGCGGGTTATGTGGCAGGACTGGAAGACTTTGGCCGCAGTGGCCCCCTCCTCACCCTTTGCCTGCAGGTGTACACTTGTAGCCTAGACGGCTACACCATCCACCGTGGTAGCCACTCACCATGTGTCTTTTCAAGTTAAAATGAAATATAATTAAACATTCAGTTCCTCAGTTGCCCTAGCTACATTTCGAGTGCTCAGTAGCCACATGTGGCCAGTGGCTGCCACATTAGTACAGACAGAGAACATTTCCATCATTGCAGAAAATACTGGACAGTGGTGCTCGCGAGCAGTGGCCACGCAGCAGATCTCTGTGGAATCTTATTGCAATGCAAGTTCTGATATACCAAATAGCAGGGCTTGGTGGGGCCCAGGGGTCCCCATTTCTAACAAGCTCCCAAGGGCGGCAATGCTGGTGATCCCAGACCACACTCGGAAAGGTCATGCTCTCAAGAGTGGAGATGATAGTGTCCTGTTTATTTCAGTTTTCATAAATCAGTTTTCCAAGTAGATGGTTAGTCTGGCAATTGGAAGTTATTTTTGAGCCAAGGTTGTGTTTGTAGCCATAATGGATTTTAAATTAGTCACAAGGGTCACATATTAGCATTGCTTGCCTGTTTAATATAGAAATAAAACTAGAAATGAATAAAATTCAGAGTAGTTGTTTTTTTGGTTTTTTTTTTACTCTAAATGAAATTCTTGGCCTGGGGCCATGGGCCCCTATTGTTTCAGAGTCTGCTCACATTTCCAATCTTAGAAATTTCTATCAGGTTTCAGAAGTTCCAGGGTTGTTTCTGCATTGCTTTATATGGTCTATAAAGCTACAATTCAAATTTGTGTTTGTAGAACTTGAATGTAATAGAAAATGACTGCTGGAGAATGGTAATGAGGTTTTTAGGACAAAAAGACAATATATGAAATAAAGTGAATAAAAGTGTGACAGAGAGTAGTTACTGTTGTATCAGTTTAGGAGCAAGCGATATGGTATATGGGGTGGTGTACCTGAAACTGAAAGATTATAGTTAGAAGTTGGCTTTTAGGCTCCGTAACAGGTGCTACAGTTAAGGCCTCCATCGCTTTTCTTAGAAAAGATTTCTCTGAACTTTTTTTTTTTTTTTTACATTTGTGATTTGTTAGGTGTTTTCTGATAGAAATTTGCATAACCTTCTTAAATGCTTATTTCTTAATAAGAAATACTTAAATCCAGTATTTCTGCAAATTGACTTTGCTTAAATATGAATTAAGTTCTAGTTAGTAAAGGGAAATGATCTAATTTTCACTATCCTTAGAACTTACCCAAGTAACAAGGCACAAAAAGTCAACTGAATGGTACTTGGCTTGCTCCCTCTGGAGCACAAATAAGGGGCCCAGGACCTTGGGAAGTACGCCCATTAACACATGTCAGCCAGTGCTTCCATCACGCCCATTCAAAGAATGCAAGAAAGTCAAGGGAGGAATTTATGGTTTGGAATTTCCCAAAGCCAGATAGTGTTAGCACAGAAGGACCTCACAGTCCAAACTAGGAATAGAACTTCAGGGTTGAAATTTTCTTTTTCGTTATCCTTCAGGAGGTTCTTTAGATCCTAACTGACCCGGTGCCGGCAGTCTTTGTTCTTCGCCTGCTTGCAGATTTTAGCTTCGCCCTTAAATCAGCCCACTTAGCTCGGCTTGGTCTCCTGCCAGAAGCAAGTCTTGCTGTCTTCCCCGTACTTTTCCTGAGGCTTGAATTTTGTTGGTTTTAAAATAGTTTCCTGAAGCTATCTAAAATCTGAGATCACCGCAAAATCCCTCTTGAGGTGGTTTTATTAATAAGCAAAGCGATGGTGCAGAATGTTTCAGAAAAGTTGCGCAAGTGAGCAGGAACCATTCATTCATTCATTCAAGTGACAGTTGCTGAGTGCGACCCTCAGAGCCCAGTGGTTGATGAGGAGGATGACAGCCATGATTTCCCCCCTTTACATCTCTCAATAGCCCTAGGAAATGGTTTTTCAGAGTTTCTAGATGAGGAATTGGACTCCAGGTGAGGGTGGAGATTTGGCCATGTTCTCTTGACTCAGGTGCTGACATGCCACCCTCCCTGATACTCCAGGGCTCCCATAGCCTCACTAGAATAAGAGGTCACTTCCTGCTCAGAGGAGCTTGGAAGTGATCAGGTACTTCGGAAGATCTGACAGTCAGGCTAAGGCTTCAGAATATGCCTTTTAAAGTTCATCCTCCTGGATTTGATTTCACTTACTCAGCAAACCTTCATTTTTGTGCCAGACCGAGGGGTGCAACGATGATTCCCAAAAAGCTCAGGCCTAGAGTTCAGGCAAAGTCAGCCTGGGGGACAGGAGCACACTCCAGGGAGGTGACCATGATCTGCCAGGCTTTGCCCAGGCAGAGAAAGAAGGCATGGCGTTCAAGGCTGAGGGCACACACCTCTGCAGGGAAGGCACAGAGCGTGAATGCACGCAGTGTGGCTCCATCGGGCGAGTGGAGGGCATGACCTTCAAAGGGGCACTCGGCTGGGGTGACTGCTCGCCTCAGCTGCTGTCCCAGCAGGTTTTGAACTTGCTTGGCAAGGAGTGAGCATGCAGTTTGTCCTGCTCCTTGTATAAGTACTTCTCGAAGTGCTCTGACCTTCCTGAGTTACTGGTCCTGGATCAGAAGGATCAGTAGTCATTAGCTCCTCCATCAGCTCTTCTGAAGAAATGTCCTGAGACATTTATCAACTGTCTTCAGACTGAGCCCCCCGGTGGTTTAAGGGCTCCTGCTTTTATTTCTCAAGGAAGCAGCTTTCTCCTTCATAACTTCCTCCTGTCCAAATCTGTGTCTCTTTTGGCCTTTGGCCTTTTTTATCTGACTTCCCTCTTCTCATACAGCACTAATTAAAACCCCCCTGCTTTTCCTCATTCCTAGCGTGGATGAGGGCCCACAGTGCAATTGGCCCAGAAGAGGAGCTCTCGGGGGGCTCTGGGGGATCCTGGCTTCTGCTCCCTTCCCTGGCTGCGGAGCCCCAGGGTTCTCACCCTGGTTCTCCTCCACTCGCCCCAGGTCGGTCTGAGACATTGGCATGCTCTCTATCCTCCAACTCTCCATTTCTGCCCTCCACCAGGCTGGTGTCTCTAGCTTCTACCTTCCCTTCAGTTCTCAACAGGCCTTTGCTCAGCTCATGTGCCAAGGAAGGCGCTGGCCTGGCGTTTCTGAAATGGGTAAGTGGAGGCCTCACACCCAAGCCGGCCGTGGGAAGCGCTTTGCAGGGAGGAAGGGGGCGGTGAAGCCAGGCCGGGCCAGGCCGGCTCATCGGAGCCCATAGGCCTCCCCAGCCCAGGCAGCAGGGCAGAGAGAAGCTGGGAAGGAGCCCCAGTGCCCCATTCAGGGCTTGGGGCCCATCGAAGAAGGCAGGGAGAAGCCATTTCACCTTTCTGGTCAGGAGAGAAACTAGAAGTTGTGGTTTTGAGTAAGAAATTTATCAGTGGTGTTGACCAAGACGATCACGGACAAATTAGGAAATAATATATTATAATGAGTTTTTTACAGACTTAAACTTACTCCATCTAAAACCCTGCATATTTTTTCCTGAGACATAGATGGATGAAAAATTTTCCTGGTGCCAGCGCTAGGTCCTGATCCAAGGCTTCATTTTGCTGTAATTACTGTAATAATTTGTGAGGTCGAAGTTGGGTATCTGGACACATTCTCAACCCCCATGGATGTAAGTGTTTTTGTTTCTTTTTTTGCAGTTTATTTTTAGAGTGACCTCTACCAGTGATTAATGGCAGCCATTAACAGATTGCTTCTTCCCAGTTACACTTTTACAGAGAAACTTATTTTGAAATGCTGGGGGCATCTGACTCCTGGGCTGCATTCTTTTCTGCAACTCTGGACCCTCTGTGAAACTAGGCTTTCCTTTGAGGTTTTATTTCTTAAGGGTACATGTCTTCTAATTTTTGTTCTGTACCTAGGTCTGTCTCCAGGAGGTGCATAATATTGTTGACTGTTTTTGTCAGCTAAAATAACCCTTGTAGATCGCCATCATCGAAAAGACAAACAACAACAAATGTTGGCGAGGTTGTGGAGAAAGGGGAACCCTCCTAGACTGCTGGTGGGAATGTAAACTAGTTCAACCATTGTGGAAAGCAGTATGGAGGTTCCTCAGAATGCTCAAAATAGAAATACCACTTGACCCAGGAATTCCACTTCTAGGAATTTACCCTAAGAATGCAGCACTCCAGTTTGAAAAAGACAGATGCACCCCTATGTTTATCGCTGTACTGTTTACAATAGCCAAGATATGGAAGCAACCTAAATGTCCATCAGTAGATGAATGGATAAAGAAGATGTGGTACATATACACAATGGAATATTACTCAGCCATAAGAAAAAAACAGATCCTACCATTCACAACAACATGGATGGAGCTAGAGGCTATTATGCTCAGTGAAATAAGCCAAGTGGAGGACAAGTACCAAATGATTTCACTCATATGTGGAGTATAAGAACAAAGGAAAATTGGAGGAACAAAACAGCAGCAGAATCACAGAACCCAAGAATGGACTAACAGTTACCAAAGGGAAAGGGACTGGGGAGGATGGGTGGGAAGGGAGGGATAAGGGCGGGGGGAAAAAGAAAGAGGGCATTACGATTAGCATGTATAGTGCGTGGGAGGCACGGGGAGGGCTGCGCAACACAGAGAAGACAAGTAGTGATTTTACAGTATCTTCCTATGCAGATGGACAGTGACTGTGAAGGGGTATGTGGGGGGGACTTGGTGAAGGGGGGAACCTAGTAAACATAATGTTCTTTCTGTAATTGTAGATTAATGATACCAAAATAATAAATAAATAAAATAACCCTTGTACAAACAAAACAAGAGGATTTGATTCCACCTTTGGTTGCAGTATTAGAGTTTTTGTTGCTCTCAGGAAAGCTTTTTCAAGAGGTATCCTGCCCTGTAGGGTGGAATGAATCTAAATATATCTGTAAATCAAGTTCCCTGGTAATTTTAAATGATACTTGTTAAGGATAGCAGGCGGTTCGGTATTTTGGAAAAGTGAATTCTACCTAAAATTAGAAGCTGTGATATGCTTGGTAGAAGCCAGAATGTGGCTTATGTTCTATTCGTTTCCACATTCTTTCTCCTGATTTAGGAACCAGCATATAGTAGTTCCTCAGCACATGATTGTCCTATAAATAGTGAATAAATGACATTGGAGGAAAATAAAGTTCTGTGCTTTCATTTGCTGGCATGATTCTGTATGATTCTGCTATAGATTCTTAGCATTGGTTTTAGAAGGATACTCATAGTTTTGTCTTGTTTTAATTTAATTTAGAAGAATCCTTAAAAGTCTTTTTTTTTGATATCGTTAATGTACAGTTACTTAAACAACATTGTGGTTACTAGACTCCCCCTATTATCAAATCCCCACAGCATACCCCATTACAGTCACTGTCCATCAGCATAGTAAGATGCTATAGAATCACTATCTGTCTTCTCTGTGTATACTGCCTTTCCCGTGTTCCCCTCCCACTACATTATGTGCACTAATTGTAATGCCCCATTTTCCCCCTTATCCCTCCCTTCCCACAACCATCCTCCCCAGTCCCTTTTCCCTTGGTAACTGTTAGTCCATTCTTGGGTTCTATGAGTCTGCTGCTGTTCTGTTCCTTCAGTTTTTTTTTTCTTTGTTCTTATACTCCACAGATGAGTGAAATCATTTGGTACTTGTCTTTTTCCACCTGGCTTATTTCAGTGAGCATAATACCCTCTAGCTCCATCCATGTTGTTGCAAATGGTAGGATCTGTTTATTTCTTATGGCTGAGTAATATTCCATTGTGTATATGTACCACATCTTCTTTATCCATTCACCTACTGATGGACACTTAGGTTGCTTCCATTTCTTGGCTACTGTAAATAGTGCTGTGATAAACATAGGGGTACATATGTCTTTTTCAAAATGGGCTCCTGCATTCTTAGGGTAAATTCCTGCAGTGGAATTCTTGGGTCAAATGGTATTTCTATTTTGAGGTTTTTGAGGAACCTCCATACTGCTTTCCACAATTGTTGAATTAGCTTACATTCCCACCAGCAGTGTAGGAGGGTTCCCCTTTCTCCACATCCTCAACAGCATTTGTTGCTCTTAGTCTTTTCGATGCTGGCCATCCTAACTGGTGTGAGGTGATATCTCATTGTGGTTTTAATTTGCATTGCTCTGTTGCTTATAAGTCTTTTTATTGAAAGGATTTATTATTTCTCATTCATTAGGATTTTTCCTTCATAGACAGTAATATTTTGGTTTATTTCATGCAGATATTTAGAGTGGACAGAGCATGTCATGTACTTGCTAGAACCCATTTTCCTCTCCACAGGCCCATTCACTGCCTATAATCTGTTCAGCTGTCTCTGCTCTCTCTTGCTGTGTAACAAATTATCATAAACCTAGCAGCTAACAACATGCGTTTATGATCACACTGTGGGTCAGGAATCTGGGTGCAGCTGAGCTGCGTTTATGATCACACTGTGGGTCAGGAATCTGGGTGCAGCTGAGCTGGGTCCTGTGCTCAGGATTTCACAAGGCTGTAGTCAAGGTATCAGCTGAGCCGTGTTTCTTGTATGGAGCTCGGGGTCCTCTTCCATCTTGCAGGATTATAGACAGAATTCAGCCCCTTGCAGTTGTAGGACTGACTTCCCTATTTTCTTGCTCTCTGTCAGCAGGGAGTCACTCAGCTCCCGGAAGCCGCCTGCAGTTCTCTGCTCCGCCCCTCCCAAGGCAGGGCAGCTGGCTTCAAGGCCAGCAGGTGATGCTTTCCAGCCCAGGTAGGGGCGGTCACAGATAAGGTAACATAAGCGAGGGTGAGACTGTGCCATCACCTTTGCCTCTTTGCAAGATACCGATTCTGCCTAAACTTGAGGAAAGAGGTTGTACTTACTAGGGGTCACCTTCAGATGTGTGGTCACATAAATCAATCATACATCATAGTCACTGATGATTTCCCATCAGCTGCTCTATCACATGCCCAAAGAATGTTTCAGCATTTGTTTGCTTCTCATAATAAGCCACAAAAACATTCTGTGAAATTACTTTGTGTGCATTAAAAGGTGGCTTATACTGTATCTAAAATAAGATGTTTTATAAGCAGAAAACTGACCTGACAACAAATATTCCTAGACACCCCTTGGCAAGCCGAACAGCTGACTTCATTCTCTCTCCTGGTATTGTTAGGATTACATTTATAAAAGATAGCTAGCTCTAACTGGAGTCCATTTTCATTAATGGTAACACCGCTTCTACAGAAGGGAAACATTTTAGGCTGACTATCCTGTGTGATCAATTACTGTGTATGTACGAGAAAGCTGACATGTGGGCTTAGATTTACAAAAGACCACATCTCATCCCCCACAAACATTTTTGTATTCGGGGTTCAGAGACATGGACCTGACCCCTGCACCCCTGTTCTTGCCTTTGAAAGGCATCCCATAGGGGTGTGTGGTGAATTTGCAAGCACTTGGAAATGAGGACGCTCTCACATAGATGAACAGCCTAGGGGGTTGTGGCAGGGGCCCGGCCTTCCTCATGGTGTCAGTCATATTTGACTTCCACTGTAAAGTTCCTGATTCTCAGGTCCATTGTCTGGCCTTGGCAGAATCTTTTAATGATGGGTGCTTGGATGACAGTGTTACAGGAATGAAAATCATGGCAGTAATTGTTTAAGTACCGGCATAGTACATGCCCAAGTTGTTTACGGAAGGTCTGACACACGCACACCACTGTGATTGCAATTATCCCCGCTTTCTCTCTTGATGATCAGATTCTCCGGCATATGAACATGTGCTAGTGTCTCCTATCTTTAAAAACACACAAAGCCACCTAAAACCCGCCTTGACCCACCCTGTCTTGCTTTGTACCTGGAGTTTGTTTCATTCGGGTGTGAGATAACAGGCATGAAGACAACTTTGAAAAACAGCATTTATTACTTACAATTCCAGAGGTGGACACACGCCACACCATGCAGGGCCGCCTGGGCAAGCACCTGAGTCTGTCGGGAGGCTGAAGGACGAGGGGAAGGCATGGGTGGGAGCCTGTGTTTTGGTGGGCAGGAATGGGTGAGGCAGGGTAGACAAGCGTGAGCAAGTTCAAGGCTGGAAAGTTTAAATCATCCTGGCAAGCAGTGGTGGTAGGGGTGGTCTCTGGCTGTGGAGCACCTGGCCCTGGAATGACTTAGGGCCAGGGGAAATACTCACTGATGCCAAGATTTAGATAAAGAAGGTAGTTGCGGGTATGGGCTTTGGATTTGGGTTTGCATGTGAAAGTGATGCACTCAGGCGAGCTATTTGCTATGTCTGGAACTCTCTCTCCAGGTCCCAGATGTCAAAGCATCATAAAACAGAAAATAAACAAGATGAATGCACATCCTTCCTTTTAGCACCTGCTGCATTTCCTTACTCTCTTTTATCATCAAATGCCAGAGTTTGTGGCTGCTCTTCCACTTCCTTGCTGCCTCTACCCTTTCTCTCCCAACCTTCTCCGTCTGCTGAGTCACCAGTGACCTAAAGCCCCTCCTTAGGGCAGCCATAGGTATCTCACGTGAAACCCACTCAAAGCACAGTTCTCCTTGACAGGCCCTCCTCCCCCTAACCTGCTGCCGTCCAGTCTCCGCTATTGCACTTAAGTGGATGTCTCCATCCATCCAGTTGCTCCAGCCTGAAACTAGTAGTTATCTCCTCTTTCCCTAAAACCACACCAGTTTATCAGGAGGTCCTGTCAATTCCATCCCCCAAGTCAAAGACTTATCTACTACTTATTTCTACTACTGTAACTCTAAGCCAGCAGCATTTCTGGATTGTTCTAGTTGTAGCAGCCTCCAGACTGGTGCTCCTGGTTAAACCCTTGCCTTCTAGTATGGTCTCCACAGAGCAGCCACAGTGATCTTTTTAAAATGCAGTTTAAGGATAGGCAAATAGATCAATGGAATTGATTTAAAATGCAGGAATAAACCCATATACACCTATGGCCAGTTGATTTTCTACAAGAGTTACAAGACCATTCAATGGGGAAAGAATAGTCTCTTCAACAAATGGTGCTGGGAAAACTGAATCCCCACATGCAAAAGAATGAATTTGGACCCTTACCTTACACCATGTACAAAAACTAACTTAAGTGGATCAAATACCTAAGTGTGAGAGCTTAACTTATGAAATGATTAGAAGAAAAAGAGGCTTAAATCTTTATAATCTTGAATTAAGCAATGGTTTCTTAGATGTGACCCAAACACAAGCAACAAAAGAAAGATAAATTGGACTTTATCAAAGGAAAAAACTTTCATCAAAGCTTCAAAGGTCACTATCAAGAAAGTAAAAAGACAATTCATTGTATGGGAGAAAAGATTTACAAATCATTAATCTGATAAAGGTGTAGTATCTGGAATATATAAAGAACTCTAACAACTCAGTGATAAAAAGACAACACAAATTTAAAATGAGCACAGGATTTGAATAGACGTTTCTCCAAAGCATGGCTGATAAACAAATGAAAGGATGCCCGATATCATTAGCTACCAGAGAAATGCAAATCAAAACCACAGTGAGATGCTACCTCACTGGGGTGGCTGTAAATAAAAAAGGTAATGACAAGGGTCATTGTTGTGGAGAAATTGGAACCCTCAAAATTTGTGGATGGGAATGTAAAATGGTGCAGCCGCTTTGCAAAAATTTGCCAGTAACTCAAAAGTTAAACGTAGAGTTAACATATCACCCAGCAATTCCCCCTAAGCACGTGCTCACACAAAAACTTTTACATGAATGTTCATAGCAGCATTATTCATAATACCAAATGCGGGGAAACAAACCAAATGTCCAACTGATGAATGGATAAATTATATTCATATACTGTAATATTATTTGGTCATAAAAAGGAATAAAGCCTGGTGCAAATGACTTGAAAGAGCATGAAGACGCACTACATCAAAGATGCCACATACTGTGTGATTCCGTTTGCGTGAAATTCCAAAAGAGAGAAATCTGTAGAGGCAAGAAAGATTAGTGGTGGCTGGGTGAAAGGAAGGGAGACTGTAGAGGGGCTGCCCATGGGGACAGAGTTTCTTCTGGGGGCAATGGGAGTGTTCTGGAATTAGTGGTGAGGGCCACACATCATGAATTTACTAAAATACACTGAACTATATGTACACCTTTATGGGCCAATTTTATGATCTGTGAATTACATCTCAAAAAGTCAGTACTAATAAAAATGCCATCTGTGTCATATGATCACCACTCTGTAAAGCCCTCCGTGTGTCCTGTATTCATTTTCTATTGCCACACCAACAGATGACCACTAATTTAGTGGACTGAAAACACAAACCTATTGCCTTCTACTTGTGTAGGTTACACGTCCCATGTCGGTCTTGCCAGGCTATAGACGAGGCACTGGCACGACCCCTTTCCTTTTGGAGGCGGGGGGAGAGGCTGCTTTCTTGCCTCTTACAGCTGGTGGAGGCCACCTTGGTGCAGGCCTTTCCTCCATCTTCAAAGCCAACGGCGTAGCGTCCCTGAACCTGTGTCATCATATCTCCGACTGCAGCTGGGAGAGGTTGTCCACTCTTAGGGACTTGTGTGATTGCATCGTTCCGGCTGGCCTCCCCATCCCAGGGTCCTTGCCCACAATCACAGCTGCAGACTTCTGCTTCCCCCACAACATAGTCCCGGCTCTGAGGATCAGCACGTGGACATCTGTGGGGGCCATTCTTCCACTGAAAGCAGATCCCATCACAGGTGAACAAAAACCAGAGCCGTTTCCCTGACCTACAGGGCTCCTCCCGTCAGCCCCACTTGCTCCCCTATCTCACTTGATGGCTCGCTCCCTCGCCCCTTACTCTGTAACGGCATGACATCCCGGTGTCTTAAAAAGCCACGTGTGTCCTCACTCTGGGCCTTTGTCCTGGCGGTTCCGTCTGCCTGAATTATTATTCTCTTCTGCCCTTTTCCTGCCTGACTTCTCATTGTCATTCTGATCCCCTCAGATACCTGCCAACTCCACCAAGCCTTCCAGCCCTCACTCCTGCTTAAGTCACCACAGAGCACCTGCCCCGGCTGTTGGGTGTCTTGTCTGTGTGTTTGCTGGTGTCTCTCACCCCCTCTATCTCAGTGGCAGTAGTAGGACCTTATCTGTCTGTGTCTCTGTAACATCGGAATGGTGTGTGGCATCCAGGAGCTGTTACATGAACACCTGGTAGCATCGCTGACACTGGGATAGGGTGCCTGGGGTTTCTGCCTGGGCCCCAACAGCTCTATAGGGCAACAGTGTGAACACAGCTTTCGAGTCACTGGGCTTTGGCATTTGTGCTTTTTACATTATTTAAATTCACATTGTTTAAAATTCTACATATAAAGGGAAGTGTTTTGAATACTTGTATATTGCTCCACTTGAACTATGCACAAACTGAATTCCTTGAAATGCAATCGTCCTGCCCCTTCATGAGAGATGCCCAACGGGACTGGCAGGCTCCGAGCAGAGGGTCTTTACTCTCGCGGGCAGGGCCACACTTCTCTTCCTCACCCTCTCCTCTGTCCCCTCTCTTTCAGAAAGCGCTCGCTGAATTGCCATCGGATGAAGGCTGCTCTCTTCGGCGTGCTCTGTGAGATCAAGAAAAAGACAGGTAGGCCAGAGTGGATCGACGGCCTGACAGCCGTGCACCACAGGTTCTGACTCGGCCCTAACACGGTTGCTGGCCGTCCCGCCCATCACATCTCTCCAGCAGTGGCTGCTGGTGCAGAGGGTTCATTTCTGCCTTGCCGGTGCCCCGCTCTCTGGTGTATCACACATACGTCCTCCACAGTTTGTAACGAGAAATGCTGTTGTCGGTGTGCGGCAAGCAGCTGCATCCGCCTTCACCAAGACCAAAGGGGCACGTGGCATTCCATTGTTTTGGGAAAGGAAAAGATGATGGAGAAAGCGAATGAGAGCACCACTGTTTTATGTGAAGCATCGGAAGTAATGCAAGGAAGGCGGTGTCACTGCAAATCCTTTTGATTTAAAAAGAAAAACTCTATTTTGGCTTAATGTCAGATTTGCAGAAAAGTTGAAAAAGTAGTGCAGAGGGGTCCCCTATGCCCTCCTCCCCAGGCGCTCTGCTGTCAGCACCCTGAGACCCACAGGGCAGTGAGCCAACCCAGGAGCCTCGTTGGCCTCGGCGGGGTGCTGTGCTCTTTAACTGAGCGGCCGGCCTTGTTTAGATTTACCCCGTTTTTTTGTCCTGATGCCCCTTTTCTGGCTGGGGCCCCACCATGTGCCTAGTCACTGTGGCCCCTTCCTCTCCGCTCACCTGTGACAGTTCGGGCCTTCCTTTTCCTCCACAGCCTTCACACTTTTGCCGAGAACTGCTCAGCAGTTTTGGGGCACCCCGGGTGTGGGCTGCTGAATGTTGCTTTGCGATGAGACAGGCTGTGTGTCTTTGGCAGGAATCTCACGGCAGGGGTGCCGCGCCCTTCCTGTGCATCGGTCAGGGGTCCGTGCTGTCGACGTATTGCATCCCTGGTGGTGCTGACCCCCATCGCTCGGGCAAGGTTAATAGCTCTTCCAAGATGGTTTACAAGAGAGGCCACCCGGTAAGAAGACGTCACTGAGACCCAAGTCCATCAACAGAAACGTTGTCCCTTGGTTTCTTAGAGTGAGTTGGTCTCTTGAGGTCAGTTTTTTTGAGTTTTCTGTGCCACTTTGGAGCACGACACTTCAGATGTGCTGGGGGCTTGTGGAAGGTGTTTATGTGACACGAAAGTATGTTTCTTTCTGGGCACAGTTTTAGATCGAGCTGGACGTGTACTTGACGTGGGCAGTAGCCACAAGCAGCCATAGGGTCTGAATTCTGCTTCGCCTCCGGCTGCCTGGCCCTGGCCCATGCCTGAGCCATTCTCTGCCCTGGTCCTCGTCTGCGGGGACGAGGGTGGCACTCAGCTCACGGTCACTGAGGCCTGCGTGAGTCCCCACATTCAAGCTGTGGGCACAATGCCAGCTTCCAGCAGTTATCAGGTGATGCTAAAGGAGCATTACCTTTAAGTTTCACCCAAATGCTGTCAGGATGTGATTTTTTTTACTCTTCTACTGTTTGAGTATTTTTTATTGTGATAAAACATACATAAAATTTACCACTTTACCCATTTTTAAGTCTACAGTACATTTTAGTGGCATTTAGTGTATTCACATCATTGTGCAGCCATCACCACCACCCATTTCCAGAAGTTTTTCATCATCCCAAATTAGGACTCTGTCTCCGTCAAACACTAATTCCCCTTCCCCCAACCCTGGCTCATGGTGCCCACTATTCTACTTTTTGTCTTTATGAATTTGACTCCTTGAGAGACCTTATGTAAGTGGAATTATACAATATTTGTACATTGTGTCTGGCTTATGTCGCTTAACATAATGCCCTCAAGGTTCATTCATGTTGTAGCAGGTGTCAGAATTTCTCTCCTTTTTAAGGCTGAATAATATCCACTTCATGGATGGACCACGTTTTGTTTGTCCATTCATCCGTTGATGGGCATTTGGGTTGTTTCCACCTTTTGGCTATTGTGAACAATGCTGTGCACATAGGTGGGCAAATATCCTTTTGACACCCTGTTTTCAGTTCTTTGGAGTACATACCCAGAAGTGGAGCTGCTGGGTCATATGGTGATTCTATGTTTAACTTTTTGGGGAGCCTCCAGACTGTTTTCTTCAGTGGCTGCACCACTTTACATTCCCACCAGCCATGCACAGCGGTTCCAGCTTCTCCACTTCTCCAGCACTTGTTATTTTCTGTTTTTCTTTTTTCATGATAGCCATCCTACTGGGTACAAAGGGGCAGCTCATGGTGGTGAATAAGATATTGTTTTGTGCTTGTTTGACATTTTAAAGACTCTTTGATGACAGCACATTTTGGAAACCATATTATTTCAAAGAAATACCTCATGATTCTCTTGGTGTCACTCCTTAAACTGGGTAGAAGCTAACATTTTTTCTTATTATCTTTACCACCACTTCCCTTTTTCATAAAAGCCATCTGTGCTATATTTATGTTCTAATTCTTTTGCCTTCTAGTGCACTTTGCCATTTACAAAACCACAGCAGCCTAAGTTTTGTTCTCACAGGTTTGTTTGTATGTGTGCAACTTGTTTTGAAACAATTACAGATTTACAGAAATGTTCTAAGAAAGTACAAATACATTTTCTCCATGAAATATTGGAGAGTAAGTTGCTACCGCAGTGCCCCATGACCATCGCCCTTGAGCATGTGTTTCCTGTGAACATCCTCCTGCCCGCCTCAGGACAGTCCTCAGGGTCAGGAGCGGCACTGATACACCACTGCAGTGGAGTCCTCAGACCTTATTCAAGCTTTGCTGGTGGTCCCCATAACATCCTTTATGGAAAAGGATAGTTATCGTGTCCCTTGGTCTTTCTCCACCTGGGACAAACCCCATTCTTCTTTGACTTCCACAACCTTGACCAGATACCTGGAAGATCATGGCAGATTCCTCCATTTGGGTGTATGTCATATTTCCTCACAGATTTCTGCTACGCATCCTAAACGGGAATCCATGTCCTATGTACCACGTGCAGAGGCTAGTCAGTGGCACCCACATCCAGTCTGCCCCCTACTGGTGGCGTTGGCTTTGATCGCCCCAGTGAAATGGTGTCTTTCCGACTTTGGAAGGGGCCCCTTTCCCTCCATAGTAAGTATTCTCTAGGGAGGCACTCTGTGACCCCTAAATAACTCCATCCCTCATTATATTTTTCCACTTATGTGTGTACTTTGCATCAGGAGAGATTCCTGGACTCCTGCTTTATCCCAGTCAGTAACTGTCACCATTCATCCTGACGCTCAGGTTGTCACAGGTGCGGGAGCCCCTCTGAGCTGCCCACATGTCCTCCCGACGTGTCTCCACATCCGTATCCCTTGCGCACCCCCTTCCCTGCTGCCGTGACATGTTCTGGGCTCGTAGCCTACTCCCCACCCCAGCCGGAGTCCAACCCCTCTCCCAGGAGCCCCAGCTCCCCGTGGAGGAGATCGGGTCCCCAGAGGGCTCCTTGCTGCTAAGGTGTCATTGCTCAGGGCACAGAGCGAAGGAATATTTGCAAGTGCACGCGCATGTTCACATCTACTTTTTCTTTATCTGTATTGTATATATTGAAGACTGGGAGTTGATTCCAATGTCTTTAATTCAAGTTCAACACTGCCAGGTTCATTACATTTTCTCTCTTTCCAAATTATAACTCCTTTCTCCAGCTCCTCGGTTTTGTAGCGTCAAGAACCCTGCTGCCGTTGTCCTCGGCACATGTACCTCTTTAGTCAGCTGTCCCCTGTCAGGCACACCTGGCCCTCCTCCCTCACATGGGCCCCTTCACACTCAGCCCCAGCCCCCGGCCCCTGCCAGGCCACTGCCACGCACAGCTCCCACATGGGGCCCCTCACCTTTCCTGAGCTCCGACACCCAGAGCCAGGGTGCCTCCTCCACAGACGCCCACTTGCCCTGCGAGGCTGTGACAGCAACCCTGAGCTCTGCTTGGGTGCCTCTCCCATGTGTTTGACTCTCCATGACCTGTCTCTTCTGTTCCTCATTTAAATTATGGGGAACAGATGTTATGGTGTCCAGCAAATGGAAGCACAAAGGTTGGGCTTTGGAGTCCAGACAAGCTGGCCGTTAGCCCCGCAGCACTCCGTTCCGTGTGCTGCATGAGCAGCGTCCGCCCTGAGTGACAGCACACCCGAGTCCTGTGGGCCAAGGGAACTGCCCACAGGGGGATGTGCCAGCACCTGCCCGTCCCCTGGAGACATTGGCTACAGCCACGCGCTCCCTCGTTCTGTCGAATTGTGTGACTTGGCCACGCTAATAAAAATCAGCTGTGTCGGTGCCTCCCACGGAGGTGTACAGGCCCCAGGAGGAAGCAGCCCCCAGCAGTCGGCTCTGTTATCACAGCCTCTTGGATGTGGGGGCCCCTGCCCTGAGGTTTTTACCAACAGCTTAGCTATGCAAAATACAGAACTGAGTAGTGATGAAAAGCAATTTTTAAAAATAATTTAATCGGCTGTTGTCTCAGGAAGCTGTAGTTCTTGATGACCTTTTCGCATCAGTGAAATGCTGGAACCAAACGGAACCAGCTCTCGAGAGCTGTGGGTGCGCGGTCTGGGCATATCTCATTTTCTTGCACCCAAGTCTGTATATGTGTGGCTGCAGCTGGCCGGCAGCTTCAAACTCAGCAGTTTCAGAGAAGAAAAGGTGCATAGCTCCTGCCTTCAGGACAGGCTCAGGGGTCCACTTCAGCCCATGCCACCCTGTCCCATCCTCCCAGGCTGCAAGGGCACACCCGGGGCTTCAGAGTCGCCCTCAGCTGAGTCCCAGGGAGGCCACGGGGCTTGGAGCGAATGCCACACACATTAGATCTGGGCTTTTCTTCAGAAAGTCAAGCTTCCTTCCCACCAACTGGTTCAAACATCAGGGCTCATGATGCATTTGGGGGCGCAGTTGCACAGGGACAGGGCAGCTCCACTTAGCCTTGAAAAGCGCTAGCCATCCGCTATTGCTGTGAGCTGGGCTGCACGTGAGCTGCCTGAGCGTCAATTTCAGGGTGACCAGGTGTAGGAAACGGAGTCATAGGAGCGTTCTGTGTCCAACCTGGGGGCCGCGGGATTGGTGAGAAACAACATAGCAGTTTAGTCTCAGGACCTGCCACCAGTGGCTGGAAAGTTCTTTTGTTCTGTTTGAAAACCAAGAAGATCACATTTTACTCATTTCTGGATTATGAATTTACATAGCATACACATATGTTTAGATATGTAACAAACTGTAGGAAGAAACTGCCTATGGGGCATCCTCATACTGTAGTTCGAGGTAAACGTGTCTCTGCACCGATGGGCAAGCAGCAAGACAAGCTCCAGCACTCCTACACTGAAGGGTGGCTTATCCCCTCTCTACTTACAGTCAATCATGGCCTTCCTGCATGGTTGCCGTGCCCTGCCACATGGCACCCAGGAAGTAGATTAAAGAACCACGCCCAGTTCTTGGTTCTGCCGTGGCTTCCCCAGCCCTGTGACCAGGGAGGACCAAGTTTGGCCCAAAGAAAGCATTTAGGGTCCTGATCCTACAGCCTGGCACCCATGGGCCATGGCCCCATGAGCGAGCGTGTGCTCCCCACGGGTTGATGGCACTTCTTGATTTAACCCCCATTTCTCACATTCCCCTCTGGCTGAAGTCCGTGGCAGGCCCTGAGGCTAAAAACCAAACCTGCCTGGTGGGCATTGAGGAAGCTTGGGCCTGTGCTTTGGGCATTGTCACCAACCTCAGCCTCAGGGCAGAAGCCCATTCCTGTTTTGCAGAAGGGCAGAGTGGAGCTCTGGAGAAAGAAGCCATACCCCGTAACCCACAGCCAGGCTGCGTGCTGCCCCTCTGCCAGGAGGGGAGGGGAGTGTGCTGTGTGCACGTCTGCGATGGCTCCTGGCCTCTGCGAGCACAGGATCTGGGGTGCCCAGCGTTCTAGGGCTCTCCTGGTACCTGGCCCGCAGTGGTCACACCTTACATTTTGCTGAATGAAAAACTTTCTAGGGACTGATACCTCTCCGGTGAAATCCCTTTCATCCTTTTACCTTATGATGTCTGGGAAGATTGTCTGGTGCCTGACTTTAGAACATGAGATTTATCACTATCATCATAAAAAGAAAGCCATTGTCCCTGTAAGCCCAGTGTGGGTAGACCTTCCTGGAAGCATGTTCCTAGAGCCCCAGGTTCCAGTCATTGCCTTCTGATACCACCTCCGGCCTGTGGAAGGGGCATGGTGCCTCTCCTGAGGCCGACATGCAGGCACCCTCCCTGCATGCTCCTCAGTGTAGTGTCTAGTGGCCCTGCCTGCAGCAGTCTCCAAAGGCCAGGGCAGCCTGGTGGGGCACCCTCGCTCCGCAACCCTTCCCTCGAAACAGTGTCTTTCTTGGTGTCTACAGGAGTTGTCATGAGAACAAAATAAACCACTTTTGGAGAACTTCAGATTTAGCAGGGGAAACCAAATACTGGCCCAATCCTGTTCCTGAAACCCTTGGGGCTAGGTGCATCACAGAATTCAGAATTGTTTGGATTTTAGGTGTGTTTGTTACCGAGGACTGAAACAGAGCCCGCATTCAAACAGGGACGTTTAGCACCAGAGCAGGAGCATTCTTACATGCTTGTGTGTGTCAGGCTTTGCCTCCAAATGAACCTGAGTGTCAACTTGTGTAAAAACCTTTGGATCTTGGATTGCAGATGGCAGGCAGCTTGGACATGGTGTGCGTAGAAAGCACCTTAAAGAGCCGCCCACGTCCCTGGCAGTTCACGCAGAGGGGCCTTCTTTGCCTTCATGCTGTGACTGTCCCCTGTGATGGCTAAGAGCATGCCTGGGTCAGTCCCGGGCTCACTTGGTCTCTGAGGAGTGAGAAGCCCCAGAGACGCGGCTCACCCGGGGGGCCGAGGAACCCTCGCTGTGCTGCAGGCGCACGACAGCTGCGTTTCAGAGAGTAAATGTAAATAATTCATGACATAAGGAGAACACCCTGTTACTTCCTGGCCACTGTTCACTGGCCTGGCTGGGAGCTGTCAGACAGGTTTTTTACCTCTGTTTCCCTTCCTCATCAGCTAGTCAGGGCTGTTGCAACTGCAAAACTATGATCTGTACGTTCAGCCCTCTGGCTGGGTCTGTCCCAGCAGTTACCCCTTGGGCCAGTGTGTGACTTCTGAACCTGGACTCCTTTTCTGATGGGTTGTGCCGGGGGCTGAGTCCCACCCACAGCAGTCCCCCTGCTGTGCTGGCAGTGCATCTTCTGGAGCCGGCAGTCCTTTCCCAGGTCGTTGGGAGGTTCCTTTCCTGGCTCCCGAGTCTCAGGGTCACCCACGAGTCGAGCCTCCTATTGTGATCAGCACATTGCTCTGTGTAGACAAGAGCTGAAGTCCTTCCCCTGCAGCAGCTCCTCCCCACAGGCCCTCTTTACATTTGAATTAATTAAACCAAAATATAATTTAAGAAGGCATTTCTCAGCCACACTAGCCACATTGCAAGTGCCCAGTAGCCACATGTGGCTGGTGGCTCCCATGTCAGCATCAGCCTGGAACATTAGGGAAGTCCCACTGCACAGACACGTGGTCAGAATACGCAGATAGACACATCAAGTCTCATGAAAGACCCAATTCCCATAAGGACCAGAGGAGCAAAATGTTGTCCATCCAGTGGAATCAACAGCAATAGACTATTATTCAGCCGTAAAATGGAATGAAGTCCTGACACATGCTACAACATGGAGGAACCTTGGAAACTTTATGCTGAGTGAAAGAAGTCAGACACAAAGGTCCACCTAGTGTACAGTTCCATTCATATGAAATGTCTAGAACAGGCAGAGAGAAATTAGTGGCTGCTAGGTAGGGCGATGGGGAGTGACTGCTACGGGGACAGGGTTTCTTCTGGGGCTGGTGAAAATGTTAGGGGAGTGGTTATCCAACCTCATGAATGTACTAAAAACCACTGAATTATTTGCTGAAAATAGGTGAATCATAAGTCATGTGAATTATGTCTCAGTAAAGCTGTTATAAAAGCAGCTCAGGTACTGAAGGGTTTGGTCTGTCGTAAAGAGTGAGCACTTCCTTTCTGCTGGGACTTCTCTTTAGGGTTCAACCATCCGCTGTAATCATCTTACGCTTTTGTTTCTGGTTTGTTCTCTGCCTCCCTCCCTGGCATGCTAGCCCAGAAAGCGGACATGCCCAGTGTGTCTCAGCACGTCGTGGGCCTGGCACACAGTAGGTGTCAGTAAACTTGGTGATGGCAGGAGAGTCACTCATCTTTCTCAACAGAAAAAGCTGCTCTGCGTTGTCACTTAGAATCTGCTCAACCTCAGTTTCTGGGGCAATTACTTACAGGAGAGTCGAGTCATTGGCCAGTCTAAAAATCCGATTGCCAGCCTGGAAATGGGTGGGACGTGGTTGAAGTGCACATTGTTGGGCTGGTCACCTCCCTGTGTGGGACTCAGCAAAATAAAGATCACACCCTGGGGGATGGTAGCCCAGCTTTGGAAGCTTCTAAGCCTCTCTCCACGGCTTCCACAAGGTATTCAGTTGAAATTGCGGGATTTCTTTGAATGAGAAATAAAGTTGTTTAAGGCAGACAAAAACCATCCTTAAGTGCTGTTTTCTGAGTTGTTGCTCTTGAATGTTCTCAAACCCTCATAGAAGAACGAGGACTAATTTTCTGGATGCATGTTATATTACAGCATTCTGCTGCCTCTTCTTGTTGCCCCGTTACCACATGCAAAGAAAACAACCCTGAACAAACTGCCTATCATTTTTGTTTTGCATCAGCAGTTCACCCAGTAGTTTATTACAGAATTGCAGAGCTATAATATAGAAATGCCTGAGTCTATTGAAATGACAATTAATTTGCATATTTGTTCTTAGGCTGTGATATACTCTAAGTCAAGGGTTAGTGTGAAATGACAGAAACTTGCGTATTGGTATTCTCCCTCAATTCCATGAATGTCTAATATGCGTGGCAGCTGTGATTTCCGAAACCGATGAGTGTTTGATAAAGGAATACTCTTTGTAAAGTCCTATGGGACTGAGATGGTTTAGTGGCTTCCAACAAGGATTTACCTAGACTGCTGCTGAAATGAACTAACCCGGGGGACCCTGCCTCCAGGGTAAATGCAGGCAGCTCTCAGCACCAACAGGCCATGCTCCCAAAGTGTCCTCATTTAGAGTTACGAACTCAGGAAGTGAATACAAAACAGCCCTTGATAGGCGACGTGAGGGGAGCCCCTGGTCAGGCCCTCCAGGCGGTGCAGACCCCAGCTGGACGCCAGTCTGGGGCTGCGGACAGGGAGCAGGAGTTGTTGCTCAGCCCCCGGGCCTCTCCGGTGACTCAAGGATGCTGCTCAGCCTCCAAGTGGGTCGTGTCTCCCATCCGTTCCTTGTCTGTCCCCACCAAGCTCCTGGCCTCATCTTCTCCACAGGCACCTAAAGACAGAGCCGAGGGGAGGCCACCCTGTCCGCATCTGACGTGAGGTGGTGATAAGACAGTGACAGTCCCTAGCAGGCAGGGTATTTCCACACAGCGATGACAGACGGAAGTGCGTCTGGGCCCTGGGATGGGCAGGCTGGCCTCTGGGAAGTGTTTGATCTGGGCCCTGACTGATGGGACAGCTCGGCTTCCTCGCTGGGAAGGGGCCTCGGCAGCAGGAATGGCTTGGTGTACCAGGCCCAGGGAAAGCCAGGCTGGAGCTGAGGGGGCGAGGGGAGTGGGGGTGCCGGGGGGGGGGTGTCCCAGGGCCGGGTTCTGAAGCACGTGGGAGCTTGGATTCCCTGGGGAGAGTCGGGCCAAGGGCAGCACCTGCTCTCGCCCCTCACCTTCATGGTGTGGTGCGGGCTTCCTAGGCCTCCTGCCGGGCGTCTCGCCAGGCATCCCACCGCCCCAGCCCCATCCCCTGCCCTCGGCTTCCTCCTCCTACCGCCCGGTCCCGCCCACACACACAGAGCCTCCATCGGCACCCCACAGCCTCGGGAACCCTCCTCCAGTTCCCACGCTGTGGCCTTGGGTGAGGCTCCCCTCCCCGGCCAGGGAACCTGGTCTGCCTTCCCTGTGAAGGCCCGCCTGAACTCCCTTCCAAAACCCCGAGCAGCACACCCCCGGCCTGGGTTCTGGCCACATTCACGGTGTTCCCCAAGCTGGTATCCTCAGGGCTTGAGGGGCCTGCCTCCCCACTGAACAGATCTTCCCGTAGGAAGGGGTCTTCTTCCTTTAGAACTCCGTCCCGGCCCCTTCCCCTGCTCGTGATGCCCCGGAGTGAGCCTTTCGACCATGCACAGGCTTTCTCCCAGTGTCCCATCGGGATGAAGGAAGCCTTCCCAGGCTCTTCCCAGGTGGCAGTGGCATCTCCACCCCGAGACTGAGGACAGTAATGATGCAGAGGGAAGCGGGCATCCTAGGGCCATTCCCCAGGAAGGCCGCTTCTGGGCTGTTCCGCACCAGCAACAACGGAACCCCACAGCTTTAGGCGCAGGACTGGGGCGTCTTGGGGAGTTGGTACCCAGAGCTGTGGCAGTGCCCCAGGTGGCCGGCTGTGGCCGTGGAAAGGGTTTTTGCCCACCATCACCCAGCACTCGGGTGAAATATAAGCAAGATGAACTAGATAGAGGAGGAGAAGGAAAGGAAAAATAAAGCAGATATACAAAATAATAAGCCCAAGAGTCTCATTAGGTTCATCAGACATAAAATTACTCTGTCACGTGCCTCCCATGCCTGTGTCGGCCTCCTCATGGACAGGCGAGAACCCAGATGCCACCTTTGGAGCAGCCTTGCGCTAGATTAGCTCGGAACTAAGCAAGCTAAAACCTCACCCTTTGTACCAATCCACAGAAGAAAACCACCAGGAGAAGGGGAAGGCCCAGGAGGGGACCCCAGGAAAGGGGGGAGGGCCGCAGGGTGGCAGTGCCCAGCTGTCCGGACCTGTGTGCACACAGGGTCTTTCTCAGACAGAATCAGGCTCCACGACAGGCAAGTGGCGCAGGGGCCGGCAGACCGCAGCGCTGGTGAGTGACGTGCTACAGGAACAAAGCCCTGGTCTGCTGCTGTCTGGGGGCTGCTTTGGTGCTGTGGCGGCAGCAGAGCCATGGTGACAGAGCCCGCGTGGCCCACAAAGCCTGAATGAGTTACTCTCTGGCCCTTTACAGTCTTCCTGTCTTGGCGGGAGAGGGATTTCCGGAAGGGCAGGTCTGCAGAGGTTCTCTGAGCTCTGGGGAAGAACCGCATGGGGTGCAGGGGAATCCCTGGGACCCTGAGCCATGAGCTGATGGGGTCTCCCCAGATTTCACTGAACCCTTGTGCATGTGGTCCCCAACTGAAAGAAGCCATGTTACCAGTACAGACTCACTGGCGGAGTCTGGATCAAACTGGTTTCCCATAAATAGCAGCGTAGGCGGCAGGCCCGCTCCAGGAGCCCTCTGCAGAGTTTGATGACCCCCTAGGGTGGAATGACCCTGAGAGGAAGACTCCTGGGTCCCAAGCCCACGCTCCATTGGTGTCTGTCCCTAAGGAGGCCTGGGGACGCCCAAGAGAGAGAAATAACAGAATCAGAAGGGGCAACCGCAGGCCATCGAGGCTGTCCCAGTAACTGGAGCTTTTTTGTTTTCCTTAAGCAGTTGGGGGTCTGTGTTCAGAAGGCTGTTTACCACCTGCCAGGTCCTCTCATATATTTAGGGAGGAAACTCCCTCACATAAGAGGACAGGGGTTTCTGAGATTCACACCTTGCCAGGCTTCCTTGTAAAATTACCTTTGTTACCTTTACTTCTTTGACTGCAAGAGAATCTGGAGCTGGCAGAAGCAGAGCTTTGAGTTCAAGAATGAGAACATGAAGTGTTAACCTCAGCACAGGTCTCGTGACCCCGCTGGGCTTACCACCGAGGCCCTGTTCACGCCAAGATGTAGCAGCAGGAGACCCAGTTCCCTGGGAATGGCGGCAGCCATTGTCTCCCCGAGGCCCCAGCAGACGCCCAGCACTCAGTCAGTGCTCAGCAAGCAGAAGCAGGTCCCCAAGCTCTTCTTCCTAGTCCCGTTCCCACCTGCGACTGCAGAGGAACTGGTGGTGTCACTCCCAGATGGGCACTGGGCACAGGGACTAGGGCGGCCAGATGAGAGCAGCTCTGGGGGCCAAGTGTACACCCCGGGCCCTGACCTGAGGCTGCAGCACCAGCCCGGAGGCTGTCGGAGGGCTCCTCAGGAGGCAGTTTGGTGACATCTCTCTCAATCAGCTTCAGCACCCCTTCCATCCAGATGGTGGGTGGTGACACCCCACATGTGGGTGAGGGGGGCCAGCCTCCCATTTCCCTGCCTAAAGGCCCAGGGCCCTGCACACTGGGGGTAGCAGGGAGGGAGTCCCTGGGCACATTTGCCGAACCAAGGCCTTATGTGATCCCCTCCCACTGGGTGCCCAGGGTAGCTCCATTCACAACCACAGGCTGGGGCAGCTTAAACCAGGTATTCATTTCTCATGGTTCTGGAGGCTCAAAGTCCAAGGTCAAGGCTCCAGAGCCAGCTCCTGGTGAGGGCTCTCTCCTGGCCTGCGGATGGCTGCCCTCTCACCGTGTCCTCACCCAGGGGCATGCAGAGCTCTCTCCTGAGGAGGCACGGTCCTAAACAGATGAGTGCCCCACCTCCGCAGGCCCATTTAACTGTCCGTCCCTTCCTCACGGCCTCAGCTCCCGCTGTCTCACTGGGATTAGGGCTCCTCAGTCCACAGCAGTCCATGAGGTTTCTTACAGAAAACATAATGTGTTGATATTCATGATTTTATTTTCACTGTTTGGTTTACTGGGGTTTTTATCACCCTCAGTAAGTTGGCAACACAAGGAAATCTGGCAGTTTGGTGGGGGGCTGCCTTTATTTTAGATCCCTCCTCTGCTCCTCAGTGCCTCCGACAGACCGTGTCCCCAAGTGACTGGTCCCCGAGGCCTCCCGGCCGCCAGAGGAGGCCCTGAGGGGAGCTGAGGACACCTCTGAGACGCTCTGAGCAGTCGACCAGAAATGAGCTTATAATCAATGGTAATGAGCAACTAATGACCATAATTAGCCAGTGGTGGTGCGCAGGGAGGACAGTTATAGGCAGGAGGCTGGTGTGTGCGGGAGGAGTGCTGCCGGGAGCCACCCTGCTCGAGCTGGGTAGCAGAGCTCAGGCTGGAGGAGACCCCCGCAAAGCAGAGGCCTTCACAGCTGGCTCCCCGTTACCCACCTGGATTTGGTCATTCTGCATTATACTGTTGGCTTTGTCTTTGCTTGCATTGTTGCCAAGGGCTAAGCTAACCTTTGCTAAGCAGCACAGAAAGGAGAACATAAACTTCCCAGAAGCCTTTCAGGACATTGGTCTTGAAGAATGGAACACGCAGGGGCCAGATGGCGATGTAGGCGTAGAATACTGAAACCTGCAGGTAGCTAGTCAAACATTGACTACCCCATCTCCACCTAAGTGGGAATGCCCCCCTTTTTTGTAATGCTAGTGAAATTAGTGATGAAGAGTTTTATAGGAAAATTAGAGAAATAGAGTTACAGGGGAATACTGAATAGAATAACCCTGTCTGACACTTAATCCATCTTCTCATGTTTTCTTCTATTTGCTACTTCTATAGCTTTTATTCTTCCTTCCTAATTACAGCCCTTTACTAGAATTCGTGCCTCATATGTGAAATTACCAAGTACCATAATTCTTCTAAGTGGTAAAGATACCTCACAACAAGTGCTAGGCCTGGAAGCCACAGGGCATAGATCTGCAAAGAAGTGAAAAGCTAACATTTTCAATAACATTACTTCTCTCTCACTCACCAGCTTTACATCTCCCTGTATGGCCCCAGAATATGGCTGTTTAGCCAGAGACGGGTAAGATTCCTCAAGGGAGGAACAACCTAAGACAGGCACAGTCGCAGGGGGGCCATCAGGTGAGAAAATGGGGACCAACAGAGGTGAGGCTTAGAACCTCACCCCCCCAGTTTTGAGAGGAATCTTCTACACCTGTGGATGTTTTGTTGCCCTTGTTCAGCTTGGATTAATACCTGGTCTGTAGGCACACACCTGATCATCTACACCTGCCTTCTTACAGTTCTAAATCGTGCTTTCTGTCTATATTTTGCATCTACCTACTACATCAACATTTTATTAGATTCACATATAAAGTATAAAAATTAAATGAATAATCATATATCATATTTGACTTGATTGTTTATAGTTTAAGGTTTGTAGTTAAAACAGAAACAGTTTCTATGATATGAATGCCCTTGCATTGCTTACCGTGTAAGAACTTGTTTAGTCCCTGCAGTAGTGGAGTCATGGAGAGCTGTGTAGCATATGTCAGGGAGATTTTGCTATCCGCACAGAAGAAAGAGAAATGTAGATAAGAAAGGGAAATTTAGTTTGCTGCCTACTGTGCCCTATAAAGGGGTATAAGGTGAAGATATGAGTTTATGATTTTAGATTGATTATAAATTGATTAAAGCCTCTAAGAATATTTTTGTGGGAAAGAATCCTAGCTAACTGTGGCACTAGGTGACCTGTATTTCACCCTGAGCTGATAGACTCCATAGTCACTGCTACATACTGCACGCTCCTACGGTCACATGCACTACTTAGAAACTGTGTTGCATAGAAACGTAAAACATAAAAGAGTACATGTTGCTAGGAAAAGTTTCGGTCAAGGAACAGAGAATGATCACATGTCTAACACTTGACCAACCATGAATAGATTAGAAAGAAGAAAGAAAAAAGCTTGCCTATACTTATTAATCAACTGCCTATACTAATTAATCAACAGAACAATAAAAAATAATCATATACTTGTGCAAAATGGTATAAATAAAGCTGTCATCAGCACTTTGTCGAGAGACCTCCAACTGACTCCGTGTCCTGTCTCTCCATATGCCGACTCTGTCCTGCACCTTCGGGCATCCCACCCCTAGGCTGGAGCTGGACTCCCGCAGAGCACGGCATGTGGGGAGACCAGGGCTGCACTGCCAGAGGTATGGCGGCTGGGACGGGGGCGGGCTGGGGGACGCTGTGCAGGCAGGTAAAGTGAGGTCTAAATGCATGCTCTCCACATTGTGGTGGTGACCAAGGCTTGGGGGAACTTTTATTTATTTATTTTTATTTTTATTTTTTTTTTGAGAGGGCATCTCTCATATTTATTCATCAAATGGTTGTTAACAACAATAAAATTCTGTATAGGGGACTCAATGCACAATCATTAATCCACTCCAAACCTAATTCTCAACAGTCTCCAATCTTCTGAAACATAACAAACAAGTTCTTACATGGTGAACAAATTCTTACATAGTGAATAAGTTCTTACATGGTGAACAGTACAAGGGCAGTCATCACAGAAACTTTCGGTTTTGATCACGCATTATGAACTACAGACAATCAGGTCAAATATGAATATTCGTTTGATTTTTATACTTGATTTATATATGAATCCCACATGTCTCCCTTATTATTATTATTATTATTATTATTATTATTATTACTTTTATTATTTATTTTTTTATTTTTATTTTATTTTTTTTTTGAGAGGGCATCTCTCATATTTATTGATCAAATGGTTGTTAACAACAATAAAATTCAGTATAGGGGGGTCAACGCTCAATGTACAATCATTAATCCATCTCAAGCCTAATTCTCGTCAGTCTCCAATCTTCTGAAGCATAACGAACAAGTTCTTACATGGTGAACGAATTCTTACATAGTGAATAAATTCTTACATGGTGAACAGTACAAGGGCAGTCATCACAGAAACTTTCGGTTTTGATCATGCATTATGACCTATAAATCAGGTCAAATATGAATATTCGTTTGATTTTTGTACTTGATTTATATGTTGATCCCACATTTCTCCTATTATTATTATTATTTTTATTTTTAATAAAATGCTGAAGTGGTAGGTAGATGCAAGATAAAGGTAGAAAACATAGTTTAGTGCTGTAAGAGGGCAAATGTAGATGATCAGATGATCAGGTGTGTGCCTATGGACTAAGTATTAATCCAGGCTAGACAAGGGCAGCAAGACATCCACGGATGCAGAAGATTTCTCTCAAAGCAGGGGGGGTGAGGTTCTGAGCCTCACCTCTGTTGATCCCCAAATTCTCACCTGATGGCCCCCCTGCGACTGTGCCTGTCTTAGGTTGTTCCTCCCTTGAGGAATCTTACCCGTCTCTGGCTAACCAGTCATCTTCCGGGGCCATACAGGGAAATGTAAAGTTGGTAAGTGAAAGAGAAGCCATATTGTTTGCAAAGGTTAGCTTTTTACTTCTTTGCAGATTTATGCCCTGTGGCTTCTATGCCCAGCACTTGTCTCGAGATATCTTTACCACCTGGAGGAATTATGATACTCGGTAAATTCGATATGAGGCACGAATTCTATTTAAGGGTTGTAATTAGGAAGGAAGAAGAAAAGCTATAGATGTAGCATATGAAGGAAACATGGGAGGATTGATTATTTCTTTGACATATCTTCTTGTAGAGTACCTTAAGTATGTATAGGTTTTAAACTACTAACTAATTTGCACACACATATTAACATAATAGGAATACGGTGTCATAAACAAAGCAAATCTATAATTACCATCCATCTCCAGTGAAGCCAAGAAAACCATTTAGGCACCCTAGGCATTTGTGAAAATTTATCTATGATATGATGGATATTGTCCAACTGTACTTGAACCATCAGACAAATTCAAGCAGCCCATTTCTGGGATCTGTTCACATCCCATATGTTCTTTTAACCATAGATAGTCTATAGTCATGAGATTTTGGAGTGCTACAACTTGCACCCCTCCCAACTCCTGGTTGAGTTCCAACAGTACAGATCCAGTCAAGTTCGTTGTCTCACTGTATGCACATGCCACCCTAGACATCTCCCTCCTCATTCCTATGGCAAGTCCAGGAGACGGTGGGCTGGATGCAGCCACAACCGCAGCATCGTCCGGATCCCTGTGGAGGCTTTTTGATGATCATCCCCCAGCACAAGTCCTCCAGAGAGTGCTGATGCCGGAAGCTCCTCCTCATATCATATCTTAGGGGGAACTTTTATTTTAAGCTTTTACTCATACATGTACATTTGCAGAGATGTCCAACCTTAAAGGAATAAAGTTTGCAGCATGTGATTGCTTGTCCTAGCAGCACCTCAAGGCACACACACGCTTAATGCCACAGGGCCCAGAGCATGACGGGCATGTCGTCTCTTTATTCCTGGACATAGGAGCAGTTTCCCTGTTCCGCAATCACAGGCAGTGTGTGGCAGTGTGCATCCCATAAATACGGCATCCACCAGTGTCATTGTTCTTATAAGGACAAATTCTCAAAACAGGAATTTGGAGAACAAAGGATAAGAACTTTCTCAATGTTAACCAGCATTCAGAGCTCCCCCTCAAAAAAAGCTGCACCTTTGTTTTTCTGGAAAATCAGAACTGGATGGACGTGGTTGCGTGCTTCGCCATTCTCTGCCTCCTTCCCCTCAGGAGCCCCCCGCCCCGTCTCCCACCTGTGCCTCTCTCTGTAGCCAGAGACAGTTCTTCTGTTGCTGAAGAAGCAAACAAAACACAAGGCCCCCAAGACCGCCTCCTCACCCTGAGTTCACCCTGTAGCCCCTGCGGCAGCCTCTCCCTCCCGGCTTCCCTGGAACTTTCCAGTCAAGTGCTATCCCACCATGCCCTGTAGCTGCTTTGCAGAGGTGGTGGCTTCTCCTAGTGACTGAGGGGTTTCTCCCCCTGTAACTGCTTCCGGTTCTCCCCAGCCTGCCCAGTGCGTCCTTCTGTCCCCTCCTTTGCCTGTCCTGCACTCGGGGCACAGCCTTCTCAGGTAGAGCTCCAGGTACAGTGGATATGCACAGATTTCCCAGACACACACCACATGCGGATGACACCCGAATACCTACCCGTCTCTCACCCGAACCGTTCAGCTCAGCGCTGACACCCAGTAAGCAGCTGGACTTCTGTGCTCAGCCAGGTCAGGCATCAGGCTGACGCCAGCTTTTCGCCCCCTGGCATCCACTGCACTGCCCCCGGGAGCCCGGGAGTTGTCCTGGCCTCTCCTCTCGCACATCCACACCCAGTGGCCTCGGACCCTGGGGGCCTCCCCAGGGCCTCCCCTGCCCATCCAGCCCTGCCCTTGAGCAGGTCACCCTCAGCCCAACTGGGACGGCCAACTGGGACTTGTCTTGTTCTCTGCTTAAAACCCCTCGGTGGGTTAATTCACCTTTTCTGGCACCTTCTGGAACAGGCTTTCCCTCCCTGACTTCATAGCAACAACGCCTCCCTCCAAGCGCACCTGCACATGCACAGCAGATGCATACCAGTGTGGCCATGCGCAGCCGCTAGGCATTCAGGCCCCGCCTGTGCTGGGGTGAGCATCGGAATGCCCCCCCGCCCCCTTCAGGGCTTTGAGCTTCTCAGGCACGGGCCGTCATCCCGACCCCGCCCTGCCCTGCCCGCCTGCGTGCACCCGGCTGTGGGTTCTGCCTGTGCAGCCACGCTGAGCTGTGTGGCCCATGTGTCCCCCAGAACTGCACTCCAGGGTGACACCTGGGCCCGCACTTGTTACCAGATGAAGTCCCTCTCCCCTCCAGGGTGCTGTGAAGACCATTCAGACGTCGCGCCAGGGCTGGGATCTGCTGTGCTTGTTTTTGCTCAGGTACCAGTCACTGACTCAGTCCTGTCTCTCTTATGCAGGGCTGAGCGTCCCTGGCATTCAGGAGGAGGGTTCCCCCAGTGCTGAGCTCGTGAGGCTGGATAACATACTGCTGGCGGGGGGTGTATCCAAACTGGAGAAGCGAGGAAGAGGAGGGCCGGGGGCAGCCAGCACAGCGACACTAGGTGGCTGTCCAAATGACAATAGCCTTGAGCACTCTGACTACAGGGCCAAGCTGTCCCAGATCCAACAGATTTACCACTGTGAGCTAGAGAGATGTGAACAGGTGATCATTCTGCAGGGAAGAGTTCCTGTCGTGTGAATGCGCATTTGTCAAAGCTATCTGCGACGTCAGGTCGGGCCCTCCTACCTGTGGCCTGGGACCCTGGGGCCGGCCCGAGCAGCGCTGGCTTGCGGTTACATTCTGGTGTGTCTTGGGTGGGGGGCCCTCCAGCCACAGGTGTGGCCCTCACACAGCCTCCTGGAGGGCAACAGAAGTGTTGGCCCCCTCTAATCTCCGGTGGCGGTGAGGGGACTGTGCCAAGTCCCAGCGCATGATCACTGGCCAAGGCTGTCTGTATTTGCAGGCATAAGCAGCAGAATTTTAGCAAGCAGGCCATCGAAGTGCTGAATGAGTATTTTTATTCCCATCTGAGCAACCCATACGCCAGTGAAGAGGCCAAGGAAGAGCTGGCCAGGAAGAGCGGCATCACAGTGTCCCAGGTGCCGGGCCGCCTCTGCCGCGTCCCCCTGAACCTGGCTGGGGTGGGGGTTCAGGCCAATGAGGACACCACGGGAGTTCATTAAATGTGCGCAGCGTGAGGCCCCCAAGGCAATGGCGTGGGGTATGGAGCATGGTGCTCAGTGACTGTAGTCATTACTGTTTAATATCATTCTTGTCTCAGAGGGACGTGCTGGGTTGCATGAGAGGCGAAGTTGGGGGTAGGGGATAAATGTAGGAGAACAACAAAATGAGGACTTGGAAGGATAGACCAGCTGGTGCTACAGTTCCAGTTCAGCTACCACAGGAGGAGCTCAGGGGGCCGCACGCCTGCAGAGCGGGACAGCAGTGCAGGCTGGAGGCAGCGCCTGGACGGCCTTGCAGCACCCTGGTTGCCTGGGTCCCCTGTGTTCTCAGCGAACTGGGGAGGAGCGCTGGGGAGCCGATCTCAGAAGGTCTTGAAAGGGGAGCCAGAGACCGGGGCGGGCACCGGCTCATCCTGGGTCCCAGTCCAGACCTGGCAGGAGTCCTGGTCATGTCTGACCACTATCCCAGGAGCAGTGTGGTGTCCTCAGCGCCAGCGCCAGAGCAAGAGCTAAAGTTAGGGGCCCCGCCTCCGGAGCGTTAAACCCAAAGCAGCGTGATGTGTGGCAGCTCGTTGGCTGCCATGAGCGGCTGTGTGGAGAACGGCAGGCCCGCTGCAGGGCCCAGCATCCCCGAAAGCAGACGGGTCCTGGGTGTGGGCTGCATCTGAGGTCTGCACCCTCTGGTCTGTTGCAAAGAAAAGTTTGAAAAGCTCAGGCCACATTCCAGTGGCTCTGTGCCTGGGGCCTGAGACCCCCACCCACCAGCAGCAGAATCTGTGCTGGGAGCCCCTCCATGCTCTGGGGGTCCTCCAGATACTGAAGTGACTGATAGTTGAGGGGGGGTTCCAAATTTGGGGTGCAGATGTGCAGGCTGTGAGGTTCACCTAAGGGGAAGGTTATAGGGTTGGGGGAGCACCATTAGGACATGGGTGTCACAGATGAGACCACAGACGTTCTCAGGACAGAGGCAGCTGCAGCTGGCTTGGCCGTAGGGGCCAGAGGGGAAGGTATCCGAGAGCTGGAGCTGCACCCACATCTGCTCAAGGCGCCTCTCCGGGGTGCCCCCATGGGGAGGGCAGACCACCCACCTGCCCAGGAATAGGGCCAGCCTCCCTCCCCCACCTGCTGGGGAAGTTCGCCCTGTCCCTTTAAAATGCCAGTTGAAGTCAACATGGAAGGTTGCTTGCTGCCATTCTTCCACAAACTTAGTTTCCCAAAGATGTCCGGCACATTCCTTACAGGGAAGTAGGAACCAGTGTTTACCTGGCTGGGTTAAGAGAAGGCTGTCCTCACACCTGGGCCGGAGGGAAGAGACAGGGGCTGCCCCTCCACGGTGACACCGAGAGGATGATGTCGGGCACCAAAGAAAACATTTCGAAGGAGAGGTCTTCCAGTCTGTTTATTTCTGCTACTAAACTACACGTTTCTCACTGCAGGGACAGCGCCTCATTACAGGATACCGAGGTGTCCCTGTGTGTACATCCCTACTCATAGGAAGCTGCTGGCCCAGGGACATTATCATTGTCACCCTTCTTGGGGACGGGTGCCACTGGCAGCTGGTGGGTGGAGGCCAGGGATGCTATTCAGCAACCCCCCAGGCCCAGGCCGGCCCCACCCCAGAGAACGACCCAGCAGGAGAGGCTTGGTGCGGCTTCGGAGTCGCTGGGGTTGGACTCACCCTGGGCCGGCTCCTCCCCCTGCCCCGGTGCCTGCTTGTAGGAGGGGCTGAGGACGCCCAGCTGCTCTGAGAACTAAACAGACGGAGACGAAGGGGAAGGGGCGCTTAGCTCAGCGCTCGGCTCCTTCCCACTGTCCGTGTTGCCCTGTTCTTTCCTTAGACTGGATTCCCAGAAATGGGGTTCAAGGTTCCGGTGGAATACAGAGTTCAGCCTGTTGCGCACCCACACGGCGTGCGGATGCTTGTCCGTCCGCGTGATTCTGGTTTTCCTTCCAGCTCCTTCCTGTCCCAGGTCCCAGCAGTGTCTGACTTGCAGCCTCTCAGCCGCCCTCTCCTGTAAGACATGCCACCTCCAGGGTGTCCTCCACCCACTGGGACATTTTCCTGGACCCATGCTTCAGCCAGGGCCACCTGCTCAGTCCAGCCTCTCACCTGCCCCAGGACTGCTACTGCCACCCAGGGACAGGCCTCCCGGACAGCGGGTGCACAGGCACCTTGGAGGCAGCCTGCCAGGCGTTCACCTCGTCTCAGCACTGGGTCAGCTCTTCCAGCAACTTCTCTGTGTCCACAGGTCTCCAAGTGGTTCAACAACAAAAGAACCCGGTATAAAAAGGACGCAAAGTTTCAAAAGGAGGCTGCCATTTACACACCTAAAACCATAGTGGACACAATTGAAGTCAGGGGCCCAGGGAGTTAGGCCAGCTGCCCACTGTCACCCAGCTCCAGTGAGTGAGGCCACCGGGCCCAGGGGCAGTCGTTCAGGTGTGGCCAGGCCCTCTGAGCCACCCCTGGGCAAGGGGCAAGGGGACGGCACAGGCCCTTCCCGTCCAGCCACCGGGGACCCCTCTCCGTTTAAACCCAGAGCTTACTGTTCTGGGCGATGCTCCTGACCACGTGACCAGGCCCCTGCCAGCTGTGGGGATAGAAACCCCGGGCTGGATGTTCAGTGTGTGTGTGTGTCCCACCCCAGCTGGCATCCCCACCCGCCTGGGGCTGCAGGAGGGCAGGGGCCGGTGGGAGCCTCACGCTGTGGAGCCAGACGCCTGTGGGAGCCGCATTTGCTGCCTCTTCCTGGTGGAGGGGCCACGGGATCTCACCCAAGGACTCAGTGACTTTGGCCTGGAACACCGGTCCCATCTCCTCCCTTCCAGGTCCCTCCAGGCCCTTCCTGCTGACCAGCACTGGGGGTGCACTTGTCAGCCTGCAGACGCAGGCCCTTCTCCAGGCCACCCCTGGGGGGGGCAGCCTTTGGTCCCAGGTGAGTCTCGGGGCTCACCCCCAGACACGGTGTTGGGGCAGACGTGGAGCGCAGGTGGGTGGCAGGTCCTGAGAACAAACCATATTGTCAGCTTCCCCAAGGCTCCTGCAGGGGGGCTGGCAACGTGTAGGGGCCCGTCAGGCACCCGTCTGTCACTGTGACAGCTGCAGCTGGCTGAGCTGCCAGGGTGCGGTGGGGCCCACTCCCCAAAAACCTGGGCCCTTCACACCCACCCCCAGGCAAGGGCTCTGGCTGTGGGGAAGGAACCCTTCCTCCCAGGGGCATCTTATACCCCAAAGGGCAGCCCCACCGGGCTCGGACCCTCCACCGTGTCCACGCTGCAACCTTGCCAGCCCTGCCGCCCCTGGGCCACCCCCAGGCCCCTGGTGCGCAGCCGGGCCAAAGGAAGATGCATTTTGGCGACTGGGAAGGAAAGCTGGGCACCTGGGAACATGCACTCCAGAGCTTCCTCAGGGTGCTGGGCAGCATGCAAGGCCAGCCAGGGCAGGGACGCATCCCTCTCACCATTCCTGGTGCTGAGAGTGGGGCTGACACACAGGTGGATCGCACTCCCGGGGTCGCCCAGGCATGGCTGCTGGCATCAGGCAGGGCCTTACACTGCCCACCTGCGTCCTTCACACGAGTGTCCCCTGCTGTGCCAGGCGACCCTCCGCCAGTGTGCCCCCAACTCCTGGTGGGGGCGTGGACGGATGCCCCTGGTGCCTTAGGCAGGGCCCGGGCAGGGCGGTGCCCGTCCCAACACCATGGCAACCCCGCAGCCCATAATGAGCACCTGGGCGGAGCGGGCGCTCGGGCGCCACCAGGCGGCCAGACCTCGTCTTGCTCCCCCGCCCTGTGCCGAGCAGAGGGGAGTGTGACAGCGAACGGGCGAGGTCCCCCTGTGGGCCTGGTGGGCGCCCTCAGTCTCCGCGGTGAGCGGGAAGGCCAGGGCCCTGTGCAGACGCCACACGCGCCCCTGGGGCTGGGGCACCCCGCCGGGGTGCCGTCGCCTTGGCCCTGGGCGCCCATAGACATCTGAGCTGCCCTTAGCTCCTGGTCCCACGCCGGGGCGCCGGCCTGTCCCCTCCCCACCGCTCATGTCCTTCAGGAACGCGGGCCTGTGGGTGTCCATCAACCGCAGAGAGTGTCTCCCGCAGCCAGCGCTCGTCCCGGCTGCTCTCAGACACACCGCGTCACGGCACAAGGCAGCCTGCGCGGGAGGTGGCAGCCTGCCCACTCGTGCCCCCCACCCTGGCCTCTGACGTGCGGGCCCTGGGGAAGCTCCTGGGGAGGAAATAGCTGAGGAGAAGGGCGAGGGGGCCCGGAGGGGCCGAGCTGGGTAGAGGGTGCGCGCAGGGCTCAGCCTGGAGAGGAAGGTACTGGAGAGGAAGGCGAAGAGGGGCTCATGGGTCTCTGGCCGGCTGGGGAGGGGCTGAGCCCTCGGGGTCCCATGGAGGGTGTGAGGTGGGGGCCCCTGTGAGCACTGGGCTAGGAGCCGCCCCCGGAGGGCTTTCTGGGAAGGAGAGTGGCCTGCCTGGCAGGCCGCAAACAGGACGTGCCGCAGAGCAGGCGGTCCCAGAAGAGCCATTTACGGTGGCGATTCCCCTACAGCGTGGGGGGATGTGCTGCGGACCCTGCCCTCCCGACCGCCCAGCCAGGCCAGCTTCCAGACAGGGGCCAGCCTCCGCCGCGACCCTGGTCAGCTCCAGCCTGACGGGGTCTCCCTCACCCTCAGAGCATGTGGACGCCCCACAGACCACGTCAGTCCCTCACCAGGGCCCTGTGGGGTGGCCGGTGGGGGCCAGCTTCCTACCAGGGAAGCACGTCCACGTAATGGCTCAGGTACAAGGCCGCCTGAGAGCCGAGACCGGCCCCTCTGCCCCTCCCGCCCCCAGGCCCATCTTCGTGGCCCTCAGGCCACCCCTCTGACGCTCTGTCTCCGGTCTTTTCAGGCCACTGGCAGCTGGCAAGGGGACCCCCTCCCGATGTCAACCACATCACCTGCTGGGGACCCGGAGAGTGTCAACTCATGACGCCTCAAATTAAGTCTGGGGGACAAGCAGAAAAGAGGACCGGGTGACCTGCATGGTTCGCCAGCACCCATGGTTATTGCACGAGCAGCCGGTTACCTCAGAGCACCCTGAGCACCGCCTTTCACCCACAGTGAGGGGATTTGAAATCAGCTGAGAGGCTGCTCATTCTCCCAGTTTGGTTTGTTTTGTTAATAGTTTTATGAATTGTTTCTTCTAGGACTTGTCACAAGTTCTCCCATTACATTTTTGACTTATTTTAATTTGGATGTTGATCGCTGCCAGCTTTGTTTCTGGCGACGGCGGGGGTGCCCGAGCAGGGCTGGGATCCCGCCTGCCCCCGTCACCCAGGTGCCCCCTCCACGGGCGCTGCCCTCCACACGCTCTTCTCTTGCCCCATTTCATGCTGTTCTGACTTAAGTCTGCCATGAGCTCTTACGAAGACTGGTTTTACACTTTTCTGCTGTGAATACAAGTTGTACCATTTTCAGTGAAATGTCACAGGACACGAATGGCCCCCCAGCCCTCTCCCGAGTGTGCATGTGATGTCCTGCTGGCCCGTCCCTGGGCGCCCCCTGTCCCTTCTCACAGTTCCTCCTCTGCTTCAGCCTTCAGATGGCACCTCCCTGCCTCCCGCTCCCTTGCTGGAAATGGAGATGGGGCAGCTCGGGGCCCAGGCAGGCGTCAGTCAGTGTCCCTGGGGCCCTAACCCTGCGTGCCGGCTGCCACCATGACCAGTATCGGAGCTCCTGAGCATCTGTCCCTGCACACATGCAGACATGAAAACCCCTGTGCCCCTCCACCCCAGCTCGCCCCCAGATCTGTTCCTCCCTGTTCTTGGCCTCAGGGCCCCCCGAGGTCCTTTGTCCTGCCCCTGCACCCCCTCATAAGCCGCCCCGGCAGCGCTGACACGCCGTGGGACATGTGAGGGTCACAGATGAGGAAACGAGGGGCAGGAGTGAGGGGCCACCAGGTCACAACCGGCGTACAGGCCACGCCACATGGCAGAGCTCACCGGGGTCCCGGCTACACCCCAAAAGGCGGGGATCAGAGGGGCTGACCCTGCCGCTGGTCCCTGGACACCTGCCCAGCCCCCAGCCCCTCTGGCACCTGTCCACCCCGACCCTCATGTTCGGGAGAAGGATCAGCTCTGGAAAGAGGAATTAGGAAATCCAGAGGCGCCAAAATATAGGATAAAAACCAAGGGAGGGTGTCGTGGAAGCCGGAAGGACCAGCTTCAGGAGCAGGAAGTGAGTCGCCCCCGCAAGGAGAAGTGACCACCAGGCCAGGCAGCGAGGGCTCGGTAGGGCAACGAGCAGAGAGAGCTGCGGGACGGGTCCTGAGGAAAGTGCCAAGACAGGTGGTCTGGGCACTGGGGAGGAGGTGGAGGGCGGGAGCGTGCGTGACAGCCCACGGGGTCGTGGAGGCAGAGCGGCCCCGGGCCGCGCGGGGGCCCGTGCTCCTGCGCGCCCTCTTGCGGCCATGACGTGACGGGGGCCCAGGTTCTCTTGGCAGCCGGCCTCCAGTTGGGGCTCTTGGCTGGTTGGGGGGTCGAGGGTTTAATTTAAGGAAACTCCGTGGGTCAAATTCTGCACATAAAGTGCAACTTCATTAACTTTTTATATCACATCGTTCAAAAATGCCTAAAATGTGGCCACACAACAATAATTGAGCAGTAAATATTACAGGAGCTCACAGGAGTCACCTGCGCTGGCCTTGCCGGAAGAGTGGGCACTGATAGCACCTCCATGTGACAGTGGGGACGCTGAGGCTCAGAGGCTGTGTGACCTGAGCCCCAGGCCTCCAGGCAGGAGAGACCAGCAGAGCCAGGGCCAGGAGCCTGAAGCCAGGGCGAGCGGGACTGCTTACAGGTGCAGCTGCTCATCAGGGCAATTTCCTGGAATCCCTTACTATTCAAAATACACACGCCTCTTCCCCCCATCAATTTCCTTTGTGAAAATATGAGCGTGCAGATATATGTGGGTGAGAAATTCAAAATGCTGCACTTCTGGCCACATTTTTCTGTAATTGCTAAACACTGAAGACAAAGTCTTTCAACTGGGGACAGTTTAAGTCAGTTGACATCCAGATGCAGTGGAATACCATACAACTGTTCAAAAGGCTGAAGCGGTCTTTCTCCACGATGCATCCGTGTTTTACAAAACAGGGAGGGGGACAACTTGCATACATTTTTGAAAGTGGGGGAGGGGGCTTTTATCTCGGTGTGTCTGGAAGGACACACAGGTCACAGCCGTGGCTCTGGAGAGGGAACCAGGGGCTGGGGGTTGGTTGCAGAGGAGGTCTCTCACTTCTTTCCATATCCTTGAGCAGTTTGTATTTTAAAATTCACCAAGAGGCTGGTGCAGGGATGGGAGTGGGAGCCCTTGCAACTCTGACCACTCCCTTCAGCCGGTCCTCCTCATTATCCACCCCCCAACATGGGCCTGAGAGGTGTATGGTCAGGGGTTTCACTGGAGAGGGGCCACCATGGGGGTGGAGATTGGAGGCCACTGTGCAGGGAGGAGATAAGGGTGGGGGTGGGGTGAGAGGCCCAGTCGCCGTGTCCTGCCACGGCCTCCAGGTCACTATGGCCTCCAGACCTTGCAGAGAGCACAGAACTGGAGGCCTGGAGACCCCAGGGAAGTTGAGGTCCCAAGCTGGCAGGCTGTGTGTCCAAGGGCTGATCCACGCAAAGGAAATGAGACCTCTGTCGGTCACTATCACTATTATTCCTCCGTGTGCCTCCGGCCATGAGTCTGTCTCTGTGAAGTGGGAATAGGAGGAGCTCCTGCTCCATAGCGCTCTGCAGGAATCATGTGAGCTCACGGGTCCAAAGCGCTCAGGACGGTGGCCACGCAGAGAGCGCTCTGAGAGGGTCTGTGGTCAGCTGTCTACATTCTGCCAGAGGGGACACAGCGACAGGAAGACAGGAGGGCTGTGGTCTGACCAGGGTGGACCTGGCTGTCGGGTGCGCCGGCCGCCCCTCCCTGCCCTGTCCACTGGGCCGCCAGGGGGCGATCTTACAACGTGAATCGGATCCAGACCTGTTTACCTACAGGCCCTAGTTTCCCCTCTCCCAGAATCTAATCCCCTTCCTCCGCGGCCTCCAGGACCCACAAGGTCCGTCTTTGGCGCACGTCGCCCACTTCACCGACCTCCTCACTATGCCTCCCATTACCGCATTCCGACCTCAGGGCCTTTGCACCGCCCCGGCTGTTGCTCTGCTTGAGCTCCCTCTCTCCCTCCTTTGCGGGGTTAAACTGCTCTAGCCCTCCCCAGACCTTTCACGTCTGCTCCCATCCCGCTTCCCCACAGCCCCTCTTCCCTGCTCTGAATCCTCCGAGTTCCTGAATCCCTACTGCCCCCTCTCAGACTGGCCAGCGCCTGAGACGTCAGCCAGGGACTAGGGGCCGCTGGAGGCTGGGAGCAATGTCGTTTCTCCTGCCTGGCACCTTATTCTCTCCTGGTGTGGAGAAGGGGCAATCCTGGCAGCTGCGGCGCCTCCAGTTGCGCTGCCCCTCTCTGTGCCCCCAACTGCCTGGCCACGAGGGGTTTTCCAGACTAGACAGGACAGAAGCGAATCGTGGGGAGAGTTGAGGGGTGAGGAGACCTGTGGTATCGGGGCCCAGGAGTGGGGAGGTCTCTGACCTCAGCCCATGTTGGTCGTGCGTCGGTTTCCCGCAGGTCCTGGTTTTACTTTGTGATCTCTTCTGGACCCTGCAGACGCCTGGTCTTGGTCCACCTGAACACCGCTCCTCCCCTGACCCAGCCCCTCTCTAGGACCTAGCGGGTCGGTACCATTCGAGACCCTGACACTGGCTGCTCCCTCCGTCTGGCCTCGCCCCAGCCCGGGCTCCACCCCCTTAGTAGGGCTCTGGCCCCGCCCTAGATCCTGGCCTCGCCCCTTCCACCCTGCAGCTCCTGTGGCTCCCAGTTGCCCTGAGCCTTCTCTGCCTCCTGGGAAACCCTCAGGGCCACCTGGGACAGAGGGGCAGGCCGGAAACGGGTTTGGCCCTGGGGGCATTCTGCTGTCCCTGAGCCCTCGACCCTCTCCCCAGGCCCTGGGGTTAGAGGGGCTCGGGTCCAAACCCCTTTCAGGTTCCCCTCCAACCCCATCTGCACCTCAGTCTCCCACCTAGAAGAATGGCCACAACACCACCTTCCCAGGGCCACCAATAAGGGTGCGATCCTCGAAATTAGAGTTCTGAGGCCCCCCCACATTGGAATTTGGGGGCTCCCCATGACCAAACCAGATTCCCTTGGGCCTGTGCATGGGAAGATTTAGAGGGTGTCCCAAGTCCAGAGGGGAGAGGTATGTCCAGACCCAAGTTAGGGGTGCTGTGGCAGCTTCAAGTTCCCCCCACATGCAGTTTCAAGGGGCCCACGTGCAGTTCTAAGGTCCTCCACATGCTGGGCATCAACTTACAAGGTGGAAATGCCAAGGGCCCCTTCATCAGTGCCTGGCAAGGCCCCATACCTAGCAAAAATTTCTCTTCCCCTAAGACTCCAGGAGACAATTCAAGGTCTGCCCCACCAGAGCCCTGGAGGAAGTCTGAAGCCTTTCAGACCCTGGAGGGGAAACTGAGACCCTGGGTTAGGTGTTCAGGGGGTTTTAAACTCCCCTACCCAACACCACTGCAAAGCCCTGGGGTCTGGCAGTAGCTGGGGGAGGGGAGCTGGGCTGCCCAGGACACCCAGCTCAGATCCCTGCCTCTCTCCTGCATGTTACTGGGGGTGACACCTGCAGTTACTGAGCACCTGCTGCATGCCACCTGCCTCCACCCAGACCTGAAGAAGCAGAGGCCACTGTTGGGCCTGTCCTCACCTGGGGAAACAGGCAGTGAGGTGTGGGCAGGGCCTGGGTTTGACCCAAGGGGCTGGGTTTTGTACTCAGGAGGTCTCTGTAATGACCCATCAAGGGTACACCCAGAGGCCCTACCCCCACTGAGAGGGACCATGGGAGCCTTGGGGTGGGGGTGTGAGCAGGAGAAGGATGGGGCTCGAGGGAAGCAGAGGCACAGCCCCACAGGTGTGGCTCAGACTGCAGCTCCCTCTTTGGCCTGCAGGGGCCATCCCAGCCCCAGAGAAGAGGTCACCCAGGGACCCTATCTTCAGGACAGCAGAGAACAAGCTCCTACTTCCAGAATCTGCCCCTGTGGCCCCAAGACGCCAAGTAAACTCTCTGAGCCTAGATTTCCCCATCTGCAAAGTGGAGCGGTAACAGGACAGCCCTCACTCGGAGGGGTCAGTGAAGAGAGACAACCTAAGTGCTTCGGCATCCTGTAGGGGCTCAGTGGGTGTCCGGGCCACCTGCCCAGCCCCTGTGGTTCAGACAGGTGGGCAGGTGGTGCTGAAACATGGCCATGGGGCAAGGAGCATATTTTAGGGAAAGATACTTGGTTGGGACACACTGAACCCAAAAGGCCTTAGGAGGACACCCAGAAGCCCAGGAGAGGGCTGGCCCCACAGAGTGGGGGGCTGTGAGACACTCAAAGCTGCACTGATTTTCCTTCTGTGTGGTCAAAGAAGGCAGAACTTCCTGTGAGAAATCAATCCAATTATAGGCTCCTGGCTGTCGGGTGTGGCAGCTGTAAAGGGATGAGCTCCCCATCATCAGGGGCATGTAAGCAGACAAGACGTCTCCATTGGCAATTGGACCAGGGGGCCAAGCCAAGAGGCCTGGTTGTCCAAAGACATACTAGGAGGCAGAGCACAGCCTGACGGCATAAGACCAAGGGTGTCACTGCCCAGAGGCTGGATTCTCCAGCCAGGCTACAGGTTCCAATGAGCTCCAGAACAGACATTCCTCAGCTCTGGGCGCTGGGCAGGCAACTCCTGCTTGGTGAAACATAAGCTGGGCCTGGCCTCATGGACTGCGTGTTTTTCCAGTGGCTTCTTCAGCCACCGTCTGACCACAACTTAGATTCCTTTGGGCTGGCCATTTCCAAGTGTTTGTGTTCAGCTGGGCCAGATGGCAGGTGGAGGCCAAGGCCAGGAGTCCTGTCCTCCCAGTAAGTGGAAGAACACCCCCAGGCCCCCACTTGGGTATCTCTCTGCCAAGAAGCCCCCATTAAAGCTCCTCAGCAGCCAAATGATGAGGGATAGGGGACAATCTTGCTGAAGAGTCCCAGGGGAGCTTGCGTGTCCCGTGGGGAAGGGTGTCCCCCTGGGCAGGTCCAAGGAGCAGAGCTGACGTGCGTGAACCTCACTATTCTGTCCTTCAAACTTTAGGGTCAGCTTGGGACCAGATCAACAGGCAGACCACAGTGGCAGGTCAGAGGCCAGGGTTGTGTGTGAACAGCCCTGCTTCCCTGTAGAAGCCTGGGTAAGGTACTTCTCCATCTCAGCCTTGGTTTCTATAGAATCTGCTATAAAATGGGGATCATAATGGAACCTGCCTTAAAACATTGTTGACAAGACCCAACCCAATGCATAGCAGCTGCTTCACAAACCTGAGATCTCTATTCCCTCCTGGCTGGGTCCGGCTCTGCCTCACTCAGCCAGCTGAAAACTCCCTGAGGGCAAAGGCTGGGTCTTTGAGAGGAGGTAGTGAACTGGGGTTCTTCTGACTATGTCCTTCCCTTGCTCAGAACCTTCACAGACAAAAGATACACTCTAAAACCAGCATTCAAGACGTTTGAACATCTGATCTTGGTTTGGCAAGCTCCTATTCACCCTTCAAAGCCCATATCAAATGCCCTTTGCCCTGGAAAACTACCCCCAGGCTCTCCTCTGGGTTTTCCCAAGCCCTGGCTCTTCTGCTGGCCCAACCCTGACAGGCTGGGATATCTGTACCTGGCTCTGCCTCAACCTTTAGAATGGGGCTTGGTGAGGCCCAGTTCAGAGGCTGAGTCTGTGCATGATCAAGTTTATCTGTACCACAGGTCTACATGTAGATGTCACATGGGGGCACGTGTGCGCACATCTGTGTGTGTGTCCCTCTGTGCCAGGCCCCAAGATGGGTGACTCTGCCCAGACTGCCTGAGACTGTGGCATCTTTACAAGGCAGGGTGAGTGGGTGAGCAGGGCCCTTTTATGAGGGCACCTGGCTCTGCTGGGAGCTCACTGCTCCACCGATCTTCAGCTGGGGAAGAACTGGGGATGTGAGCAGCTGGTGGCCTCAGCCTCCACCACGCTGGTGCCATGCTTTGAACTCCAGCAACAAAGCTCCAGCTCCAGCTGGGGCAAGGGGGGAGGCTGGGGCCTGGGGAAAGGCTGAGTCCTGAGTGGGAACACTCCCAGCCCTTGATCAACGCCCCACCAAGCAACCTTCCGAGAACATACCTGAGGTTTGGCAGCAACTAGCCTGCTGGCCCCCAGGGCTGAGTCAGCAGGAAGGGATTTGGAACTTCCCAGGGAAAGCAACCCAGACCTTGAGTTCCCCCAGCCCTCCGCCCATACCTTCCCAGGGCCCCCAAGAGAGTGGGAGCTGCCTCATGCGCTCAGCTGTGGCCCCACATGCTTGGGTGGACTTAATTGTGGGGAGTTGGAATGAGCCCTGATGCCTGGGGGAGCAGAGCATCCCGAAGTGCTGCAATGCGGACTGTGGGCATGTCGGTGTTCTCAGCCTGTGCAGTCAGGTGTGCCCCCAGGAGGCTGACAGGTGTGGTGGCATCCAGGGAAGTCCAGCCACATGCACCTTGTGGAGATGAGTGTGCGCAGGGCTGCAGTTGACAGTGAATGAGTAACAAGACTGTGGCCCCAGTGATGTGGGAGGGAGTGTCTGGGGAGGACAGGGACGGGGTGTGATGAGGACAGTGTGACCTTGGGACTGCCACCTGCTCTGTGCTGGATCATGGCTGTGTCCCTGGGCAGGGCAGTGTCTGTTTCCCGGCACCCACCCCAAAATGTCATTGTCTGATGCTCCCCTCATCCCTGGAGTCTCCTCCTTCCTGCCTGCCCAGACCCCCCACCCCCAGGAGGAGTCAGGCAGAGGGACATCAGTGTTCACCTGGACTGCTCTTTCTCTGCTGGCCCCCTACCTCTGTTTCCACCATGAAAGCCCAAGCATTCTCCCGGCTCAGCTGAAGCCAGGTCTCCCCGCCAGACTGGCTCCAATTTTTGGGGTCTGAGACTGGGTCCTACACAACTCTGAGGGCTGATGAGAGAGACAGACAGGGCTGGGGAAGTGGTGGGTGACTGCGCCAGGCCCATGAGGCCCCAAAGAGTGAGCCAGCACTTTTCAGCCAGGACAGGAGGCAGCCAGAGGGGAGGGGGCACTGGGCTGCAGCATTGGGCTCTGCAAGGGCTGCCACGGGGGAGGGCGCAGACCCCGGTTGCATAAAAGAAGCAATTTTCAACAAGCTGAATAGAACACCAGCTCTAAGGGACTTTTGTTATAAGAAATTGTGTAGTCTTCTCCTGTTCCAGCACCTTCTGTGGCTCCCCATCACCCACCAGGTTCTTTGCTCAGCATTCAGGGCCCTGTTCACCTCCCGGGCATGTCTCCCTTTCTGCTTCTGCTCTCCAGGCCCACCTGATTCTCCTCAGCCTTTGCATACACATCTCCAACTGCCTAAAATGCTCTTCCTGCCTTGCCTACCTGGCAATCTACACATCCTTGAAGACCCAGCACTTCCGCTTCCCTGGGAAACACTGCCCTGGCCCCAGCCCACCGTGTCCTTATTTGCTGTATGACCCCAGGCAAGTCCCCTCACCTGGGAAAAGAAATGGGGGTTGTATGTATGAAAATGACCTTCCCTAAAAACCAGTTGTGAGCCCAGAGACAATCCATAAACATTAAAAGTGAGTTCAGCCTTAGGGGAGCAGGGACAGCTTGCATACAGTCAGTGTTCAATATATGTACATTTTCACCTTCCTCCTCCTGGATTCTGTGGTTTTGAGCCTCTCTTGTTTTAAGCATTGTTCCAAGATTTTTCTCCCACTCACTGCGCTAGGAATTTTAAGAACCCCTGGTTCTAAAATTATGAAAGTCTAAAATGCCATGGGCAGGACCAAGGGCCTCCTTGTGCCCTGAGCTGACCCCAGGAGAGCTGGAGCCGGGGTCTCTGTGCCCCCCATCCTCCCCAGGCCCAGAGGGTGTGGTCTGGCAGCCTCAGTCTGCGGGAAGAGCAATGGATTTACCAGGTGGCAGATGGCCAGTGTTCCAGGAGCCGTGGGCGGGGGGGTGCTCCTGGCTGGGCGGCTAGAATGGCCTCGCAAGGCAGTGTGAAGAGGCGCAAGGCTGTCAGCTCAGGGTGATGGCTGCTTTCTCTTGGGCCCTCAGTTTCTTCATCTGCAAACTGGGGCCAAGCGAGCACCACCCTCTTGAAGAGCTGTCAGCAGGAATGGGTTGGAGCTGGGGCTACAGTGCCTGCCCTGTGCTGTTTGCATGGGCCGTGCCCTCCACCTGGAATGCCCTCCCTGGTCCACTCCCCCCAGCACTCCCTGCCCACTGCTGGCCCAGTCACAGCAGCTGAGGATGTGGGGGCTTCAGGGTGATGCCCACCTACCCCTGCCCCTCCTCAGGGAAGGGAGGCCAGCTGCCTGACCCAAACTCAGCTGCCCCAGCCTGGCAGCCACTGCAGCCCCAACACTTTCTCAATGAAAGGTATTTGGCTGTGGAGGCTGACACCATCACCCTCTGCTTGGAAGCCAGCTTCACCTGCTGGCTGCAGGCGGAGGTCCCCTCAAGTCCCACTGATCCCCAGGATCCCACCAGGCAGCCCAGGGTCTGGGTTGCCCTGGGTGAAGGCCGGGCCCTCTGAGCCTCCCTGTCAGCTGAGGGTATAGACACAGTGAGTTCTGGATAAATGCACACGCCTTCTGGCTCCTGAAGGGCCTCAAAGCATCTTCTCTCTCTTGCCCGTTTAAGCCTACTGGGGAGAGGCTGTGGTGCTGCACCCAGGGCCCCCCAAATTCTGACTCCAGCAGAGCCCTGGGCCCACCCGCAGAGACTGGGGCTGATCGCCTCGGGCTTGCCAGATTCTCTGGCCTCCCAGATCCTCGTGGGCGCCCCCTGGGCCTGGAAGGTGTTCCCATGAGAGGAGCCGCCTGAGCGAGGGCCTGGAGAGCTTGGGGATCATCAGACGGAGACTTCCCCCGGGACACAGGCCAGCAGGTGCGCTGGGGTCAGTGTGTGAGCCAGTCTCGCCACCAGGAAACACACTGCCCCCCCAGGCCCTGCCATCACTCCTGCCCCGGGCAGTCAGCCAGTCACAGGACCTCCCACCCCAGGTCCCCAGCGGTGCCACTGTGATGCCTTCCAGAGGCCAACGTCTCTGGACTGAGGGAGTCATTTGCGTGAACTCAAGGACAAGCCCCTGCTCCTGCCGGGACCCCCTGCAGGGCCCAGGCAGCCCTTGGCCTTACCTTCTGGGACCTCAGTTTCTTTGTCTGGAGAGGTGGGCTGTGACCAGAACAGTACTTGCCCCACAGGATGCCAGGACAACTCCCTGGGTCACACACAGGCAGAGCGCTAGCAAGCGATGTCCTGCTGCCCCCAGACTGAAAGTCCCGGTGAGGTCAGAGAGGGCCCAGGTCGTGGCCTGGGGCAGCCCGGTCACCATGTGAGCAAGGCATGGCCAGACCTCAGCAGGTGGGGTCCAGGGCAGGGCAGCTGTGGCCCTGGCTGAGGAGGTCTGGGAAACCCTCAGTCCCTGCCACCTGGGGCCCACAGCCCTGCGGGAGCCCCTTCCCACTCACTGCTGCCCCCAGGCTTGTGGCCAAGGAGGAGCTGCCGGCCTTTGATGGGCACAGAGGAAAAGGCAGAGTAACCGCTACCATGCTCCTTGATCAGCGATGCACAGGATTGGCCTGCTCCTGAGTGAGCCCCTCACCCTGTGTCCGCCGGGGCCTGCACCCCTGCCTGAGGCACACCTGTGGCCTCCTGGCAGCCCCTGAGCTGCTTGCCCAGCCATGTTCGCGTGTGCTTCAGGCCTGTGTCCTCTTGCCAGGGTGTGTCTGGGTCCGGCAGCTCCAGCCTCCATCCTCCACTCCCCGGAACTGACACCATGAGTTGGAAATGAAGCATCTTTAATTGACTCCCTGCCCCAAGCCCCTGAGGGGGTGCCCAAGCACCAAACATGTGAAAATTGTGGTCCCCAGCTCCAGGGCCAAGAAGCCCCTGTCCCAGACCTTCACTGGGCCCAGATGCCCCATTCACCCTGGTGACCAGCCCCACAGGCTTTGTTTCAATAAATAACCCAGAGAACAATGCATGGGACAGATGACCGGGTAAAGCGCCTGGCTCAGGGCCATGTGGAAGGGGCTTCAGGCTGAGGGTCAGAAGTCCCAGGGGGCGGAATATCTGAAATCAGGGTCAAAGTACACATAAAATCACGTGAGCCGGAAGTGATTCCCTCCAGGCCCCACTCGGAGCCCCCTCAGTCCCACGGTCCAAACGAACCCCATCTCATGTCACACAGCGAGAGCTGCCACCACTGGACACTTCTAGTTCTTATCTTGGCTCTGAATTCTGGGCAGGAGAGGGACCCGGCAACCTGGGGAAGGGGCGTTTGGGGGCGGGGAGTGGGACTTCCCAGGGACAGGTATCCAGAGCACGACGGATGAGGGAGGCTGGGCCCAGGTCATTGCCCGGCCCTGCCCTGCCGGATGCGGGTGACACCACCGACCTGGGCCTGTGCCCGGGCCACCTCGCCCATCTCCCTGCGGATGTCACCAAGCGCTGTGGCTGGGGACTCCAGCAGCCTCTGGAAGAGGCTGCGCCGGCCGGCCGCCGGCTCCCGACACTGGAAGGTGATGGCTGTGCCCGCGTCAGCCCTCATCTCCCGGGAGAAGCCGTCAGAGGAGCCATCGAAGCAGCGGCCGATGGCGATCTCCTTGGCCAGTCTGGGGCTCTGGTCGGTGACCGTGTACACACCGTAGTTGTGACCCAGAGGGTCCAGTGGTGCTAGCATGGCGAAGGCAGCTGGGTCATCCCCCGGGGCGGTTGGGGGGTGCCGGGCCAAGTAATCCCGCAGGAGCCCATTGACGGCCACTCGCCGGCAGCTGCCCTGGGGTATGACGGTCACCAGCGTCCTGTCCACCTGGCGCTGGTCGAACAGCATCCCGCCGCACTTGAACTCCACACAGGCGGCAGATGTGCCTGGCCGCTCAGGATCGCGGACGCTACGTGAATCCCTAAGCCCGTAGAGCTGTCCCTGGGTGCGCGGGTGGCTGCCCCCCGCATTGTGGGAGCGGACCATATACTCCTGGGGGCCCTGGATCTTCACCTTCAGGTAGCAGGCCCGGAACTCCTGCGGGTTGGGCCACCAGGCCAAGAGATCTCCTGTCCAGGAGGCTGGCGCGCCCTCGCGGAAGGGCACCACATTATACTCATATTTGTCCGCCTCCACGCGCGCAAAGCGGAAGTGGCTAGAGGTCACCGGGGCCTCCTGGCACTCCCGCAGGCTGCGCCACGGGTACACGGGGCCTTTGGCCTCGGTGGGATCCCCCCGCCTGGGTTTGGCGAGGTTGATGCGGAAGCCATTGCGTTTGAGAGCGGGGTCGTCGTGGTCCGTGCGCCGGTAGCCCAGCCTGTCCAGGTAGGGCTGGGTCACGCCGACAGTGGCAGGGAGCGGACGGGGCCGGGAGGGTGCGGGCTCCAGCTCCTCCCCGCCCAGGGTGGCCGTGACCAGGGCTGTGTAGGCGTCCGGCTGGTCCGTGTCGCAGAAGGCGGGCAGGCAGGCGCCGTTGGGGCCGGTGACGGCGCTGTCGAAGCGGCCCCAGGCGCGGGGATTGGCTGAGAAGCCAGAGGCGGGCTCCAGGTTGACCAGCGTGACCACCACGCCCTCCACCTGCTCGCTGGGGGTGAATTTGTCGTTCGCGTAGGCGCGCACCTTCACGAAGCAGCGGCGGGGCTCCGGCACGTCCAGGTTGAAGAGGCGCCGCTCACGGATCTCCACACTGCCCACCAGGAAGACCCGTTCCTCCCGGCGGACCCGCGGCGCCGCCGAGCTCTGGCGCTGCAATCCGCTCTCCTCCTCCCACAAGCCGGTGTCGGGGTTCAGGGACCACAGCTTGAGGGCCTCCATGTGGCCCGCCATGCGGATCTGGTCGGCAGCCACACGCACGGCCACGGGCCCAGCGTGAAGCTGCTCTGCAGAGCCCGCAGCGTGAAGATCCACTGAGAACATGCCGTAGGTACGCAGCGGGGCCAGGTTGCCATCACTGTCCACGAAGCGCAGGTCGCTGGGGGCGGCGGCCGCTGAGGTGAGATCTCGGGGGTCCACGAACGTCACCCGGGCCTCCACAGCCCCCATATAGGGCTCACCATTGGTCCTGCGGAATACTCCCAGCGGGAGGACCAGCTCGCCCAGGGGTGCCTCGTCTTCCTGCTCTCCAAGAGGGACCATATTGTGCTGGCTGGCATCTAAGATGACCGGAGCTTTCTTCCGCATGGCCTTGACTTCGTGGTACACGCCAGCACCTCGAGGGTCGAAAGGCAGGACCTTCACAGTGTCCACAAACTCACCCCTGGGGTCCACGAAAGTCACCACCAGCCGCTGGGTGGAGGGCAGCACCTCAATGGTGAAGTCGCCCTGGTAGGAGGTGAATCCAATGGGCTCCCGGCCCAGCAGGATCCGGGCAAAGCGCAGGGGCTCCCCTGAGTCTGCAGCCACCACGCGTCCCCGGACCAGCCCCCGACGGGGATGACATTTCTGGCAGCTGCACTCAGCCACCAGCTTGACTGGGAGGATGTAGCCAGAGCAATGGATCTCCCTGCTTTCCAGGCGATGAACTGAACAGCAGCGAGAGCCTGCATCCCCACACCGGGGACTCCAGCGCGCAGGGCTGGGGCAGAGGGTGTCTGGGCACAGGCCCACGTCCAGGTAGGCAGGGCCACGGCCTGGTTGACTGCAGTCCTCTGGGAGCTTGATCAGGTGTTCTTGGGGCTGAGGGCTGCAGGCTGGCTGGCCTGGGGCTGGAGAGCAAGAAATCAGCCACATCAGGGGAAGGGAGAGGGCTCCGTGGAGGCCAAGGTCAGGGGCTGGACTGGGGTGAGGGACTCAACAGTCCGGGCCTGGGATGGGACTCAGTGAAGTCAGAGATTGGTCTGAAGCTGGGGCTCTATTTGGGGATTGAGGTTTACCTGGACTTGGGATTCAGGGCATAATCAGGATTCAGGGGCCAAGGATACTCACCAAGCACAGTAAGCCAGGCAGTGCCCGAGCGCACAGCACCCGCGTCGTTCCACGCTTTGCAGTGGTAGGAGCCAGCCTGGTCTGGGTGCAGCCCCCACAGCTCCAGGTGGGCTCCGTACCTGTGCTCTCGCCTGTCCAGCAGAGTCTCGTTGTGGAACCTAGGTGGTGGGTGGTCAACGCCATGGGGGCCCTCGGCACAGGGGAAGGGCTGCACCTGCCCCCACACCCAGCCCGAACGCAGCCCAAGGAGGCCACAGAGCAGCTCGCTCTGGGTCTCTGAGTCACCGCATATCACAGGAAATCCAGTCCAACCACAAAGGTGGGTTCAAGGCCTGAGCATGGGGTGGGGCAGGGCACTCACCAGGAGTATTTCTTGGGCGTGGGGGAGCCTGAGGCTTTGCAGCAGAAGGTCACATTCTGGCCGGACTCTCGTACACGTGACTCAGGATGCTTCACCAGGTACGGCTTCTCTGGGGGCAGAGGTGGCAAAGGTCAGTGCCCTGCCCTGTGCCAGCTTCCCTTGAAGACCCTTCCCAAGGGCAGGGCCCCATCTGTTCCCTTCCAGGGGCACCCAAATTCTCCTGTGCTTCCTCTGATGGCCCTCCTTCACCCAAGTCTCCCCCACATCTGCTGGAGAGGGTGCTCATCTTCATGCTTCCCTCTGCAACTCCACGTCTTACCTTGCATCTTCTCCAACGACGTGGTCACACAGTATTTCTACACCCCTCCACCCCCACATGACCTCCTTCTGCATCTCAAAGACTCGTTGTTACCCAGTATTTCCTCCCCAGCTCCTCAGCCCCCTCATCCTTGCCACCAGGCACTCACCCAACTTAGTAAGGACAACGGTGACCAGAGCAGAGATGGAGCCATTAGCCTGGGCCTGGCCCACGCCTGCTAAGAAGCCGTCCATTTGGGCACTGACGTTGGCCCGGCTGCTGGCACAGACTCCAGGCATCCGGAAGGTTCCATGCTCATCACTGATGGCCACAGTGCCAGGTGAGTCTCGCAGGGAGATCCTGGCTCCTGGCAGCAAATGCCCAGATTGGGTAACCACTGAGCCCAGGAGGGTGTGGTCAGGGCACCTGCATGTTTTGGAACTGCACCCTGGGAACACAGGGAGACAGAGGGGCAGAGGCGCCTCTTCACACCAGCTGGGCAGGGCTTCCTGCTCGGTCACTCGGCAAAGGTGCCTGGACACACACACTCTCCCCAACCCTCAGAGGCCTCAGCGTGGCCCTGCTTGAAGCAGCCTCAAGTGCAAGGGAGGACATGGGGCTAAGTGGTCAGGGCTGGGCCAGAGGGAGGGACCCAGGGTCCTAGCGGAAGATTCCCTGGAGGAGAGGACAGGAGCTACCACGACTGTCACGGGACAGAGAAGCTCCTTCCCGCGTGAGGGAAAATGTCCAGGCAGGGGCTGGGGGCCCGGCGAGGGGTTGGGACTTGAGCTCAGACATCTCCCTCCCTTGCCAATCTCGTGGTTTCTCTATAAAATGGAAAATTCCACTGGAAACTTCATGGCAAAGGCATGGGGAGGGCAGAGCCAGGCGAGGTAGGGTGGGGACCCCACCGCCCCATTGGCCACTGGGCTCCCCCACCCTGCCACGGGTTCTGCCGGCTGTCTCCAGACCATGTTTGTGGAGCCCGGGCCGGATCGGAATTTCCAGTCGCCTCCTGGCTGGCCTGCTGTCTGGCCCTGGGAGGACTTGGGCATCGTGTCTGCCAGGGTGTGAGCACGTGTCCGCGTGGGCGTGGGGGACGGGCGGGGGCTGCGAATGCCACGCGTGTGTGTAGCCGGAGTGCGTGAGCCAGCTTCTGTGTGTGCGCACATCCACCAAGACATCCGCACACTCGGCCATGCGCACGGGGGAAACGCCCCCTCAGGTCTGCCCATGCCTGGACAAGACCCCCGTGGCGTTCACCCGTCCAGACGTGCATTTTCACCAGTGCTCCTCTGGGGCCCAGAAGGGATGGACAAGCCAGTCTCCACGTGGTCCAAGTTCTGACTTTCCAGGCCCCGCCGTCATGTTCAGGCCCTACCTCTTCCCTCCAGCCCTCCCCCGCCTCACCAGGCTCCCTCCCACCTAGTCCCTCCCTTCCAGGTACTTCCCTCAACAGGCCCCGCCCCTCCACATCCAGGCCCCGCCCATAACACGAGTCTCTCCTCCAGGACCCACCACCCCTACCTGGACACGGAGCCCGCACACACTTCTGCGCCTCCACGGGACGCCCCGGACACGCATTCTTAGTGGGGCTGGGGCAGCGGCGGCGGCGTAATCGACGGCTTGGCCCGCAGGTCGCGGAGCAGGGACCCCAAGGGCCCCACGGGCCCCAGGCGACCTCTGCAGAGAGGCAGGGAGGAGGGGAAGTCAGGAGGCCACCCACCGGAGGGGCTGAGCCTCCTGGAAACCTGGTGACGATGTGGGACCGAAGGAAGCCCCCTGCCCTGCGTACCCGAGGGTAGGTTCTCCAGACAAGGCCCTTTGGCTGCCCGCACACACCAGGGCTCCTTCAGGTGCACCTGTAGAAGGTGCAGTTGAGGTATCGCCCTGTTCCCCCGCAATAAACTCCCTGAGATTAGCCCTGCTGTTCTCCTTGCGTCCCACAACTATTTGAGGCTCAAAACACGCCCACACAGAACGCAGCTGCTACTGGTGAGCAAATGAGGGCTGCGGGAGGGAGATGATGTCCTGGGGGCCCCTTGCTGCTCCCCACCTGGACCCCAGCTATTCCCTCCTCCTCCCTTCCAAAGCCAAGACCCTATCAGTCCTGCGCCCTCTTTTGGGCCCGAGCTTCTAAAGGACCCCGCCTCCTGTTAGCCACGCGCCCAACATAAGGCCCGCACCCTCCCTGGCACCACCCACCCGGATCCAACCCACCTACAACCCGGCCCTGGCTCTCCCAGTCCCGCCCAGGCTCCGCCCTCACCTAGGGGGCAGCGGAAGCGCACGTGGTAGTTGGAGCAGCGACGGCCGCGCGGCTGCTCGCGGTTCAGGCACCAGAAGCCGCGCGTGGGGTTCAGGTGCACACGCTCGCCGACGGCGGATGGCAGGGCCCAGTCAGTGGTGCGTGCCTCCAGCGCCAGCGGCCGCGGACACACGCGCGCTGGCCCGTAATAGAAGCGAATGGCAGCCAGACTCTCGAAGTCGCCGTCGCCGCCCGGGTGGTCCACGTTGAACCAGGACGTCCACTCGCTGGTCTCTGCAGGCACCGCACGCGCTGGGACCCGGGCCGCAGCCTGTCGGGCCCCATCGGCGCATGCACTCCTGGGAACAGCAGCCTGCCCACCCCATCTGTGCAAGTATTACCTGCTATCTAAGGGGGGCCCCCCCACGTGAACACTGGGTAGCCCACGAATGCGCACTTGACCCTTCACATGACTCCACCCAAATCCAGAGCCCACTAGCGCATCAGGTACTACAGGCATCGAGACAGATTGGCCTCTTTGTGCACCAGCCCTAGTTCTGCTGCCCAGAGCCTGAGCTGGCCCATCCGTGGGCACTGACATCTTGTCACTGTCTCACCAGACCCCATCCTCAGAATTCGGAACCCCTGAGGTGTGCTGAGCTGTAAAGGCAGCGGGAGGTGCCAGGAGCCAGGCAAACTCTGCTGCACAAAATCTATGGGCAGGAAGGGGCTGCCCTCCCACAGGTCAGCTTCTGCTTCTGTCACCTCCTGCCCAGGCGCTAACTCCTTCCCTGACTCAAGAGCACCCTTCCTGGCCAGGAGAGGACAGACTCAGGTTCTAGAACTCCTGTTTACCTGTATGATCTGGGCAGGTTGGCCCCCACTTCACCTCTGCCTTTCCTCCTTGACAGACAGCCCGAACTCTCAACTCCCTGCTTCTAAGACTTAGACCTTCTGGTGGGGGGGGGTCCACTTTCAGGGGCTGCCCTGTCCAGGCACCAGGATGGTTTTGGGCTCGTGACCCAGCTTGTGTCCCCTCTTCACGGGAGCCCACCAGCCAGAACTCCCATAGCGAGTCTAAGGCAGAGCCAGGATGCGGGTGTAGGGCTAACTCACCTTCCCAGTCCTCCAGGGCTGGCGAGGGCTGGCCAGGGAGAAGCGATGGACTGTCAGAGCCCCAGGCTGGTGCTGTGGGCTCCTCGGGGGAGGTGGTGCCTGTGGGAAGAGTGGGAATTCAGGGAGAAAATGCAATGGTGAGCCGCTTTGAGCTCCTTGTCCTTGAGGTGCTGCCAGGATCGTCCCCACTCACAGAGGAGAAATCTGAGGCTCTGAGGAGGCAGGACTCAGCTCTGGCTGACCCCAAGAACTGCAGCACCCCTCTTCCAGGAAGCCTCCCCAGTCTCCCACAGCCCCATCCCACCCGCAAGACCCTGCTCCCCGAGACCCAGTCAGCCCTTGGCATGCTCAGTCGCCATGGGTCCAGTCATGTGGGCCTCTGCCCTCTGGTTGTGCTGCATTCCCCTTCATCCATTTGTTGGCTACAAGTCCCTCTCTAGTCTACCTTCCATCCCTGCACTTGGGGCCCAGGCTGCCGATGGGAAGTCTTTGGAATTCAGCTTGGCTTCTCTGGCCTGGAGTTACTTGAGATAGTCTGGCTGGGCAATGACCTCAGACCAGCCCCTTCCCTCTCCAAGCCTCTCTCTCAGTCTACTCATCTGAGAAATGGGCCCGGTTCCCAGTTCCACCGAGCACTCCACAGATGCGAATTCCTTTCCTGAGAGGTGTGTGTGTGTGTGCGTGCGTGTGTGTGTGTGTGTGTGTGTGTGTGGGTGTGGAAGAGGGGAAGAGTCAGATGAGAGGGGCTGGCTCTGGTCCCTTCATCCCAGAGCCAGGACCGGGTGCGGCAGGGTCTAAACCTGGGGCTGAAATGGGCGCCCTGCAGTACCCAGGGAACCCCGAGGAAGCTGAAGGTCTCGGCCGCACTGCGGGTGCCCCCCCCACTGTTCCAGGGGGGAAGGCGGCAGAAGAGGGCCCCTTCCCGCCCGACTTGATTCCACGGCTCTCTCTCCCTCACCCCCCTAAGCCCCCCGGGGCTGGGGAAGGGAATCCGGGCTGGGGAAGTGAGTGAGACCCGCCGGTTCCTCCCCAGGCCGGCTGCACGCCAGGCCGGCTGCCAGACGTTCGGGCGCCCCGCGGGCTGTTCTGGGGGTCGGAGGTGCCTCACCTCGAGCCCCCGCCAGGTGTGCGGCGGCGGCACAGAAGCAGAGCAGTGGCAGCAGCGACGCCATGGCCGGGTCCGAGCGTCCGAGCGGTGGTCCGGGGTCCGCTGGGCGCTCGGGTCGGACTCCCGCGGGTCTGGCGGGCGCTGGGGCTGAGGGTGGGGGCGGGACGCGCCCGCAGGCCCCACCCCGCCCCGGCCACGCCCCTCCAGGCCCCAGGGAGGCCGCCGCTAGCGAACCAGCCCCGTGGGCGCCCCCCTCGGTGCGTCCGGCGGCGCCTCCGCCCTCAGGCTGGCGCGCGTCCCTCGTCGCCGCCCGCTGGAAGCCCCTCCTTCAGCCCGGCCCACCGCCCGCTCTCCACGTAGGGACCCGCGGTGCCGCGGGACGTGCCTCTTGGAACCATGACGCCTCGGGCGGCCCTTTAGGCGGCTAGAAACCGTCCGTCGAGGCAGGTTCGATCCTTTCGGCGTTAGGCCGCCCCGCGCAGGCTGGAAGCCCACCGTGCACCTACCCTCCACCCTGGCTGCTCGAGCTTCCTCGGAGGCCGGCGAGAAGTCCTTCTGTCTACCCTCCACCCCTTCGTCCTTGGGCCGCCGGGGGCCCGGTGGAAGGCCCTCCCCGCGTCTGCCCACCCGCGCGGCACCCCGGCGCACAGAGGAGGCAGAGGCCAGGTGGCGGCGGCGCGATGTGTTTATTGGCGCGGGGCCCGGCCGCGGGGACGCGTGGCGGTCACAGCGCCACGACGCAGTCGGTGCCCGTGTACCCTGGCAGGCGCAGAGCGAACTTGCGGCGCACGTCGTCGGGCACGAACCTGCCGGCGACGAAGTGGTGGCGCCCGGAGAAGCGGCCGGCGCAGCGCTTGGGCGCCGTGAGCGACACGAGCACATCCGGCCGGAGCCCGTCCTCCGTCTCCCCGCCGCCGGTCTCCGCGTCCCAGCCTGAGGGGGGACGTCGGGACGGGGGTCGGGAGCTGCGAGGGGTGCTCGCCTCACAGTCCTGCCGCCTCGACGGCCGCTTCCCCTCCCCCGTGAGATGCGGCCTCTGCTCTCTGACCCGCCTCAGCGGAGCCTCCGCCCACAGACTCGTCTCCCCCTGTCCTGGGAGGGGTTTCCCTCCCCCTCTGACCGGAGCCTCTGCCCTCAGACTTTTCTGCCCTTTTTCCCACCTGCTACCCAGTCTTTCTCCTGCATGTGACGCAGCCTCTGCCTTCACAGTACACCATTCCCACCTGTGGCCCTTCCCCAATGAGACCCATGCCTCTGCTCTCTGACCCAGCATCTGTCTCCCTCCCTGTCAATCCTGAGCTTCTCCACTCAGACTAGAGCCGTTTTCCATCCAGACTTCCCGCTGGCCTTACCTCTCTGACCAGATGCCCACTCTCTACCCAGAGGACACAACTGCCTCCCTCCTCAGGCAAAGCTCCTCCATCAGACCTGTCCCCTCGCCCCAGGTTCTTGCATCTGCTAACACAGGCCGCCCTCACCACCCAGTTTCAGCATCTATCCTCTGACTAGACATCCCTGCCTTTACCCTCAGACTAGGTCTCGTCTTTTGAGTTGACAGCACCCCAACCCCTCCCTCGTTAGCCTCTAACGAGCCTCCACCTCCAGACTAGGGGCTTTGCCTTCTCTCCTGCCTCTGACCAGAGTCTGGGCCCACTAACTAAAAGCCTCCTCCCTCTGACCTTAACCCTCCCTTCTGTGACCCTAGCCTTCATCCTCAGACGGGCCAGCCCACATCCTCACAGCCAACCCCTGCTCTGTGGCTCCCAGCTGGGATGGCCCTGGGGTCTTGCAAGCCTGGGGATGTTCCGTTGAGTCCAGCCACCCCCGTGGAGGGTCTGGCTGGCCAGCAGCTGTTTGTTCCGTCTGCCCATTGCCTAATGGCTCCAACAGGCACGGGGCGGCGGCCAGGGCAGGCAAGGCCTTTGCCGAGTGAGCTCACGTCTGCCCGGGTGACTGGCCCAGGGTGGGCAGTGGGCAGGCTGGGCTGGATGGTGGGGGGAGAGGGACACAGGGACAAATGGACAGCATCCGTGTGATGGTCTTTGCCATCCACAGGCTGGACGTGAGCTGCAGTCTCCCCCAGAGTGCATGACCCATCCACACCAGGGAAACAGGCTCACGGTGGACAGACAGGTTGGGGCCCCCCAACCCCCCTCCACCTGACATGCCTGAGGGAATGTCCAGGCTCACAAGGGGGATGGACAGCAGTTTGAGCGTGGCCAGCGTGCGTATGCAGGGGCCCCCAACCTCACAAGGCTCCACGCCGGGGCCCAGCACAGCATCCACCACCAGCCTGTAGGCGTCATTGATGAGCTGGACCTGGGAGGACACGCAGGGTCAGGGAGGCCTTGGGCCATTGTCCCCCCACCTCCCTCCGTCAGTCACCACCGAGCACTGACCTCTGTGGGCAGATAGGATAGAAAGGGAATGTCCATTTTCTCACACTGGGTAGTCAGGTCGCGGTGCAGCAGGTCGAGGGAGCGGGTGGGGTAGAAGATGGTCGGTTCATACTCCTGGGGGGGTGGGAAGGAGTCAGCACTGGGGGCCCTCCCAGTGTCCCCAGGGCCTTAGCCCCCAGACCTGGGTACCAGGCAGCAGACCCTGCCTGGGGCAAGCTCTGAAACATCAAGAGGAGAAAGCAATTTCTGCAGGGACAGTGTTGGGGGTAACCCTGGGAAGCTGAAGGCGTCCCTGTTACTTACAAACACCCGCAGGTGCCGGGCACAGACCAGTCCCACAGCCCCATTCTGCTCTGGGCCGCACACGACCAGCACAGTCCTCTGCTTCCGGGAGAGAGCAGGCAAGGGGAACACCTGGTAGGGGACACGGCAAAGGCAAAGGCATGGCACTGGGCATGTCTTCTTGCTCAGGTGGGGAAACTGAGGCCCAGAGTTGAGGAAGGGACAGGTCATGGGCCTGCAGGCAATAGGCTAGGACAGGAAGAGAGGCATTCTGGGTGAGACACTCTTGGGGTCTGTTTCCTTGTTGGAGGCTCAGAGTCCTTGCCTCAGGCTCTGCCAAGTGGAAGCAGGAAAACGTGCCTCCTGCCACTGCGCCCTGAGGGAGGTTTGTTTATTCTCAGTCTGAGTTGCAGACATTCTTCCACCTTTTTCCACTGCCCCTCCCCCACCCGTGTTTCCAGGCCTGGCCCCTCCCAGAGCCGGGTGGAGAGGGGGGTACTTTTCCAAACTGAGATGCCCTGTCCCTCTCCGTCTGCCAGTCTTCATGGCTCTGGCTTTCTCCTTGTATCTCTGACTCTCTGTGTCTCTCCAGTTTGTCTCTCTCTGTCACAGTCTCTATCTCTCATAGTCTGTGCCTCCCTTAAATGCAGGAGTTAAGACACTGGTGTTTGAGTCCCAGCCTTGCCTGACTCTCTGTGGCCCCTCCTCTCCCAGCCTCAGTTGCCTGTATCAAACTGGAGTGCCAATAGCTCTGATGGGCATGGGGGTGGGGGAGTGCTCTTCCGGCCAGGGCTGGCTCCTGGGGGCCTGGCTGCGCTCTATCCTCCCACCACACAGACGGGAAGTTACTCCCTTTCTGAGCCTCCTCCCCAAGGTTTGAGCGAGCCCCTGGCCCACCCTGATCATGTCTGGCACAGCAAGACACCAGGCCCAGAGCCTGAGAGGCCGTCCAGGTGACAAGGGCCAGTCTCAGACATCCCGGGACTTTCAGGGCCAGAACTGGACAGCTGGTTACCAAAGGCCAGGCAAGAGCTCGCTACACCGTGTTTGCTTTGTGGCTCTGATTTGCACCATTTCCTTCTCCTCTGGGCACCTAGCTCAGGATATGTTTCATTTGGAAATAGGAACATTTAAGTAAAAAAAAAAGAGAGAGAGAGAGTTCACTTAAAGATACTGAGTTTTAAAAAAAGTATACTGTGCAATAATTCAAAGAAGGAAGAAGGGACAAAGAGCAGGGGAGGGTTACACGCCTGATTCCATGGGGCACTTCTCTGAGGTGTGTGCATTTATGCACTGGTGTCGGTTTATTATCCTTTCCTCAAGGAGGAAACGGGCCCAGCGTGGTTCGGTTCATCGCCCAAGGTGCTGGGTGGTAATATAGTCCTGGCTATTTCTCTTGTGTTACTTGCAGGCACCTCAAGGGCTGGAGGCTTGCCCCAGAGCAGGACACAGCTCTGCTTCCAAGCCCTCATGCCCTGTGCAGGCCCCTCCCTGTCTCTGGACCTCAGTTTCCCCTCCTGTAACGTGGGGTAGCTTCGGGGTACGCAGACTGCAGGAGACCATGGCCCCCTTGAGCAAGACCCAGGAGGTGACAGGCAGGTGGTCATATCTGTGCCTCAGTGGCCCCACACTGGTCCCTGCTCCACAGCTTCTGAGTCTCTGGGGAATCCCAGACTCTGCCCTCACCTTCACTGATGACACCCTTTGACTCGGGTGCCTGCCTGGCCCGAACCAGTGATGATCCTCTCTGGGTCTCAGTTTCCTCATCTGACTGACAGGCTGGGGTGGTCCCAAGCAAAGAGGGGCTCTTGGATGAACCATCCGGGCCACAGGGATTGTGTACCTAGGCTTCAGCTCTCATGGGCTGGTCAAATGGTTGGGGTCAGGGCCGTGGGTCAGGTACCTTGGCCACAGCCACGGCGCTTGCATGGCCGCACAACTCCACCAGCTGCTGCCGCCCGAAGCGGTAATCCTCCAGAAGCTCCCGCTCCAGGGCGGCTGCCTCCGCAGTGCTGGAGGACAGAGTGGGAAAAGCAGCTCAGAGACACAGCCACGGAGAGAGAGACCCGGAGACAGCAGCTCAGATGGAGCGAAAAATGCCCCACCAATGCCCCTAGCCAGGCCCTGGCGCCGCCTTCCAACCTGTTTCCTTAGGGAGGCGCACAAGGTTTAAATGGAAGCTAGGCCTCAGCGGGAGGTTTAAAAGCCCAAACCTGAAGCGTAGGCGCCCTCTGGTGGTCTGGGAGGCGCATGTTGGTTCTATTGCCCCAGGCCTGTCAGGCGCCCCCAACCCCGAAGGTGGGAGGAAGCAGGAGAAATGCAGCCTGAACTTTGACGCGGACGGTGGGCAGATTCCCGGCAGTGAAAACTACTGAGTGCACTCCAGGACATTGGAGGGGGCGGACTGGACTGGTGTCTGCGGAGCATGGGTTTTGAAGGTTGCAGAGGAGTTTGATGGCTCACTGAAGAAAGTGGATGTGCAGCCAGCAGCTATGAGACCCTTTGATGGAGCAGTAATAAAAATTCATATCATTGTGCAGAACAATGGGGCATATACTTGCTGAGTGACAGGAATCTGTTTCACTTGACACCTGCTTCCTCCTTTGCAAAAGTGAAGGCAGGAGGGACTGAATCATTTATGAGGCCCAGTTCAAAATGCAAATGTGGGGCCCCTCTTTCAAAAATTAAGAATTTTGAGATGGTGATGGCACAGCATTAAACCAAGTGGTGGGCCCTTCTGGAATAACAACCTCCTAGCCCTGGCATAGGGGGCTTCCAAGGGGCATGGGCATGGTTGGTGCAGAGAGGGAGAGCTGGCACTGAGGAGCTGAAGATGTTCCTCACCCCAGAATCAGGGGTGTGTGGCTAGATGCCAGCCTCCCTTCAGCAGGACCCCTTCTGGCTGGAGAACAGCACCTAACGCTCAGCTCAACAGCCCTATAGAATGGAATAATAATAATAATAATAATAATAAAAGACCCAGGCCCAGAAGTTAGAAGAGTATCCAACAACTCAGAGAAGCCAAGTGGCTTGCCCAGGCTCATGCAGGAAGCGAGCAGGAACACTGCCCCCGCCACCCTTGGAGGCTGAGTCTAGAGCCACGGACGGTGTGAGCAGAGAAGCAGTCAGACCCACAGAGGGCAGAGGTTTGTCGGGATGAATACTGAGCTTCCTTTCTTCAATTCTGTGAGCAAAAGACCGCCAACCATAGGCCGATTTTGCAGTGTGATCAGGCTGGGTGGCTGCAGGGGCATACGGTGGGGAGCGAGGACTGCATGGGCTGGGGAGTCGGGGAGGGCTTCCGCAGGAGCTGACACTGTGCGAGGTGATCCAGACGGCAAGAACAGTGAAGGCCAAGGCTCTGTGGTGGGAATGACACTCTGGGAGCCCATGCGGATGGGGGAGATAGAGGCTTACGGCAGGGGGGCCACATGCCCTGAGTCACGCAGCAGCCGGAGTCAGACTCAATCCCAGCTCACCTCAGATGAAGTGGAGGACCAGGCGTGGAAAGGAGCTCACAGTGGGGCCAGCTAAAGGGCACTCCCAGGGTGGGCTGGCCCAGCTCCTGGGTAGGAACGCTGGGGGAGACGAGCTTGGGAATGGATCTCATTCCTCCACCATCATCGTGTGACAGCTCCGGCAGCTGCCCCCGTAGGATGAGGATGAGGATGGAGGCTACCCATCACTCCTCTCCCTCTGTCCCGAAGCTGTGGCCTTGGGCCAGCACTGGGAACGGAACCATCCTAATTGGTCGTTAGAGTGGTAAGGGTGGGGAGGGCCAGGCGAGGGACCTGGGATGGTGGCAGCAGAGGCTCTGGGTGAGCCTGCGAGGGCATTAGGACCAGTGAAGAGAGGGACAGGGCAGAGGCGTTGTGGGGCTCAGTGTCGGGGGTACAGAGGAAGAGGCTGTCAGGAGGGTGCCCCTTGCTCCTTCCTACCTCAGCCCGGAGAGGAGAGGAGCTCCCACTATCAGAGTTTCCCCGCCAGCCCAGAGGGCTGGGCGGGCCTGGTTCCATATGGGCCTGGGCCAGGCGTCCCAACTTGCTTAAGGGAGAGGGCTCTTTGGGAGGGGAAGCCGCGAGGCCTGGGCTCCTGTGCCCTACCTCCCCTGCCTCTCCCCGTCCTCCCACCTCCTCCCGCCAGCCTGCCACCATTACTCACTGGGCCACCTGCAGCAGTCCCACGACACCCAAACTCCTCTTCAACACGAGCACAAGGGCTTCGAAAACCTGAACCCCAGACTGCATTGCCCACCCCTGTCCCAAATCCTCCTGTGGCTTCCCAGGAGTCAAAGAATATTCAAATCCCTCACCATGCCTACATGGCCCCCGTCTCACAGCCTCCTCTCCCCTTGCCCCCCACATCCCACCCCCACCCACCCCATAGTGCCCCATCCTTCTCACTTGGCATTTGAGGCCCCGCCATCCCCACACAAGGTGAAATCGCAGGGCCATCTTCCAGAACATTCTTCTCCCTCTGCCTAGGATGAGCTGGGGCTCTAGGCTGCACCTGGACATCAGTCCCTGGACGGTATCTGCCCTGGGAAAAGGGCTGTGTGGACAGGACTGAGGCGGTCGACAAGGGGGTGTTGGGTGAATCTGGTTTCCCGTGAGGTCCACAGCCCTGCTTGGGGCCTCACGTCCCACAGGAGGGGGACTCAGGACGAGGGGAGACAGCCGTAGCTGCCAGCTTCAGACCCCTGACACGTGGCCCATGTGTTCAGAAATTGCCCCAGTCCTGGCACAGGTAGTGGTTGTCCTGTTTGAGCCTTAGTTTCCCCTCTGGACAAGGGGGCTCCAAGGCGGGTATGGGCCCTTTCAGTACTAGGAGAGCTCAGCTCTTCCTAGACGGACAAGGAGCGGCGGGCTCCAGGGTCCCTGGGAGGGAGGGACAGCGCGGTGAGGCCTGGACCGGCGGGGCCAGGAAGATGGGGAGTCCCCAGCGGTGCTGATGAATAATGCATGAGGGGCGGGCCCACCACGGTTGCAGTTTCCCAGGGAACGCGGCTCGGGTGGCATTGGCGGCGGCAGGCACAGTGGCTCCAGCCCAACGACTCCCCCGGACCCCATCCCACGGCCGCGCCCCTCCCCGGCTGACCTGAGGAAACGCCGCTCCTCCGGCGCCGCCGCCAGGTCCGAAACAGCCGCGCAGCTCATGGCCAAGGTGTGCGGGACGGGCACCGCCGCCTCTGGCATTTAAGCGCAGCCCCCGCCGGGGCGCTCCGCCCGCTGCGGGTCCGCTAATCAGGCGGCGCCGCGGAGGCGCTGCGGGCGGCCATTGGCCGATGGCGGGGGACTTAACCCTCTCACGCCGGGGTAAAGCTGCCCGCGGGCGCGCCGGCAAAACCGACGCGCGGATCTGGGCTGGGAAACGAGGTCCGGGGAATTCAGGACCGGTCACACCGCTGCGGGATCCTGGCCCGGGAGCACGGGGTGCCCCGCCTCTGCCGCCAGGGCTCTCCTCTCCAGGTCCCCCACCCACCCCTGTGCCCTCGTGAGGAAGCCCCAAGACTGGAGAGGTGGGCTGTTGACAAGCAATTTCAAATGGAGGAAGGATCCCGGGATATTTGGGGTCGAGGTTGCTGGACCCAGAGGCAGCCTCTGGATGGGTTTTAAGGCACCCCGCCTGACATGTTCTGCTGGAGTCCCCAGATCTAGTCTGTGTGCCCCCATCCCAGTTAGCTGCAAGGACACAGGCAGGCCTGTCTCCAGAGCCTTTATTCCATCCTGGTGGGGAGGCGGCAGGGGCTGGTGGTCTGAGCGCTGCAGGCCCCCTACATGTACCACAGGAAGCTGTAGGTGTTGCGGATGATCTCCTCGCTCGGGCGCAGCCCATAGAGCTCCCCCATCACGGGGGTCAGCCAGCGCGTGGTGTGGAACACGGACTCTCCCACCTGTGGGGACAACAGGGATTGGTGGGGTGCAGCTGCCCCCTCAGGCCCGCACCGCCTGCTGGGACCCACCCTGGCGGTCAGCGCCCACATTAAAAGGGGCTGCCTTCCTATATACAGAGAATACAAGTAATGATTCTATAGCATCTTACTACGCTGATGGACAGTGACTGTAATGGAGTATGTGGGGGGCACCTGATGATGGGGGGAGTCTAGTAACCATGTTGTTCATGTAATTGTTCATTAGTGATACCAAAATTAAAAAAGGGGGGGATGCCTTCCCCGCCGCACACCTGGCACCCACCCCTCGCTTCAGGTTTTCCTTGGTAGGTTGCGTTTCTGCAGCGGACTGGACCCCGCCCTCCCTGCCTGGGACCCACCTTCCAGTTGGGCACATCTTTCATGATGATGGCCTCCTCCTCCAGGTTTTCCCGAAGCATCTGCAGCACCCTGCAGGGACAGCATGGGAGGTGGGGGCCTCATTATGTTGCCTGATGCACCCGCCAGGGCTCTCCACCTTCCAGTCCCCACCACCTCCTGCTGCTTCAGGCCCTGCGCACTGAGCCTTCTCCTTTCCCCTCCTCCCCCGGCAAACCTGCTGTCCCCCAGCGGCAGCCCAACACCCCCTCCTTCAGGAAACCTTTCCATCTTCCTACTTGGGTCTTTAAGTCAAGTCTGGGGACACTCTGACCGTGCAAGCACGCAGCTGCCAGGCTCCACAAGCATTCTGGCCCTGCCCCGAGCTGAAGCCAGGGGCCCTCAGGCCTGTGGCCTCTCAACCCTGGTTTGGCAGCCCCACCTCCGGTCCTTCTCTGCCTGCAGCAGTGGCATCAGTGCAATACGGGCCTCGAAGTCCTCGATCTGCAAGCGCCTGTGAAACCCCAAAACCGACAGTCACGTCAGACCAGGCTGGGGTGAGGGGCAGAAGACATGAGCCTCAGACACTCTGGGTTATGCGTGGGGAAGGAGGGGGGAGAAGCGAGCAGGTGGGGCAGGGCAGGGGTGGTGGGCTCTGCCCACAGACGCCCAAAATGAGGGTCGGGGGACGTGCAGCTAGCACATAGCACAAGCACCCTTTGGCCTACAAGACTTCTGGCTTCACACTTTCCTTTCAATTAAAACCCTTTTCATGTTAAAACTCACCATGCCCTGATGACTGGTGAAGCCCCGGGGGTGGGGAGAGTTCATCACAGGGCTCTGGATGGTACAAAACCACACCCCTTCATCTCAGAATACCCGTGGGGTGTGAGCCCAGGGAAGGTGGGGCCTGTGCACTGTATGGGGCTCCCTTCTCCCTGCTCTGCAGTGTCTTCCAAGCCCCCAGCGCCATCTGCGCTCAGAGAGCAGCACCCAGGGTGTGACCCAGGAAGAGGCTGACCGCCCTGTGCCCTCATCACCAGGAAGCTTGCAGCAGCGCAGAGAACAGTCTGGATGAATGCAAAGCCCCACTCCAGCCCCAGGTCCCAGGGTAGCATCCCCACCCCAGGCTGCTGCCCCTGCCCCAGCAGCACACTGTTGTCACTACTGTGTCTACCCCCTCTGCAGGTGGCATGTCCCAGGCCTCATCTGTCCAGTGTGGGGCCCCACTATCTGGCACCCCCAGAAGCTCGAGATCATGCAACAGTGCTGAGCACCCACCCCAGATAGGGTCCTCTCCAGCACCACCCTCAGGGATTTTCAGCCTCAAGTGTGAGCGAGCTCAAGGGTTGGGGGACGGTGCTAAGGACACGTGACACGAGACAGGACAGGGTGGAGGGGCCCATTGTCAGAGGTCAGTGAGGAGGAGCCACCTGCTATGGCAGCCAGCAAGCTTGCAGGTGGCTGGAATCTGAGCCTAGGCCACAGCAGGCGTCGGTCCCTCAGGTCCCATGTGACTGGCAGGGCCATCGTCTTGGGTGGCCATTTTCTAAGCCCTGATAATCTGCACTGCTTGGTCACCGCTGACAAAAACCGCCAGGGCAGCCCATCCTGGGCTTGCCCCTCAGCCTCAGGTCCTAGGGCACAGGGCCCCCCAGCCAGGGCCTACCTGCGCTCGCGGTTCCACTTCATCATGCTCCAGTACCCGAAGAGCAGGGCCCCAATGCCCACAGCAAACATGCTGTAGCCTGTGGGGAGACGGGGGCCAGTTCAGTGCCTGCACACGCCAGACAGGCCATCCCGTGCCGCGCCTGCCCGTGACGTCTGCCTACTCACTGTGCAAATACTCCAGAAACATGGTCGGGGGTAGGAAGGGGAAAGCCAGGGTCCTGTCTATCATGTAATTTTTGTCTTTGTGGAGGGTCCAGAGCCCCTCCCACAGCCACCCCCTCCTCAGCAGGTGCAGACTACCCTCTGTCCCAGCCACCCGCTCTGCCCCCAGGCCAGGGCTTCCGGAAGGTAGGGGCTGCAGAACCGGGTGGGGTCTGCAGGAAGGCCCGAGAGTCTATATGCTTATGGTTGGGTGGTTCTAGCCCCACCAACCTTCTAGAAGGTCATTTGGTTTCCAGGCAGCATGTGGGTCCTCATGAGTTGGGATGTTGTCTGCAGCTGGGTCCCAGCTCCATGGTGGCTGCCTGGGCCACCTCCCTGCATGCAGCCCACAGGGGGCTGGACAGGGCTTCCAGAGGCAGCAGTCCCCTCCAGGGGCCACTCAGCACCCCTGGGCTCCCAGGTGTGACTGCCTCCTAGCCCAGTGGGGTCGAGACCCCTGCCTGGACACAGGGAACGGAAGCGGTCATGAATATTTACTGACCAGCGGACACCTGCACTGCAATGCTGACTGCCGGGCCACAGGCACCTGGGGTCTTCAGGGAGGCTCAGCTACCTGGGGTCTGACTCACCCAGAGCTCCCTAACTTTTGCATTTTGCTCTCCTTTGGATGGGCCTTGTGGTTGCAGGGACAAACTGCTGAGTTCGACTAGGCTGAGCTCCAGGTATCACCCAGTAAATGACCAGCAAATGGTGGTTCAAGCAGAGGCCACTCCCTGGGCCTAGTCGGGGGCAGAGCTGGTGCTCTGGGAGTCTGGTGGGGGTGCCTGCACTGTCCCCATCCCCATCTTTCACCTTCCGCTTGCCTCAGGTCCACGGCTCATTTGAACCCTGATAGCCCCAAAGATGAGTGAGAAACTGGCTCGATTTTTTAATCCTTAGTTAAACCTGCTAAAAACATGAGTTCAGGGTAGGTAGGACACTTCCTTGTTAAGAGAGGCAGGGTAGGAAGGGCACTGTGGTTCCTGGGCTCAGAGGCAGGGCCTCTCCAAGGAGCCTGAATGCCAGGACCAGCTCCCAGGGCCCCTGTGGCACTCACACGCAGCTGGCCACCTGTGCTGGGACTTGGACCTCTCTCCGCAGGGCAGGAGTATCTCATCAGAACTACCTCGTTCTTTTCAACAGTCACAGGGAAGCCCAGGGCCTCTTCTGACCCTGTGCCAGGGGATCAGGGGACAGGCCTGGGGTGTCCTAGTAGAGACCCTGTGCCCTCACACGAGGCACCCTGCCGGGGGCCCCTCTGAAAGATAGAGCCTAATACTAAGGGGGCCTCTAACTTATCTTTCTTGCTGACAGCTGCGAGGCTGAGACCCCAGGACCTCATGCGAGCTGGCGGGGAGGGGTCTATGCCTCAGGAGCTGCCAGTCTGGCGGGGGAAGCTGACTAGGGGCATGCACAGAGGGGGTGCAGGCCATGTGTAAATACCTAAATAAATGGAAACATACCGTGTTCATGTGTCAAAACAACATTAACCAGATGGTAGCACTCTCCCGTTTGAGGTACAGATTCAATGCAGATCCCATCAGAATCCCAACTTTCCCCCAACCAGCCCCAAAGAAATTGGCAAGCAGATAGTGAAATGCACACAAAAACACAAGGGAGCAAATTAGCCAAGACAATTCTGAAGAACAAAGTTGGAGGACTTGCACTTCATGATTTCAAAACTTGTCACGCAGCTGTGTGTACAAGACAAGAGAGCCTGGCATGGCCTAAGCATAGACATGTACTTGATGGAACAGAGCTGAGTCCAGAAATAAGTGCCCACAATTATGGTCAACTGATTTTGGACAAGAGCGCCAGACAAATCAATGGGGAAGGAACAGTCTTTTCAGCAAATTGGACAACTGGAGAGTCACATGCAAGAATCAAGTGTGCTTCTTCCCCTCCACACACACAGAAGTTAACTCAAAATGGATCAAAGACTTCAACATCAGAACTGAACCTATAAAACTTTTAGACAACAGAATGATGTGAGAAGCACGAGTGACCAATAAAAAGAAAAAAGATGAATTGGACATCACTGAAATTAAACGCTTGTGCTGCAAAGGACACCACCGACAAGGTGAAAAGCCAGAACAGGAGAAAGCATTTGCAAATCATCTCTCAGATAATAGAATGGTGCCCAAAATGTATAAAGAACTCTCAAAATACAGTAATAAAAAGATGAACGGCCAAACTAAAAATGTGTCAAGGACCTGAACAGACATTTCTCCAAGGAAGATCTACAAATGGCCAACACACACATGAAAAGATGCTCCATGTCATTAGTCACCAGAGAATTGCAAATCAAAACCACAGTGAGATCCCACCTCACACTGACTAGGAGGTGCTAGATTTTTAAAACAAGGAAAAGTATTAGTGTGATCCAGATGTGGAGAAAGTGGAACTCCCACACACTACAAGTGAGGATATAAAATGGTACAGCTAATTTGGAAAACAGTTTAGGACTTCCTCAAAATGTAAAACATGGGGCTACCATATGGTCTAGTAATCCCACTCCTGGGCAAAATCTCCTGCATCCAGGAGAAATGGAACATATTGTCCACACAGAAGCTTGTACATGCACGTCCATGACAGCGCTTGTTCCAACTGCCAAAAGGTGGCAACGATTCAAATGTCCATCAAGAGGGAAATGGATATACGAACTGTGGTCCATCCAATCAAGAATATTATTCAGCCATAAAAAGGAACCAAGAGCTGATACAAGTTACAACATGAACACTAGAAACAGCATGTTGAAATCACAATACAGGTAGGTCACGGGATGGTAGAACAGTGAGAATACAGGTAAGGACTCCGGAGCATCTTAGTACATTGATGGACAGTGAGGGCACTGGAGGGGGTGAGGACTTGATGATATGGGCGAACGTTGAACCATTGTGTTGTATATTTGAAACCAACATAAGATTATTTATCAATGATACTTTAAAAAAATCATGCTAAGTGAAAAGAAGAAAAAAATATACAGTGAATGATTCCATTTATATGAAATGTCCAGAAGACGATGCAGAAACCCAAGGCAGACCAGTGGTTATTAGGGGCTGGGGGAAGGGGAGAGGGGAGTGACAATTAATGGGGATGGAGTTTTTGGGGTGATGGAGATGTAAATTTAGACCATGGGGATGGTTGAACTGTGAATAGTCTAAATATCAGTGAAATGCATGCATTGTAAGGCATGGTATGTGAATCTCAATAAATGTTAAAGACACAAGAAAAACAGAAAAGGGCCACTGGCTGCTGCACAGAAGGGAGTGCGGAGAGGAGAGCTGGATGTGACAAGTCTGGATTAAAGGAGACTGAGCCAGTTTTGCAAGTTCCAGGATGCTGGTGGTGAGCGATTCAGGCAAAGAAAAGGGGAATGGGTGCCAGGCAGGTGACCACCCACAGAGCCTTGGACAGGAGCAGGGGAGGGCAGAGCTGATGGGGAGAGGGCCTCTGGGGGCCATGGCACAAAAGCAAGGCTGGAAGAGGGCTGGGGAGGACAGATGACCAGGGCACTGTGCAGGACGGAGGGCAGGACCTTTGCACTTACTGTTTCCTGCACCTGAGGAGCTCTTCAGAGAAGTCCTTCCAGCCTACCCTAAGCAGGCCCTGGCTATCCCTGGCTCTGTCAAGGCGGGAAATGTGTCTCCTCAGTTAGGCTGTGAGCTTCTCTGTAGAGAGCCGAGCATCATACACTCACTCAACAAACAGTAACTGAACGCAGGCACAAAACCAAAGACCAGAAGGGGCATCTACCTCACCCCTCGGCAGCCAGCAAAGACGGTGGGTTTGCGATGGTTATAATGCAAGTTGGTGGAAAAGGGTGTGATCAAGAGACCCGACCCTAGAGACTGGTATTTTGGACACACAGGGGGTTCTGCTGTCATGCAGGGGGAGAGAACCAGGACAAAGAGCACGTCTGTGACTTGAAAATAAAAAAAGACGCTGAACACGAGTTGTCAAGGGAGACCTGAGGGCTGAGATCCTTCTGCGGCCTGGGCTGGGTGAGGGTCACGCACTGCACAGGACTACACAGTCCTCGAGCTGCATACCTGAGGGGTGCACTCGACTCCAGGGGAGAAATGTGGTTATGTCAGATAACATGTTCGCGCAGTATGATCTGGGGTAAGCTGAGTGCCCCTGTGGTGCCAGATCGGGCCTGCTGGGTAAGGCCCTTGGGGTAGATTTGTAAACAGTAGTAAAAAAGCAGCAGCAGTGTACAGAGACTACCTGGACAGCAAAGCAGCAAAGCATAAAGCATTTAACTGGCCCTTTATAGAAAAAATTTGCCCATCTCTGTTCTGGGATATATGGAAAAAAAGGAGAAAAAATCAGGAAGGGGTTGAGAAAGGCCTGAGTTTTAATCTTCCTATAGATTGAATTACTACTTTGTCTTTAAACCATGGCAAAAAATTATTTTTTCTTAAATCGAAGCTTAATTTGCCTAACATACAGATTTTAAATGTTGAGTTATGGTAAATGTATTCACCCTTAACTTGTTTTAAATTTTATATTTCTCTTGTTAACCCTGGGTGCAGTTTGGGTTCCTTTTACTTTCTCTGTTACATTTTCCTGTGTTTAAACTCAATGACGAATCTGAAAATGCTCATCAAAACATTTGAAAAATTTAAGAACACATATTGCCGGGACATCTGGCAAGCGGGCACCAAATTTTGCTCTGGGAGGCCTTGGGGGCAGGGCGCAGCCTCTCTTGGGCCTCAGTTTCCCCACCTGTGAAACCGAGGTGTGGCTGAGAGAGAACGGCATGGCTTAAACTAATCTAAATTTGTTTTTGTTTTTTCTTAAGCAATTACAATTATCTGGCACCTGTCTTTCTCAGGAGGTGCTATGTAATGGAAAGGGGACTGGACAGAGTCAGAAGCTATCTGTGCCACAGTTTTTCTTTTTTGGTATCATTAACATACAATTATATTAGCAACATTATGGTTACTAGACTCCCCCTATTATCAAGTCCCCACCACATACCCCATTACAGTCACTGTCTATCAGCATAGTAAGATACTATAGAATCACTACCTGTCTTCTCTGTGTTGTACTGCCTTCCCCATGCGACCCCCACCCTCCCCAGTCCCTTTCCCTTTGGTAACTATTAGTCCATTCTTAGGGTCTGTGAGTCTGATGCTGTTTTGTTCCTTCAGTTTTTGCCTTGTACTTACGCTCCACAGATGAGTGAAATTTTTTAGTATGTGTCTTTCTCTGCCTGGCTTATTTTACTGACCATAATACCCTCTACCTCCATCCATGTTGTTGCAAATGGTAGGATCTGTTTTCTTCTTTTTTTTGGATTTGTTTTCTTCTTACGGCTGAATAATACTCCAATGTGTATATGTACCACATGTTCTTTATCCATTCATCTACTGATGGACACAGGCTGCTTCCATTTCTTGGCTAAACTAACCTAAATTTAAACCTCTGCAAATGGTTATAATGAGCGGGACCGAGAAGACAAGTAGGGACTCTGTTGATGGACAGTGACAGCAATGGGGTGTGTGGGGGGTACTCGATAATATGGGTGAATGTAATAACCACATTGTCTTGCTTCTGAAACCTTCGTAGAGTGTATATCAATGCTACCTTAATCAAAACAAATAAGAGTAAATAAATAGATAATAAGCGGGACCGGCCTCTCCGGCTGTTAGGTGAGGGAGGCACCGGCCTCCGCCCGCGCTCCGCACCTCGCCGTGGTCACCGCTGTTACCACGGAGGCCCCCGGGGTCCGCCCCTCCGCCCGCCGTCACACCGCGGGAGACACTGAGGCCCGCTAGCCTCCCCGGCGCCCCGCCCGACGGCCCACACCCTGACACACCCGCGCCGGGCGACACTGACCCGACAGTCCCCGACGGGGAAGATTCCGCTTGTAATCGATGGGGCCGTAGCCCCCCGGCGGGGGCATGTCCTGATTCACCTTCGCCGCCGCCATGCTCGAAGAGCCCTACGCTTCCGGCCGCGAGCGGAAGTTATGGACACGGGGGTGGACTGCCGCCATGCTGAGTGTGGCAGAAACTACAGTGCCGTCTCGTGAACCTAGCACGCTGCTGCAGCGACTCCAGGCCACTAGCGAGTCGGGCAGCGAGGCCTGGGACTGACTGGGCAGCGGAGGAGCTATTATTTCCCCTTCTTTCAGAAGGGGCGTGGCTCGGTCGGAGCGGGTCCGGCCGCCAGGGTTCTGGCCCTACAGGACCTCCTGGTCACCTTCCCTCTGGAGGATGTTCAGGGCCACTCGGAAACCCCATGCTCTCGAGGGAGCCAAGTCTCCGAGTTAAGCTCCCCTTCGCATTTTCTCCCCTTTGCGGGACTCTGCACACAGCCCAGGGCTCCACAGGTCAGGGAAGGGTACACAGTAGGGGTGTGAGGGGCCACTGCTGCTCGGATTCGGACTCGCGAAGAGCCTTTCTAGTGCCAGGCACAGATTCCGCTCCCCTCGGTGGTGGCCGGGACCCCTTGCTAGTGGCCTCTCATGAGAACTGGGCCATTCAGAGCGATTATCAGTCACGAAGCCCAAGGGCCTTGGGGGGTCACGCGGGGTGGGGGCCGGAGAGGCCCCACCCGGAGGCGGGATGACGTCCGCAGCTACTTCACAATACACAAATTGTTACCTGGGCAATAAAAAGCACCGGGCGGTGAAGACCCGGGAGTAGGCGCCCGGGGGGCATGGGGGTGCAGATGGCAAGCACCATTGGTTGGGCCTGAGACGGGAGTCCAGCCGCCTTCCGACAACAGTCGCCTCCTGCTCCCCGTGTCCCCCAGATGCCACGATGTCGGATGACAGAATTCTGAGCAAACTCGGCTACAAGCTGGGCTGCACGATAGGTGAGGGCAGGTTTTCCAAAGTTAAGGTGGCCACGTCCAAGAAATACAAGGCCACGGTGGCTATCAAGGTGGTGAAACGGCAGCGTGCGCCTCGCAACATTGTCGACAAGTTCCTTCCTCGTGAGCTATCCATCCTTAGGAGCGTGGGGCACCCACACATCGTGCACGTCTTCGAATTCATTGAGGCGTGCAACGGGAAGCTGTACATCGTGATGGAGGCATCCGCCACGGACCTGCTGCAAGTCGTGCAGCGCAACGGGCGCATCCCTGGAGGGCAGGAGCGCGACCTCTTCGCGCAGTTGGCCGGCGCTGTGAGCTACTTGCACGATCACCAGCTGGTGCACCGCGACATCAAGTGCGAAAATGTGCTGCTGAGCTCAGACGAGCGCCACGTCAAGCTTACGGACTTTGGCTTCGGCCGCGAAACACACGGTTGCCCTGAGATGAGCACCACCTACTGCGGCTCTCTCGCCTACGCGGTACCCGAGGTACTTCTGGGCATCCCCTAAGATCCCAAGAGGTGCGACATGTGGAGCCTGGGCGTCGTGTCTACGTCATGGTCACCGGGAACATGCCCTTCAACGCCTCCTACATCGCTAGCCTGCCCTGGCGCCAGAAGCGTGGCGTCCTCTACCCAGAAGGCCTCGAGCTGTCCGAGCGCTGGAAGGACCTAATCGCCAAGCTGCTACAGTTCTACCCGTGTGCCAGGCCTTCAGAGGGCCAAGTAGCGCGCAACGCCTGGCTGCTTGAACGGACTCCGGTTAGGAGGCGGGGTTCCCGCCATCCCTGACGCCCGAGCATTGCGCACGCGCCGCGCACTCGGGACAGGCGCGCTCGCGGAGACCCACGTACATCCCGCTTGCCACCGCGCAGATGTTCTTCCCCCTTCCCTTTCCCCTCGAACCCTGGGGCCTCAGCAGCCCGAGGTAGGAATTTAGCTCCTCCTACACGATCCCGAGAGCCGGAGGGCGCGTGCGCTCCCCAGACTCCCCGCCATTGGAGACGGAACATTGCGTCTGCGCGGGGTGAGAGACGGCTGCGCAGCGGTAGGAACGTCCGCAGATGTGCGGCTGCTGCCGAGTGGCCCTTCCCGGGAGGCGTCCGTCCCGAGTCCCCAGCTCACGCTGGTACGGGACGGCGCGCTCTGGGAGGTGCCCGCCCTGGAACCTGAGCATTAAACTCCCTCTTCCTGGCACCTAGCTCTAGCGATGACCCCCTTTTACAGAGCGGGGCGGCGGTCGTCCCTGTGGGAAGGCGGGCGCGATCGGGGCGTTTTACAGGAAGGCTTGTTGAGGCTCTTAGGGTCTCGAAAGGGAGTTGAGAGGGTTCAAACCCGGGTCTTTTTGGGCTCCGTAGACAGGGCAGAGGGCTTTGGCGTCGTCCCCGGGGACAGTGGAGATACTGGACTGGGTACCAAGGACCCCAGTACCGCTCTCGTGTTTAAGGATGGGACGGGGTTTGGGTGGGGGCGCCTGTCTGAACTAAACAGAGTTTACAGACAAGGAAACAGGCCCCCACAGATGTCACTTGCCCAAGAGCACATCTGGGATTTGAATCCAGCTATGGCTGACGTGGGGGGAAGACGTGGCGGTGAGGGTGAGTCTGTGGGCAGATGCTAGGCTGTTGTCCATGCATTTATTGAACGCCAGTTGTGTACCCAGCTCTGGAAGTCAGCAGAGAGGCTTGGCTCTATCCCTGCCCCCAGCTAGGGCGCAAACGAAAAGTCAAGTAAAAAATGGTGTGAAAATAAAACTAGCTGTTAAATGCTGGGTGGGGCATGAGAAGGAGGGATTGAAGCGGACCTGTAGGCTGAACCCTGAAGGAATCAGCTGTTAGAAGGAAAGTGTTACAGTGTTCCCGAGACAGGACTGAGCTGGTGTGGCTGGGACGGAGAGGGGTGGAGAGGCGAGGACGGAGGTCTGGAGAGGGGACCTCTCCGAGCCTGAGGAGGGCTGGGGGTCGTTTTGCTGCCAAGGTTACTGGGTTTAGCGGCGGCTGCCTATCGTTTAGGTTGTGTGGGAAACGTCTCCCTAACCCTCCATCCTACTTGCGTCCATCTGAGCCCCACACGGTTCTGGAGGCTGGTCAGCTGTGAGCCCACCCATACCCTGCCCCTGCCCCTTCATCTTCCTTGGCTCTCAGGTGCCAGCTCTACTCAGCCCCTTCAAATAGGCTGTGCCCTGCTTCCCTTATTTCGCCGATGAGAAAATTGAGGCTAAGATGGGAAGTGCTTCGCCTCCAATCCTGGCTTGTTCATGTCCGAACTGAGACAGAAAAGCCAGTAGCTCCTGGTTTGTCCTAGAAAGGTGCCTCTTCTGTAACGTCTTGGCTCCAAAGCTAGAAAATGGGAGCAAGAGGCCAGCATCCTTGGGGGTGTTGCGATGCACTGTGGCTCGCTGGAGGGCCGCATCCCAAGCCTTCTCGAGGTTCCCATGGCACTCAGAATAAAACCCGAATCCTCACCCTTTTCTTCTGGGTTCCAGCCACATTGCCTCCCTTGCTCTCTCCCTGCCTGGCTCTCACCTCAGCCTCTGCACTGGCTCTTACCATTCCCTGGACCACTGCCCATCTCGTCATTCAGGACTTGACGTAAAAAGGCATCTCCTCTCTGACACCCTTGCACTCCTTGTCCTGGTCACAAGGCACCTAACACTGCGGCTTGGCACATGCCTCTTTGTGAGTAGTGGGGCCCCGACCTCCTCCTACCCCACGGTCACACACCCACAGTGCAGCTGAGCAAGGTCTCAGGGGCCAGAGCAAGTGTCCCATTGTTAGCTGGAATTGCTACTTGAGATTCACCCCTGGTCTTTGGGGCCTGTGCCTGATCCAGCAAAGACTCACTTGAAGGCTGAGTGTGCAGCCCCCGAGAAAGCTCCCCACAAGCACACTTCTCACAGCCAGTGCTGGGGCATGGGGCACCAGTGAGGATGTCACAGGTAGATGGGGACAGGAGGCATGGCAGAAATTAAACCCAAACCTGTGAGCTCCGTGTCTTGCTGGCCATGGCCTTTGGGGAGCATGGCCAGAAGCACAGATCCACAAAAACAGGAAACAGCAAACTAAATAAAAGCAGTTAGGGAAACAGGGCCACATTTTATGCATATTAGACTTAACCAAGTGGTCACAGGTCTTCATGAATAAAACCTGAAACAGCGTGTTAACATCGAAAACAAATTTTCACCAGGAATCATTGGTTTCAGAGTCAGCCAGGTGGCTCTGTCTGTGCTTAGAACCTGCGTCTGTAACACAATGTCCTGCGGCAGACACCCTACATGGGTGCCAGGCCTGAAAAGCTCCGGAGAACCCAGCACTCGGGTGGAGGCTGGACAGGCTAGGAGCCAGCCCAACAGGCAGCCCACTCCATTCTCACCCCACTCCTTCTCTGGTGGGGAGCAGGCCAAGAAGCCACCCCACCCCCGATACACAGAAATACCATTTGACCCACTAATTCCACTTACAGGAATTTAATCGAAGAAAGAAATCCCTGATTCAAAAAGATATATGCACCTCTGTTTATCGCCACACTATAACCAACGAATCCATAACATCTTCCTTTGTTGACAGATAACTGCACTGGTGGGGGTGAGGATTTAATAATATGGGTAACTGGTGAGCCACTGTGTTGTATATTTGAAACCAATATAAGATCGTATTATCAACAATACTTCAATGAAAAAATATGTAACACAACCTTAAAAAAAAAGCCCCAAGCAAGTTTCTTACCCTTTGCTTCCCCATTAACCAAGAGTCACCCTGCTATCTATCTTCCCACATCTCTGAACTGCCCCAAAGCTGCAAATACAGGGCAAGAAGGGCTGAGAACACGAAAGAAAAACACAGCCAACACCTCATCCATTTCTTTATTATCTTCCAGATTCTAAAACTTCCTCATGACAATGTATGGCCATTAATTCCAGCCTCTTTATTGGGATGTCTATTCTGGTTTGGTGGAGGTAGTTTTTTTTTTTTACATTTATTATCAAAGATTGAGAGTCACAATACGTGACAGCCTCCCCAATCCACCCCAAAACACCCCTCCTCCCAAACACCCTGCACTATGTAACTGTCCATTACATTTGTTAAGGATTATAAAATTTTAGCTGTCCTTTGAAAAAAAGCTCAGTCCAAGTTCTTTAGGCAAACATGTGCAGCATAAGTTGGAAACCAAGGAAAACCCCTCAGTGGAGCACCAAGGAACATCTTCTCTGTTATTCACACCTGTGATCAGGATGCTTCATACAGAAACTCCCCATGTGTCCGTCCAGAGTGACATGTGGGACAGAAGCCCTGACACCCAGCAGGGCTGTACAGTCGCCTTTCATTCCCTCTGCTCTGGGGTGAGCTTTTGCTTCACAAAGGTGTTTGGGTACAAAAGGCCACTCGCAGGAGAAGGGTCACTCTTGGCCTTGTCAACGATGTGGCCCTGACACCACAGTTGGGACACCGGGGACCGAGGTTGGATGCCTCCAAGGGAACACAGGTTTATCCGTGTCCACACATGCATATACACATGGCCATTCCAGGGCTGGGCCCCCATCATCAAAACAGGGGAGTGAGCGCCACAAAGCCCTGACCCCAGTCCACAGAATGGCTGACAAGTTAGTTTACAGCTGCCACTGGGGGTTCATGTCACAGATATCCTGGAGCCATTACGATTGTCACCTAGGACGGGGGTCTTCCCCGTGTCCTCACTGCTCCTGGGAACCCAGACCTTTTGGCCCTGAGCTCCCAGGGGAGGTCAGGACCTCAGCACTGGGGTCAATTCTGAGGGGTGGGCTCTGCTGCCAGGAGAACACCCTCACACTAATGTTCTTTCCTAGTGCATCCAAACCCCACACCAGGCATTTAATGCCTTTTCTGTAACACAGGTTACTGCAGAAACACTACTGGGGGCCGATTCTAGAAGTTGTACTGCAAAGGGCCAACGGAAGAGAGGCAGACAGGAGTTTTCAGACAGTAGAAATGGACTAAAGATTAAGGCATCTCACAGTCTTGCCCCGTTAAAAAAAAACCCTACATTTCTGTCCCAGGACATCACCCTTGGTGGGACTGTTCCCAGAGCTGCTCGGCAGGAGAGAGCAGAGCCAGTGCCGGCTGTCCCCTCCTCCACCTGTGCTGGGTTTGTAGTGAACTCACAAGGCCCAGGAAGTCCGACCAGGTGAAGCAGGCACCATATGGAGTGAGATCCAGACGGGGCCCGCGAGTCACAGAACGCATCAACCCCCTTGTCACAGCTGGTGACTTTGGCCCGGGTAGCCAATCCCGAGCTACTACTGCATAGAAGTGAGCTCTGTTTGCTGGGACAGGAAGTTGCCTGGGTTCTGGCCTGTGTCATTGAACACAGAGGGCTGACAGCTCAGGGTGGAATAAGACAGGTATTTAATTTGCCAGGCACACAGAAAAATGCGAGGAGTAGAAATGCTTGCACACTCTTCATTTTTTGGTGTAAAAACACACCCTTTCCCCCCAGTACCGGAATATCAGTTTCCCTTCCTTTCTCTCAAATCCCTGTATCTTGGAATGAAATCTACACTTCCCTGCCCGCCCCTCCTCAGCCCATCGAAGTTACACACTTAAACAAAAATCGAGAAATGTAGGGTTTTCCACACAAAGTTAGAATGTCCTGCAAAACTAGGTCTTCTTACGCGTATTATTAAAAGTGTTTTCTAAACACTGATATTCACACAATGTGAGGTTAAATGAGTCTTTATTAGAATGTTGCAGCAGTGTGTTCGAAGGTAGCCCTACGAAATAAGGGTTTTAAATTAAGTCCCTAATTGCATGGATAGGAAAACCAGGGAAGGGGCTGAAGTGGGGGGTGGCATGTCCCACTGACTCGGGGGCATACGCGGAACACCCTCACAGCTGCACGGAGCCGGCCCCATGCGCAGCACACACGACAGCCTCTGCCTGTCGTCATGGACCTGATTTTTAAGGGGAAACCAAAACAAAACAACTAAGAGCAGACCGATCGATCCTTTGTTAAGACATTTCTGCAGACTCCAAAGAGGGTATAAGAAAACAAATCTGATGGTGAACCCTGGCAGCACGGCCCTGCTCTAAGGGAAAGTTCTCAACTAGACCCAGAAGGAAACCCTCAAGTTTGGGGTCGGGCAAGGGCACTTCGCCTGATGGGAGCACAGGCCAGGGTAGCTTAGGATATTGTCCATCAAAGTAGGAAAAGAGAAGGAAAAGTTTAATAAAACAAACCACAACAAAAAAACACAAGAGCCCACCCCTCCGACTCTCTGCTCAGGCTGAGCGAGGGGCCGCTGACTCCATGATCTGGGCTCTCTGGCTGGATCTGTCGCAGTTCTTCCACTGCGTGTGGAGAGGTGGGGGTCTCTGGGATGAGCAGCAGCAGAGGCTTCTGTGGGGGCTGGGGATGGGCAGTCAGCGGCCCACCCTCCGGGGAGCGGGGCCGTGCTCAGCAGGAACCCCAGGTCTGCACAGTTTAAATTCCATCACCGTGAGGTGATTAAAAAAAAAGAAAATCCGTCAACCTAGAGATTGCCGTGAAGGAAGGCAGGCAGAGATCGAGAGACTCAGGAGGAGCGGACGCAGACAGAACACTCTGCTGGCCTTCAGATGCCCCGGCCAGGTCACCTGAGCATGTCACAGTGTCCAGGGGGAGCTGTCCACGCACCCTGCTGGGGCCCAAGGGGAGGGCTGGGACACAGCCGGCCCCCAAGGTCCACTTTTCTGCTGGTGTTGGGCAAACTAAAGGCAAAGGAAGGAAGAAAGCCCACGGGAAAGGTCCCCAGGGATGATCCTTGTCCACCTGTGAAGCGGCCCATCGGCGGCCACTAAACTCTGCAGCCAAGAACAGGGCTCTGGCTCCTGCAGCGCAATGGGCAGTCATGCGCTGGCTCGCTTGGGGAGCACATGGTCTTCCCGGTCTTCCCGAAGGGAGGGTGGCAGGCCAGGTGGGAGGGAGGAGGGAGCCTGTTCTCCACTGGGCCTGGCTCACACTATTTCCACGTGGCCGACTGGGGGATGGAACGTGGTGGGATCATGTCCAGGAGGTACTCCCGCTGGCGGTCCACAGCTGAGGAGGTCTTGTGCACTGCCAAACTTGGGCTGACAAAGGCAAGAGCCCCACCTGCAACAGAACAGAGTGACAGGCCCCAGGGGCCCCCAGTGAGTTGGGGGGCACTCCCAGGAGAACCCAGCCTCAGCAGGACCCACAGAGTACAGGTGGCACAAATCCCAACCTCGAAGATGGAGGGAAGTCAAGAAATCACCAGTTGCCTTTTTTACATCCTCAGCCCCAGAGGCAGTGACCCCACACAGGGGGCACTGCTTCTGCCAGTGACCCAAGCATACATGATCAGCTGAGTCTGGCTGCAGATTTGTCTGGTGTGGAAAACCATGCAGCAGTCAGACACAATCCCTCATGAACACACAACAGGATCGTGGGAGGGCAGACACAGCAAGAGCCCCCCCCCAAGAGCCACTTGTCTACATGCCGGTGATACACCGTGATAACATTCTCACTGCTGCTATAGCCTCTTTGTGTTCTCCGAATTTCCACAAGCAAGTGCAATTTTTGTAATTGAAGGAAGACATGACACACCCCCATCTCCACCAAGTGTGTGTGCGCGTGTATTTAAGGAGTGCTGAGGGCCCCCCATGAATACTGTTGGCAGTGTTCAGTATGTTTGTGGAACAAATGTTCTGCAACTGAAGGCACCAGCGAACCCTCCTGCATACCCGGGGAAGGCACTCAGACCCCTGCTGTCTAGGTCCCACCAGGTACTGGGAATTCGGGGCACCAGCAGTGACCCTTGTGGGAAATGCTGCTTGTAAGCTGGGTACTTTTACCACTAATTCTACTGTTAACACAGCAACGCCCTACTCCTTCAAATTCCCCTTTGGACGTCACTGTAAATACAGTTTTCACAGGGTTGTTTCCACTGCACACATACACCTGTACTTGCCTTTTCCCACTGATTTCATCTGCTTTCAAAATTCCCTACAAAAGCCATTTCTGACCAGCCTGCGAGACCTTAGCTGTATCTCGATCCCACTGAAGGAAGCATCAGAAGTGTCTCTGCCTGGCCTGTGTTCACAGACGCTCTCTCTGTTGCCCGGACACGTCTGCAGGCAGGCACCGTGCCTCTCCCGCGCTCCTCCCCATAGAGGCTCTGGTGGCGGGGGCAGCCGCGCGCATGCAGTCTGGCTTCCCCAGTTCCGACCGGGGACGTGGGTCTTGGGGCAGTGCCCCTTTTTCCCACAGGGACGGACACAGCAGACGTGCATGGGGGGATGGGACTAATCAGGGGCACTCGCCCCTCTCCTCCTCCCAGCCCTGTGTGCCTGCCTTTCCCCTTCCTGTTTCTGACAGACACAGGAAGTACGGAACTTCCTTCTTAATGCCAGCACACAAATAATAAACATGGAGAAAGAGGTGTGGGCTGACCCGGGGACAGTGGGCCTGCAGAATGGAAAGTGCCCACGAGTCCACCTCCTCAGAGGCCTCTGCCACCCGCCCCCAGACCCTCCCTTCTCCCTCCTCCACAACGCCTGATGAGTGTCCCAGGGCCCAAGGAGTGAGGACATTGTCCTGAGTGAGCAAAAAACAAAGTTGGCTCACAGAGGTGGTCCAGCATAGCCACAGAAACCGGCCTCCGAGGCAGGAAAGGGGAAGGGGGCTTGAGCTCGCGGGATGAGCCTCTGTGGTGGGGAGAGCCCACTGGACGGGGTCACCGCCTGGCCTAGGCCTGCCTGCTTTGGGTCAAAGGCGGGCAAATAGCAAGAGCAGTGAGAATCTACCCAGGGCTACCGCCTGTGCATGGTGTCCTGCTCAGTGACAGAGATGAAACTGAACAGTCGGAGGCAGTCGCTCTCTGGGTCTGGGGGTTCAGGGCCCTTCGTGCCTCGTCCGTTCACCCCGTGTGTGCGCATCTTTGGTGAAAACAGGGAAGGTGGATCCGACCGAGATGAGGCCCTGGGGGCTGCTCACCTGTACTGAGAGGTGCCTTCTTCCAGCTGGAGGTGGTGCTGCCCTTGCCGATGCCCACAGCTCTCTCGGAATGTCTGCCGGTCCTGCTGACAATGGCTGTGGCTGAGGCTGAGTTCTGCAGTTTGGGCGACTGGCTGAACGTGTGTAGGACACCTCGGGGTGTTGTGGCCGAGCCCCGGGACAGCTGGCTGGAGGCCTACAGGGGAGAGAGGATAGACAGCTCACATGGGGAAGGTGTGAGGGCAGAGGGCGAGTCGCCCAGCGCTGCCTCTCCTTGCTCTAGTTGACCTCTTCCCACCCACATGGGGTTCCTAAAGTCCCAAATCAGGAGACCAGGTAAGTTACACCAAGGGGGAAGGGGAAGGAGGGAGAGGGAGGGAGGGAGAGAGAGACAGACAGACTCAAGTAGCATGACAGCCAGCGATGGATGTGCTCATGGGGCGTGCGGGCTGGTGTGGCATGGGGGCGCCCAGCGCTGTAGTTCTGACCTGTAGCACCGCCCCGTTACTCCAGTCGCGGGCCTCTCCTGAGCGGAACGCCAACTTACGCCTGGGTTTTATGACCTACACAAATGGGGGTTGAAATCAAGGTCAGCCATCCACAGGCAGGCCCAGGGTGACCTAGAGTGACCAAAGGGCAGCAGCTGTGGCGCACAAGGCCCAGTCCCCACAGGACAGGCTGCCTCCCAAGGGCAGTGCGGCCACCCACCATGCAGGGGTCTGGAGAAGATGTTTACAAGTGAATTACAAATGACTTCCAAGGACACAAAATGTGCCGATTGGGAGCTTTGGGTGGATGGGGTGGAAAGGCAAAGCATTGAAAAAAAAAAAAAAAACAAAACACCAAAAACATCTTGATCTCAAATTTGCTTCTCCTCTCAATTTAGCTAGAACATTTTTTTCTAAATGCCCCTTTTGTATCTCAAATGCAACTTTCAAAAAGTCCTTTTAGACAAGTACTTGTCAGCCAGCACACTGGAAGTGAAAGCTACAAAATCTAAAGAAACTGCAAATTAGTATTTTCACTGCCAAACACTATCATTAAATGCAATTTAGACGTGGAGTTAACGACCAGGCAGATAATCACCAGGGGTGGAGTCGGAACATCTTGCCTTCAAGCAACAGCCCCCCTCCAAGGGAGTCGGCGGGCCCCTCTCCACAAGCCACCAGCACTCACCTGCTTCTGCACAGGGTGCAGGGTGGCAGGCTCGGCCTTGGCCTGTGTGGGTGCAGCGCCCTGCTGGAGGAGGCGCTGCTCGATCTCCTGCTCCTGCTGCAGCGCCTTAACGAAGGCAGCCTTCAGCCGGCTGGTGTGCTCCACCTTGAGTGCCTTCTTCTGGTTGGATGCCATGCAGTTCTCACACATGATGGTGCCGCCCTTCTCCTCCCGCCAGCGGCACGTGAAGTCAGTCTTGCACTGCGCACACATGTAGGGCTCCCGGGACAGCACGACAGCGGCTGACATTCTGCCTGCTGCAAGGGGGTGTTCGCATTAGAGGAACTGGATGCCCGAGTTGGAGCCCCAAGCAGCCCAGGGCATCAGGGAACCAAAACCCAGTGGACGCCACAGGTTTGCAGGCCAGTATTGGGTGCTATGCGTAGATACTATGCCAGCCTCATGGCTGGCTTGCTGGTAGAAGCAAACTGGAGGCTCTTTGGAAAATGCTATGAACTAGGGCTCCTGGGGACCAGCTCAAAGATGTTAGTGCTGCCCAACTGGCTTCTCTGGGTTGCCTTTCCCACCCAGGACACAATGTTAGATCTCACTGGCGGATGCTTCCAACCTCCACAATTCATCAGTGGAGAGGAGCCAGTGATCCCTCAGGACCCCAGGTTGCTGTGACAGGCTCCTGAGACAGCAGGGGCATCAACTAAGGACTAACCATCCAGCAGGTGCTCCTGCCGACAGGCACCGTCCCCGGGGCCCTGCGGGTACCAATTCTCACCACCGCCTCCGGAGGGCTCTTCCACCCCATTGTCCCAAGGAGGAAACCAAGGCTATGGCAGGACCAGGACTTGGGCACCAGGACCAAGCCCTGGACCCTCGTCTGGGAGGTGGGAATGCAGTGTCCGCTTGGGCGGCCAAGGAGGGGTGACTTGGGAAGCCAGGTAAAACGCCCACTTAGACTCCAGGCCAATGCTTTTTGCCCACCAGCATGCAGTAAGGGGAACAATTTTGCATTTTGTAGCTTGCTACCTTGTGTCCAGCATAACAAGGCAGGGGTTTAACTGCCTCTTGGCATCACAGATAATGCTGGCAAGAAACCCTCGCTCCCTGACAGGCTCTGGTCCCCGGCCTGCCCAAGCTGCCCCCGAGCGCTGAGGGAGGCATAGCCCAGGATCTGAGCCCCCACAGAGCAGAGAAGATGTCACCTGCCCAAACAGCCCTGACTTCAGACCCAGCTCCAGGCCCCAGTCTGCAGCCAAAAGGCTCTGCCGACGAGGGCACATCTTCCACAGAAGACTCTACCAGCTTCCCAGACATCTGGGGTCACATGACCAGTGCCAGAGGGTCCAGGCTGGGCTCAGATGCCCACCTGGGGTTCTGGGAGGGCTCAGGAGATGCCTCTAGCAGGGGTTAGAGCCTCCCCTGCAGTTAGATCCTGTTTCTGGCAACAGGAGAGGTAGGCTGGCCCCAGTGAGAGAGTGAGCAGACAGGCTGGTCCTGGAGAACAGGGCCAGGGCAGGCATCAAGGGCGAACTTGAGCCACCCACCCTCTACTGGCCTCGTAGCAGCTCTTTAGCCAACATCACCTCATAAAGGAAACACCTCAGGGATCCAGGCACACCCCCGCTGTGTCCCAGCCTGCACCCTCCCTGCTGGACCTGGCTCTGGGACCCCTAACAGGCAAAGGCCACCATCCCCCACTTTACAGAGAACTACACTGGCCTTGCCCTCTCCATGTTACCTTGTGGTCAGGGAGTTTGTTAAGAGCAATGAGATGGGGGCAGGGGTGTAACGGGGCTACAGGCAAATTTGAGGTGGCCAGCTGCACGCCCTCTGCGCTGGGGCTGTCACTGGGCATGACCCCCACCTGGTAAGGAGGGCACTGCCTCTCGGAGGCCCTGGGACAGAGGGGCACCTCTGACAGAGGGAGAAGACACAGCTCCCTACCACCCGCACCCACCATCCCTCTGCACAAGAGAAGTGGGTGGGGAGAAGAGGCTTCTCTGTATGTTCCCATCACCGTCTCCGACTGTGCTAGGAGAAGCAGCCAGGGGAGGGGTTGGCACGCACCCAGTGACAAAGGCAGGAGTGGGTCTGAGGCCTGCAAGACCCTCCCCTGCCTGGGACCACAGGCCCACCTCCTGTTCAGCTGAAATCTTCAGGGAAAGTCCAGACTGGCTCCAGCTCCATCTCAGCACAGACACATCACCGGATCGGCATCTGGGGGGCTAAGGCCCCCTAAGGGCCAACCCAGCCTTCCACCTCCATTTCCAGCATTACCTTTGATTGCTGACCTGTACATGCCCTTTTATTCCTAAGACCTCCTAACACACAGTGGTGCTTCCCAGGAGTGTGATAAAGTAGGTCCAGCCCAGAAGTGGGGTCCCTCTCCAGCCTTGGGACCTCGGAGCACTCAAGGCTCTAGAAAGTTCATGCCTGAGAGCCCTGCCTAGAAGCAAAGCCTGTCAGCCTCAGGCAGTGACATCCCTCCTTACCCTCTGCCCACCCCATGGCACAGCCAGGTCAGAAGGACACTGCTGCTCGCCCACCCTGGACCTTGGGCCCAGCTCTCAGAGGAGGCCCAGATAAGGAAGGTGCCCTAGCGTGTTAAGTTCTCTCACAGCAAGCAGAAGTGATGGTGAAACAGACGCCTCTGGGCAGACAGCAGGCGTGCCAACACCTGCCATGCATGAAGACCATCCGTGTAGGGTCAGAGACAAGAGATGGAAGTGGCCCCGGGTCCCAGGTCCACTTACCTTGTGTCTCCAGCAGGTTCTGTACCACCTCCTCCAGGCCAACCAGGTAGATGAATTCATTGTTGGCTGCGCTGGGCAGGAAGTTCATCTCCGGGGCAGGGGGTTTGGGAGGGGGGATCTCAAGCAGTGTCTTCTCCAGTTGTTTGCGCAGCGCAAGCTTGGCGGCCGCCTGCCGACTGGCTGGAGAGTCAGCAGAGGTGACCACAGAGGCCACACTGGTGGGGGTGGAGCTGGCCTGAGCAGAGGTGGTGGTCATCCCTTTCATTGACGCTGGGGAGGGCTTTGGGGAGACAACAACCTGGTCAGCCTGCTGCAGGGCCACGCCAAGGCAGGGCACCACCACCCCCATGGCCCACGATGGTGCCTCTTGCTGCCCTGGCCGACGAGTTCTTAGTAACTCCGAGCTCCCTGACTTCAGTGAGCAACAGGCAGGTGGCGTTAAACTCACGACCCTGAGACACACCCATCTTGCACACATGCTTTTTGAGGCATAGCTGACATTCAGTAGCTGCATACTCTTATAATCTGTAGCGTGTGTCTTGCCACACAAGGACGTCCATGAAGCATGATGGCCAGGACAGTGGACGCACCCCCTGGCAACTGCTCCCTGCCCGGGGTGGCTCGGCCTCCTCCCAGCGCAGACCTGGGCAGCCGCCTCTTCCAGTCGCAGTGTCATGTCCCTCATGAGCATCCCCACCTGCGCTTGCCTGGAGACGCTAACGTTTTATCCCATTCATGTGTCCTCTTTGGGGTTACAGGAGGAGCGGCTCCTGGACCAAACCCTGCTCCCTTCACCCTTCTTTTCAGCCCTCCTCTCTGGATCCTTGCTGCTCCTGTGCTTAGGACTCCACCTGGACCCCACGGTCCGTGCTCTGCTGTCTCCCTGCGCCAGTGCACCATCCCCAATACTGTCGAATATTCCTCGAGAATGAACCTGGAGCTGACCACAGGGTCCTTCACTTCAGGGGATTGGAGATCTTTAGAAATCTGAGGAAAGCTGAGTATACCATTCCTAGGACCGTGTGCACACCTGCCATCTTGCAAACAACACATCCGGGGCTCTGGGAGCCCAGGACATTTGTGTGGGCCCCTCACCCCCTCAAAAGTTCTCCAGAGCCAAGCGAGACCCTTGATATTGAGGATGCCACCGCACTTGGCCCTGGCCCGACTTTAAAGGGGCAGGGTGCTCCCAGATCCCTGCTGGTTGGACTTATTTGAGAGGGAGGTAGGTGAGGACACTCCACGCCAAGGGGAAGGAGGCTAAAGCAGGCCAGCAAAAGCCATGCAGACCCAGTAACCATCTGTCAGGAGGCTCTCACTTCCAGCCTGCCCACCCCTGGCCCCACCTTCCTGGCTCTGTGGGTGAGGACAGACCCTCCCTGCCTCTGAGACTCTGCAGAGGTGCAGGGACACGCGGCTAAGAATAGACACACTGGCACCACAAGGACATCAGCAGGCCTGCTTTCGCACGTGCTCGCACCTGCGGAGGGAGGGCAGAAGGGCTGGGGAGCCCCTCACCTGACCTCACGTAACCCCCAAAAGCCTGTGACATTCCCCATGCTGCATGAAGCCTCCCCAACCCACACCCTCTCTGCAGCCCCCCACTCTGCTAGGCAGCAGATCTGAGCGCAGACCCGGGCCCTTGACCCTCACACCCAAAGGACCCAAGGAGCCCACACGTCCAATCCCCCGTAGGCGTCCGAAGCCTTGCCAAGCCTTGAGGGGGCAGCTAGCTGGGTCATGCCATGCCAGCCTAGAGACCTGACTCCACCTGGGACTTGGGGGTGGGTGGGGGCCACCAGCTGCAGGGTACATGCCCCACCAGCTCCACACGGCCCTCACCTGTGGGATGTTGACGAGCAGACCAGTGCTGGGGACGTTGGCGACGCGGATGAGGCCCTGTTGGATGATCCTCTGTCCCTGGATTTGCACGCTGGGCACGGATGCCCGCGGGGCCAGGAGAAGCGGCGGTGGCCCAGTGCTGGAATGTTGCCTGATGTTGTGAATTTGCTATGGGGAGGGGTGGGGGTAGAAGATGAGTGCGGGGGAAGGGCTGTGCCCGGGCCCCAGTGCGAGGGCAGCCCACTCACCTGGGCCCCCCTGACGAGCGGAGGCATGACGACCTGTGAGCTCGCTTGTGGCCCCAGCTTCGAGGGTGCCTGCTGCCCGCCGCGGACCAGGGGTGGTGGGATAACACCGCTGGGCATTCGTGTTGTCGAGGTCTGCCAATGGCACAGACCGCCCCCCAGGCAGGTTTTACATGGCTTTTCTCTCTTTTTTTTAACACAATTGCTGTTCTTATAAAAGTGCACACTTGTTTAAAGGGGGAGCTAAAATACTTATTTGTCTTGAACATGAAAGAACATGGACTGAGAAGAGCCATGCAAACCTCGGCTGGCTCAGGAGCGAACAGCACCAAAGAGGTGGCACATTCTCACACAATAGAGCCCTCAGGGCAGAGTCCAGTAGCCCTGGGATGGGGCCACCTGCCTGCCGCTTTGAGGGGGTGCGAGCTTGGTGGAGGCGAGGTTGGCCTCCATTCTGGCTCATCTCACCAACAGGACAGAAGAGGCTGTGAGCCTCCCTGGACAAGGCCCCCCTGGGACCCCCTTGGGAGTGTTAGTATGAAGGGACCCAGGCCCAACCAGGACTTGGGTCCTTCCTCTGGTCTCCCTAGGGGTGGTCACGGTGGAGACCCCCCACCCCAGGATTGCTGTGCTCATGTCAATGGTGGCCCAGTCTGATCTACACAGCTGGGAAGGTGAACAAGAACGTGACTTTTTGGGCTGCAGGCTGGGAGGTCTCCCTGCAGAGCATCAGAGGGAACTGCCCCAGGGCTGCTGAGGAGGGGCCTGGCCCAAGGTCGGGGAGCACTGACCTGAACTGAAGGCTTGCCGGAAGGAATGTTCTGGGCGCCCCGCACAAGTGGGGGAGGGGTGGTCCCAGTGCTCCCCGCGGAGCATGCGGGCTGCGAGAACAGGAGGGAGGTTGGAGCGCTGCCAGCCCAGCCCCGCTAGGTGATCCTGATTCTTCTTCCACCAAAGGCTTCAGGCCCTCAAAGGTTCTGCCTCTAGCCTACTGAAGTCTGTCTGCCACAGAACTGGCAAGCTCAAAATGAGCAGCAGAGAGATTTGCAAGCACTACCATCCCCTGGGACTCTTGGTATCACTTTGTGGTTCAGATGCCAGCTATGCCCTCCAGGGGATGTGAAGGCAAGGGCCCTGGGTCTGAACAAGTTTAATCCCAACCTTGACGAGGCAACACCGAGTCCAGGCACTTCCTGAAGTCACACGTTCCTCTAGAGAAGGAACAGTGACAACTTGGTTCACTTCTCCAAGCCTTGTTGACAAGGGAACAAGTAACAGGCAGGCTCTGTCTGCTGGGAGACCAGCAGACCAGCTGTGTCCACCTGCTGGCTGGGTGGGGCTAGGAGCTCAAGCAAACCTCCAGGTCCCACCAGTGAGGACCTCCGGTCTGTGTCCTTAAGGGGACACATGTTCCACCTGTCAGCCGGACCTGCTCACACTGTGTTCACTTTCTGGTTTACTGGGATAGTGGTTAGAGTAGAAAGGTAGCTTCATCTGCAATCAGGAACCTTCCCAGAACAAGTCACCGAAAAAAGCCCACCAGAACAAACCCAGCCCTGACCTACACAGTAAGCTGTGTTCAGGAACACAGGGGGGACAGGGGAGTGAGCAGGAGCCCCAAGACAGAGCCACCGGGGTGTGGGCTGCACCGCTGACACACGGGAGGAATCACATATTCTCTCCACAGACCCTGGCAGCTCCTGCCAGCCAGCGAGGACAAGGAGGCCTTTCTGGAAACTAAGACCAAGCTCTTAACCTCAAAATGTGCCTCCAGCAGGTCAAAGACACCTGCTCTGTTCCCTTGATATTTTCAGTCTGCAAAAGTGAGCTTTACATACTCAGATCAGGAATACTCTAGGCCAAACTCTACTCTGATGCCCTCTTTACTGACATCCTTTTCAGCTCAACCCAAAGCAAGAAGGTGAGTCTGCAAACGTCCATTTCAGACCCTTACCCTCAAGCTGCTGAGGAAACCAGCCTTCCCAGCTCCTGGCACTGACTGAGGAGGGTCAAGGGAGTGAGTGGCCTGGCTTCCCACCCCTGTTCTGATGCCCCACCCCCACCCTCCACCGAAGAGGGAATGAGATGCACACGCACTTTCTGTGTGGTGGTTTCCTTCTGTATTTGACTCTGCCGCAACTTTTTCAATAAAACCAGCTTTGCTTCTTCTAATCTTAACTCTTCTTTCAGTTGCTTAATCATCCTTTCTCGTTCCTCAGGACTGCTTTTCTGCAAGACACAAGAACAGGGAGTGAGCGGAGAGCCCCAGCTCCACTCAGGGGCACCGTGGGGCAGGGCCACCCCTAGCATGACTCAAGGCTCACCACGAGGGCCTCAGTGCTGGTGTCCACCAAGGCCTCCTTCACCAGGCCGTTCACCCTTGGGCTCGCTGGCTGCTCACTGTCGGAGAGCACAATCACATCGGGTGAGGGGGGTCTCCTCTCGGACTTCATGTCGCTGTGGAGCAGGGATGGTGAGTTGTTACGAGACCACTCCAGACACCATTCCCCAGAGCCCCTTTCCCACAGAGCCCGGATTCAGACACAGACAACAGGGACGGCCACCCTGCCACCTGGCGGGCGGCATACAACAGCCTGCAGCTGGGCCGTTCTTGGTGCCCACCTTCATGTCCCCACGGGACAGGCTCTACCACCCTGGAAGAGACCAGAGCTCCACCATGCGGCTCAGTGTTGGGGCTCCTGAGTGACGGTGTGATGGGATGAGTGCACCTCACAGGCCAGGGGCTGCCACCTGCCCACGCAGGAAGCCAGCTGGGAGGGAGCCTGGACCCAACATGAATCAGTCTTTGGTCGGCTCACACTGACAGCCCTCAAAGCTGGGTAGTCCACCAGGCCCCACAGAATGGAAGGGCAGGGCTGCACACTGTGACACAATCTCACAAGGCTGCCTGCTGTGGGTCACACACGGCCAACTCATCCTGCCATACATTTTGAAATCCACTAGAGCATGGGACACGTTTTCTCTTGCAGATCTGAGTGCTCTCCACTGACCCATTCAGCTCAAAAACTGGCTTCCAGGCACAGCAGGGGAGGAAGCAGTGTGTGAGCGCTCAGGCTGGTGCCAAGCCTTTTACCCAGTCACCCTCTTCCCCTAACCCTGCCCGCCCAAGTCCTCCAAGGTGTATGTGGGTGTCTGGTGCTACTAGGTACGTGCTCCTGTGTCGCGGACCCCTCACAAGGACCAGTGAGTCCCAGAGCTGGAGCCTCGACCCTCAATCTTGTGGCTCTGCTAGAGGAGGGCACAATGCAAACTTTCCCTTGAGCTCTGCCTCAGCACTGGTGCTGAAGGAATCGGATCCTTCTATCAGTGGGAAAACCAAACGCATCCACTAGGTGGCACCATGACCCAGGGAACAGACTCACAGAGCTGACTGGGAGTGACAGCTGAAAGCCGTGCTCCTTTGACTAGACCCTGGCTGTGTGCACAGGGTTAGAGACGCACAACTGTTGCTTGGCCAGCCCACAGGGCTGCCTTTTCATTTCTAGAGGGAGCTGCACCATCAGCACAGGATGGGCACAGAAGACCAGAGGATCAAGTGCAGAAGGTTCCCCGAACCCTCCTGGTCCCGCCAGCCCCTGGCTTTCCCATGCATCTCCTAATCCCACCTCCCGGAGCTGCAAGACAGCTACACCTCAGTACTCCCAGCCCTGATTCAATTTAACCAGCACAGCTGCCAGCTGGGGGCTTAGACCAAGGGCGAGGACACAAAGGCAGAAACTGTCCCGTCACTGCAGTTACCAGCCTGCATTAGGTCCAGAAACTGGCTGGCTGTTTATAAAGTAACCCAGGTTGTCTCACTCCGGCCTCACCAAACCCGAGACCATCATGCACTTCAGGCACTGCTGCTCTTTGCCTTTGCCATTTGTATGTGTCGCTCCCTGTTGACTCCTCATTCTGCCCAAGACTCGTGGACATTTCCAGGTGACCTGGGGGCTCCAAGTTCAGGTTCTCCGGGTGCACACATAGACAACGGGCAGATGCACGGTCCTAGCACAGGAGCTGCAGCCTCTGGTCTAGCCCAGGTGGGCTCCCAGGTGGCTGCATACTGGTGGGGCGTTAGCCCAGGAAGAACCACATCTAGGGTCACAGACTGCAGGAGCTTCCTGAGCAAGGGTGTCAGATCCCGTGACCCTGGGGGATTTACCACTTGATCATCTCATTTGAAGGGGTGCACTTCCGAAGGTGAGGTATCTAATGAGACTCAACTGTGCTTGAGAGAAGAGGGCAGGGGTGGGGCCGGAGACCATCTGGAGAAGGAAGCTCCCTGAGATGGCCACTGTGACCACGGCACTCCTGGGTCACATCCTGGCCTGACACTAATCAATAACTCACCCAAGAGGTGACGTCACCTCCCATCAAAGATCACTTCAGCATCCCAGCAGCCAGCAGGGAGTGAACTTCCTGTATGCTAATCAGGCCACCAAAAAGTCATGTGACAAAGGCATTTCACTCCTTGGTCATGTGACCCTTTAACTGTGCCTTCCAACGTGAAAACCATGGCAACAGCCAGTTCTAACCGGTTTGTGACACGCAGCCTTCATTTTGAGAAGTGAGGTAGGGTTCAGGTGCTGTCAGGAAATGGATGCACCCGGCTCACCCCGGGCTGCCCACTGCAGGAAATTCCTGTGTGGCACCCGCCCATGGGGACCTTCAGAGTGTTTCCAGGGACCAGGATCACCTGTTCAAACACAGAGGGGCCACCAGCCCCTCTGGTTTCCAATGTGAAAAACTTTCCTAAGCTCAGTGATTAGATAAAGCAAAGTACTTCAAGCCTCTCAGGAGGAATTCAGGAAAAAGAACACTCCTTTGACATAGGCTCAGAATTTTCACCAGCACCCTTTAAAAAAAATTGAAGTTGCAACACCACTTTGGCCAGGAGAACAAAAGCAAGGGAAATCTGGCCCAAGGTGCCAGGGGGCTGCACCATGGCCAAGTGCACTGCCTAGGCACACCAAAGCTGCCTGGACACCAAGTTTATCTGGAAGCTATGTGATTTCAGGGCAAATCCACTAAGCCCATCATGCCCATTTTGGGAACCCGTGAGTAAAATACTATGATCAGAAGAGATTCGCATGACCTACAAACCCCCTCAGAGGCAGGCCAGGCCATCAGCAGAGAAAACCGTCTTGCTGCCTCCTCCTTGGTGTGCTGGCCCTGGCTAGACAAACACCAAAGTTACCTGCTAGGAACTTCCATCAGGTTTCCTCAAGGGAAGGCAGTGATTACAAAGAATACATGGCATGATCCCAGTCCACACCCAGCTACTGTCGCTGTCCCAGCTAGCTGCCAGATGGCGGTCATGCCAGGCTAATATTTGATGACCCAGGCCTATGCCTGGGGAGCAGTCTCATCAGGGGAACGCAGAATCCTTGGTGGCTCTGACCTTTGTCATTCTCTGAAGGGGCCTGCCTGATGTCTGGGGAAGGGGCACTTCACCCACATGCACTCATGTTTGCTGAAAACCTACCTAAGGGGCAGATGCTGTGCTGGGCAGCAGAGAACAATCCCTGGATTAAAGGTTCATACATCCTCAGGGTCCACCAGGACGGACAGATCCGAAACCAGGGCAGGGAGAGGCAGGTAGGGCACATCTATGGTGGGAGTGGGCCACCACCACCCTGCACAGATCTCAGAGTGGGCCAGCTTCACCCGAGTTCCTAGGAATGCAGCACCTTGCTGCCCCGGACCTGCTCAATCAAAGCCTGCACTCTAACAGTGGCACCCAGGATGCTCACACATGCTGGGGCAGCTGGGGATAACTGTGGGCACAACAAGGCCTCAGGACAGCAAACTCCACCTCAGGCCAGCCCAGGGCAACAGGCAAGGCCAGCCCCAGCCATTCCCTGCCAGAACCCCTCCTCCCCACTCATCTTTCGGGCCTGGCAGAATGGGGAGAGGCAAGTGGCTGCTGTGTCTAAAGATGGGGGGGGGTCTTTGCTAGACCCAGCACCAGCCTCTCCAGCAACTCCTGCACACACTCACCTTGGCCCCACACCAGACACTTCCCCAGCACACCCCTCCCACTGGAAGCTGTTCTCATCTCCTAGGCCAAGGCGATCCTCACCAAGCCCCAGCCTTTTACCCTGGGCTCCCCCTGCCCTCACCACTATTCCCTCCACAGAAAGTCCTTCTGCAAGTCCATCCCCAACTCACACCCCACACCGTCTGTGCCCTCAGAAAGGTCCCTGGCTGGCCCAGCACTCCCCAACTCTGGCCGTAGGAGC